>NC_082698.1:72697212-73004392 GCF_949987515.2 Delphinus delphis | reverse complement strand
GTTCACAGCAGCACTATTTCCAAGACATGGAAACAACTTAAATGTCCATTGACAAGTGAATGGAGATATATATATATATATGTATATACACATATATATATATACATACATATATATATACACATATATATATATATATACACACACACATATATATAGTGGAATATTACTCAGCAATATAAAAGAATGAAATAATGCCATTTGCTGCAACATGGATGGACCTAGAGATTATCATAGTAAGTGAAGCAAGTCAGTCAGAGAAAGACAAATACCATGATATCACTTATATGTAGAATCTAAAAAATGATACAAATGAACATATTTACAAAACAGAAACAGATTCACAGATATACCATACAAAGTTAAGGTTACCAAAGGGGAAGGATAAACTGGGAGTTTGGGATGAACATATAAGCACTACTATATATAAAATAGATAAACAACAAGGACTGTACAGAACAGGGAACTATATTCAGTATCTTGTAATAACCTATAATGGAAAAGAATCTGAAAAAGAATATATATATAAAACGGAATCACTTTGCTGTACACCTGAAACACAACTTTTTAAATCAACTATATTTCAACTAAAAATATTTTTAAAAAGCGAATAGAATTTCTTGGTAGTGCATCATGTCCTGTTGAATATGCTGACCATGAACACATAATGACAACACTCTGCCCTGCTGCTTTTTCTGCAATGACGCTCGGCAACCTTGGTCAATAGTTGGATTCACTGAGAAAGGCCAAGTAGGTGTGCTGAAAGGACAATGGGGCAAGGGAATTGAGGAAATTAGTGAGAGTGGTCAAAGTGACAGAACATTGAATATAAGTAGGATAGGGAAGGAAGTGAAGAAAGGAGGACACTGGTAAGTGAGAAATTGTAAGGGCAGTCCAATGAATTCAAGGAGCTGGTTTAACGGAAATAACTGAATGAGCCAGCTGGAAGGAAAAGAGTTGTAAGGTGTCTGAGTTGTTGATTTTGAAGGTAGAACTGTTCTGGGTGATAACAAGTCCAGAGAGTGGCCATAAAAACACATGACCAAAGTTGGGAGTGAAGTAAAGATGACTGGAGACGAAGAGTTCAAGGAACCCAGCTGCCAGGATACTGGGTATTAACATAAATGAAGTCACACGAGATGCTGACGTTAGAGTCTGGGTATAGAGACCAAGATGTGGTGGATAATAGTGACAAAGAGGAGTAGAGGGATGGTAGAGCCAAAAGCAAGAGTCTTAATGGAGCAGGGGTTTTTACAAGAGGGTGCAAGAACAGTAGTGTGGAAATGTCTACGTGGAACAAGGAGGCCCCTCCAGACTCTAGGATATGCGGTTGAGCAAATTCTCCTTGGAAAAGCTCTGTAGAAAGTTATATCTTCAGGAGTGAGCCAGCACTCTACAAAATGGAAACAAAATACAGTCGGCCCTCTCTATTCACAGGGCCAACCAACCATGGATTGATCCACGGTTAGTTGAATACTGGGATGTGAAATGTGTGGATTTTGGAGGGCCTGCCCACTACACTTCACCATCTTATATAACTGACTTAAGCATCCAGGGATTTTGGTGTGCATGGGGGTCTTGGCACTAATTCCTGCAGAAACCGAGGGAGGGCTGTACCTACATTATGGAGTTACCAGGGTTAAATGCAATAGTGTATGTGGAAATGCCTGTCATATAAAATAATGGCTTTATTTATTAAAAAATACAATTTACAATTCACATGATACTATGCTAAGTACATTTTGTGCATTATCTCATTTAATCCTAATAGTTGGATAGGCAAACACTATTATTATCTGTATTCTAAAAATGAAGAAGCTGGGTTTCAGAGGGGTTAAGTAACTTGCACAGGTCTCCCAGCTCAGAGGTAACAAATGTGAACCCCAGCAGTCTGAGGTCAGAGGCCACACTTTTAAACACTAGTATAAGCTGACTATTTGTTTTGAAAACAACTTTATCATGTTGTTACATATGAATGAACTCAAGAAAGGAATTTCTTATGAAATCATTTAAACTAAGCCTAAATTAAGTTAGGCAAAATTTGGGGGTAAATATAAAAATTCTCAAAATTGTAGTCTTTATGTTATTTTCAGTATGAAAATCACACTACCATCATACCCTATTTATAGGGCCAGGAAGGGGGATTAAAGCCAGTTAATTTTTTTGAGCTTTGCACCTCAAGGCAAGTCTGCAAAGTTATTTTGGACTGTTTGATCATGAATGATGACTCCGAAATAACAGGGAAGTCAGGGAAGAGATGAAGTCAGGGAAGAGATGAAAATGAATTTGGAGTAAATGTAGCTGATAGTTGGAGTAGGTGGAAATAAAAGGAACTATTCTGGCAGTGTGGAATGATGGGAGGGCTAGAAAGGAAGAACCAGGGGTTCTAGTTGCCTGCATCTCCTTAACGTGGATCAGAGAAAGGGGAGGTGCTGTCCCATCCCTCATGGATCTTGTAAGGGGAGAATTGTCACTTGCATTGAGCAGTGTCTCTAGGCTACTGGGGATATCCAAGCGTAATTTATTTACAGTCCAGGAATTCCAAGAACTCTGAGTTTATCCCTAAGAGGAAAAAGTTGGCAGTGGTAATTCATGATCAAGTCACAAGAACTTTCACCTGGTCTTGAGCGCTCATTTAGACCTCCTAGTCCTATAACCACCACACTGAAATTCTGGGTAAATGTTCTCATTCTTTCCTTCTCTCAGGAGAAAAGTCTTCAGTACCTCAATGCTGTGCTCTAGAATTCTGCCATCAGGATTGTGCCCTCAGCCATGGGCACTGTGGGGAGATGGAAAGGGTGCACAAGGATTCACATTCAAACTAAGGACGTTCTAGATCACGTCTAGGGATGGTGTAGTGGTGAGCATTACTCCCCACACTAGTGGTTGAGACTGGAGGAGAGATGATCATAGGAAAGAATTAATTGAGTTAATTGAGTATTGACATTTTCCTTAGCATTTTTTTCTTTTTGTTTTTCAAGGGGAAAATTTTTTTTGTCCCATCACTGAGGGACTAAAATGGTACCTCAACTCTGATCCTTAACCCTTCAGGACCCGGTACTATTTTCCTCACCAGGCTTGTCCCAGGAGTATGAAGTAAAAGAGTTACTTTTCCAATTTACAGAATGAAATGATCAGCCTGAACATGCTCATGAGCTGGTGGTACTATCGTAAGTAAAGAAGATTTTAAAAAATACATTCAGAGCCAAAGAATTCCAGGGAACTTTTTCTGAAGTACCCAGTGAGAACTCCAGATAGCCACATCTTTTTTCCTTTGTTTTATAAGCCCAGTCCCTGAAGTGCTTGGTTCTAAGAATCGTTAGGAAAAGATGAAACTCTTTCTGGCAGGTACTGAGATGTCTGGTTTGTTTTGACTCTGCATTGATCCCAGGAATGTTAAGAGGCATGTTTTCATGCAAACCACACTTTAATAAAAAGATGACTATGGTTAGATCCAGTCCCATGGGGTAGGTAAAAAATAAAAATATGTATATGTTGGAAAAACGAATGCTTCTGTAGCCAATTCTGCCAGGTTCACAGAGGGGGGCTTTCTGGAAGGTTTTTACACCAATCCTCTCTATTCTGATTAGAGTGGCAGTTCCTAGCTTTTTCAGTTATAGTTTGTCAGTTTTTCCATTAAAGATCACAGCTTCTCAGAACACAAACTTCTGGTGTGTTTCTAATCCCTCCAAGTCTTGCTGATGGCAGGCAATCCAATGGCATGCAACACACCCGCTCCATATCTTTGCCTAACTTTTTGATGTGGAATTCCAAGTTTTGTGAGTCTAGTCTTTCCCACATCATCCCGTACAGCTGTCCTCAGATCCAGAAATCTATGGACAGAAAGCAGAAAATCAGATACTCTGCTTTTTGGAATGTGAGGAGCTTTATACAAGGGGGTAAGAGATTCCTGGCATGTAACCTGGACGAAGTTTTAATTGTTTTATTTCTTTTTGGAAGAAGTCAGCACTGTTGACCAGATGTACTGCTGTGAGCATCTGGAACAAAAAGGAGCCTGATTTTGTCAGGAAGCCTAGATTAGAGTTCAAGCCCTTCCACTGACTAAGCTGTACGGCCCTGGGTGATCATATACTCTTTATGGGAAATGGCTTCCCCTTTGGTAAAATGAAATGGTTGGGTATGTTGGAATCTAAGCCTCTCATAGCTTTTGGACCCAGAAGATTCCGGAGAAAATGAAAATACCTTGTCACAGGTTTCACAGTGCTACCCCATATCACCAGTAGATGGCAGAGTCGCATTGTAATCTGAAATGGATACTGTGATGTGATACCGGTAATCCTAATGGTGATGAAGCTTATCAAGGTAGGTACAGTATAACGACTAATAAGTAAATAAAAGGTTGTTCTTAACCAGCAGATTCATGGACCCCTAGGCAAAGATCCTTGGTTACCATTAAACCCGATGGGGACTCCACACTTAGGCAATTGGCATCTTTTCAAACTATATTTTGAAAGGCAATATACCCACTGGAGCAAATTATGTATTTCTTCTCTTACTCACTCTCATTTATTAATTAATTCAACGACTATTTGTCAAGTCCAGTATGTTCCAGGTCCTGGGATAATCCTGAGGACACAGAGATAAACAAAGACAATATAATATCAGCACTCAGGAAGCTCATCCTCCGGAGAGTTATACCATTGAACAAGCACTTATTGAGGCAAAAGTCTACAGACAAGTCTATAGGTAGATTATGTAACATGGGTGCTGAGAGGTAAAGAGTGTTGAGGATAACTTCCTTGGTGAAGTACTGGATATTTGAGAACAAGAAAAGTCTGATTTAACAAACAAAAAAATTGGTTGGGGAAAGAAGTGGTCCAGGCAGAAGAACAGCATGTGCCAAGATTCATAGGCAAGAGAGGGTGAGAAGCATTCCAGGAGCAAAAGAAGCCAGAACGCTTGTGGCATAGAACCAGGCAGAGGGTGGTATATTGATGAAAAGAAGAAAACTGGTTTCACAGAATTCTTCACTTCCCCATGACTCCATCGGCAAGGATGCTTTTGTCAGACTAGTTAGCTGGCATCTTGGTGGGTAGAGAAGCCTGGTCCAATGATAGTAAAAGAGAGAACAGGTTCATTTTGACTGCGAAGTAGAAGAGAGGAACGTGGAGATCTGAGAATCAAAACTGGCTTGTATCAGTTTATATCAAAAGAATATTGACTGTATTTCTGGGATTCATTAATCTATCCCTTGCTGGCCAGCACCCAAGATGGTAGCAGTTAGCCTGTCAAAGTGACACAACCAACTGTATAATGTCTGTGTACTCTTGGCTCTATTCTCCTTAACACTAATCATAGCTACCTGTGTGCCAGACACTGGGATTGACCCTTGCAATGCAAGAATTTGCCGCACTGTGGAACCACAGAGGTTGGCTGAAGAGGCCTGTGTCACCCCTCATTTGCCCACCAGCCCCTCACTTATCATAACTCAGTATCAATTAAGCAACTGTTTTTCTCTGTAAATCTCAGTTCTTTAATAGCATGGTTGCTTAGCAAATGACACTGTGAATTAGCTCCTGAAGTGTTTCTACGCAGTAGAGGGAACAAACAACATGTCGGTATAGATTTTCTGGCCGTAAAACCAAGACAGGTATTAGATTTTAAAGAATTACAGGCTGCAGAAAGGCGATCACTTAGTTTTAAAAGCCAAGTTAGGTTTGTAATCTGCTATGAGTCTTGGAATGGCCACAAAGCTGAAGGTAGACAAAGTTATGTCTGTGAACTCAAATGACTAGTCCATTCACTGCTCCTCCCCCAGGTCTGTTTAAATGCCCAGAATAGTGAGTATTGTGTACCTAGACATTTGCTTGAAGGCATGCAAAATCCAAAGTCAATGAATCTTTCTCCACTGCTTTTATGTGGAACTAAGCACATTTACATAACGCAATTCTGTGTGTGAGAAATCAGAGATGCTTTGGGGCTACTGGAAAATTTTCATTTAGCTTGTAGTGACATTCTTAGACCACGCAGCAAAAAATCAAGAACTGTTTATTTTCAGGGCCTGGCTGCAGTTTGGCAGAATACAGTGGGCAGCCATTTATTTTTGCCCGTCTCCTTGCTTGATCTAACCACACATCTAACTGCAGGTTACTATAAATATAATGAGGATCCCTTGGGGATGTGAGCCCAGAGTCTTAGACAGTTTTATTAGTATTCATAAATGTTTATGTTCCAGATATGATTGTATTATTATAGTTTTGTATATATGCACATAAAATTCACAGGCTACTAATTTTATTAACTCAACCATGCCCCCACTCCTAGGCAGAAAAGTATATTAGAGATGATAAAAATGAAGACCTATCAGTATGTTGGCCACAATGCTTCAAATAGAACCCATTTTTAATAGAACCATAGTGCTTAGGGTCAGCCTGACCCACTGGTGGATCTCCCCATATCGCTCTTCTTCCTGGCCTGAAATCACCTTTAGAGACAATCATGGACAGTACCATCAGTTAAAAGACTGTTTTTCCACTGGAGGAGACATGAGGGATGACCTTCCCTTGTATTACACACAACTATGGGTTATCTAAAGTTAGGCACACTTCTCAGTGCATTAATTAAACACCACTTTCTTTCTTTCCCACTCAAAAAATATAATTGTGTTCACTCTCATTTACATAAAAAGTGAACTGTTAGCAAGCTCAGACATAAAGGAGTAGCAGCAAAGAATAACAATCTCTAATATATCCCATGTTATTGATGCCAGGTCAGGGTCTTCAAGACCGAGATGAGATTCCAGAAAGGAGCCTAAAGGGCTTCACTGGCTATCTGAAGAATAATGAATAATGAATAACTTCGTAGCAGTTACTGTCACTAGAATGCTGAGGGGGCAGGGACAGAAGCAGCACTGGATAGCTTCTTAAAAATCAGAAATGAAGGTCAGAGAAATTTCCCAACAGAACTGTGATCATCAAGACTGGAGTTTTCTCTGCATATGTCCAGGTGTCCCTGGCTGGACAAAATGGGGGCACATGTAGTGACCAGATGACTTTGAAAGGTTGGATACAGGAGGGACCAAGGAGAGCTATTTGCTACATCTTGTTTCACCAAGGCTGACAGAACATTAGAGCTAGGGGGGACTTTTTTTAAGAAGTCTCCCTCACTCTCCAGATAATTGAACCAAATCCAGAGAGACTGATGGTCACACAGGGGTTGTGACACAGAGCTGCTAGGGCTGTGGCTTGAACCAGCTTCTCTTAACTACCAGTGAGGTCCAATTTCCTTCACACTGCATATTAAAGCAAGCAGGAGAAGCAAGGAGAATAAAGAAACCACAGTTTAGAGGCATGCCCAGGATTTCCTTAGCTTGCTGAAATGGATGCTTTCGGAAGAAACAGTAAAATGCAATCCTCAGATTACCCTTGGCTAAATGACATAATGGACACGAAACCTTTGGTGTGAGCTGTTGGTTACAGTGCTCTCCTAAGTTAGCCTGGGACCAGTTCTCTTTGTCCACCTGTTCATACTCACACCATCCTGGACCCCATGTGTCTGCTGGAATTCCCCACCTATGCCTGATCTCTTCCTTTATTTGGCCAAAACAAATAGTTGCTTCCATCTGAAACATAACATCTTTTCAATTTTATCCTTCAAGACCACATGTCTTTTGCCCAGCAAGTCTCTAGCTATGTAGGCTGTTAATCCTGTTCAAGTCACCATGCTGAGGGGGTCTAAAAGGCTTTCCTAGAGCCATCCTTCACTACCTAGCTTTCATGCCCTGCCTATATCTCCAGCAGCAGAACGGAAAAAGGAACTGGAAGATAGAACTTGAGTCTTAGCTATAATGACCTTCGGCAAGACTCAATGTCTTTGAGTTTTAATGTTCTCATCTATAAAACACAGATTAAAACCCCCCACTTGCCATGCGTTACAGAGTGGTGGGGTCCCAATGTGGAGAGATATGTGAAAGTGCTTTGGTAAACTTAAAGCACCTTGTAGATTCAATGCATTATTAGTAGCTCCTAGGAGTCATGCCGTGGTAGGAATCTGAAGCCAGTTGTGGAGAACTCCTAAGTATTCTTAAGATCCAGGCAGTGGTGACTCTCTGCTCAACCTGCACACAGAGTCAGCTGTGCTTCTAAGTTTTCTGACTAAAAGAATCACCATTTTTGTGGAGATACAAAATATTACACCATCCCTAATACATAGAGATCGCCTCTTCCCACTGCTGCTACTAACCCAGAAGGAGAGGTAATTCAGGAAAGAACCAACTTCTCCTCACTATCAGGAAACCGTGTGGGTTGTCTTTACAGTTATTTTTCCAGAAGATGTTTGTCTGATGCCTAAAAACTTTCCTGTGTCCTCCTTGACTATCTTGCTAATTCTCTGACAGAAACTTCATCTACTATCTCCACTTCTTCACCTGTCATGTGTACAGTGAAGAAAAATGTTTTTTCTCATTGCCTTTTGAGCCAAGACTACCAAACTTTGGTGTCTGTATTCTCTGAGCAAATTTCCTCTGAAACAAATTTTTGTAGTAAATCTCTCTTGAATCTGGCATATCCGTTTCTTTTCACACATTTACCCTATAAACTCACATCTTTGTTTTCTCACCCATCTGAAATCCTGACAGATGGTGTAATTTACATAGTGAATTAAATCTGCTCTGCCTTTACCCTCCATGGGATGCCATCTGAAACATAGGCCATGCACCTGCCCCTTTCTTACCTGTGACATTTATGGAAAGAGCTCAACTAATCATGTTTACCTCCTTCCAGATCCAGTTTATGCTGGAAAATCTTGGAATACAAATCAGATCAAGTGTTGATCACTTGGCAGATCATCTGAACTCCGTTGTGTGGAACCCTTGGGAAACAGACATTTCCAGGGAGAGGAAAGGATTTGAAAACTATTAAAAGTTTAGGTAAATGTGTGTCCAGTAAATGTTAGAGGGGACCTGTTTAAGATCAGGTAGTTGCCCAGAAAATTTCTAGAAAGCATCCCATATCTCCTACTACCTTTGATCAGGGTTCCTCCGAGACTATGATTTTTAAATTTTTTTGCCCTGTCAAAAGGATGGGCTGTTAAGACAGGAATAAAGACACAGACCTACTAGAGAATGGACTTGAGGATATGGGGAGGGGGAAGGGTAAGCTGTGACAAAGTGAGAGAGTGGCATGGACATATATACACTACCAAACGTAAAATAGATAGATAGTGGGAAGCAGCCGCATAGCACAAGGAGATCAGCTCGGTGCTTTGTGACCACCTAGAGGGGTGGGATAGGGAGGGTGGGAGGGAGGGAGACACAAGAGGGAAGAGATATGGGAACATATGTATATGTACAACTGATTCACTTTGTTATAAAGCAGAAACTAACACACCATTGTAAAGCAATTATACTCCAATAAAGATGTTAGAAACAAAAAAAAAGGATGGGCTGAATAGCTAAACAACATTCCATAATAAGAACATATAGATGGATTAAACATTCCTACATACAGTAAATTAGAGAGAATGTGTAGTGGTAGTTGATTTTAGTTTTTCATTCCTCTTACTGAGGAAATGATGGCTAAGGGAATTTTTTTTTATTATTTTGAATGATTTTTACCTCAAATATTCATTTGAAAATTCTCAGACATACAGAAAAGTTTATAAAAAGTAAAATGAATTACTGTCTATTGTTCACCCCAATTTACTAATTGTTAAATTTTGCCACGTTTGCTTGATCTCTCCCTTTTTATTTCCCCCTTTTCCTCAGAATGATTGAAAACAGACATCGTGATGCTGCTTTACCCACAAATACTTTAGGGTATTTCTCCTAACCTCAATATCATTGTTATATCTATGTCATTTAACACTGATATATTTTTCAATAAATTTTTATTGTGATAAAACTTATATAGAGAGAAATATATAAATATGTGTACAGTTCAGTTGGTTTTTATAGATGCATATAATCCATGCCCCTATCAAGATATACCTCTATCAAGATAAAGGGCATTTCCATCACCCTAGAAAATTCCCTCATGCCCTCTTCCAGTCAATACTCTTCACCCCTAGAAGCAACCACTGATCTGATTTCTATCGCCATAAATTAATTTCACCTCATCTAGAACTTCATATAAATGGAGTCATACAGTATACATATTTTAGTTTAGCGTATTTTTTTTTGTTTAGATTTTTTTCATCTCATAATAATTCTGAGATTCATTCATGTTTTATGGCGTATCAGTGGTTCATTCCTTTATATTGTTGATTCGTATTATATTATCTATATAGCTCAGTTTATTATCTATCTCATCTGGACTGTTTTGAGTTCTTAGGCTATTATGAACATTCTTTTTTCTTTTTTAATGAACATTCTTGTACAAAGTTTCATGGCCATTGATACAATATTGCCTAATACATAGTCTATATTCAGATTAACCCAACTGTCCCCCAAATGTCCTCCATGGCTTTTTTTTTTCCTCATTCAAGGATCAAATCAAGGATCACACATTACATTTGGCTGTTTCTCTTTGGTGTCCTTTAACTGAGAACAATCCTGCTTTTAAGAAATATCTCCTGTGTCATTTGGAAATACCCACAATGATCTTTGAGCATTTTGAGGGAATAATCTTAATGCTGGTTCAGCCTAGGTCTGCTCTGTGGATCCCATACATATCTATTCAGCACTGGGATTTATTTCTGTTTCTTGCTTCAGATTCCTTATTAATAATTGAAAAATTCCTTTAAATAAATATTTATTGGGTACCTATAAGCACTAAGCATTGTTGTAGGTACTGGAATACAGGCCTAGACAAAAATGTGAAGAAAGAAGGGAAAAAAATCCCTTATGTTATAGAATTTACATTCTAGTGAGAACGTTCTCACATTTTGCTTACATAGTTTTTCACATTGTTCAAAAGACCAAGGCTTCATCTTCTGCTTCTGTAGAGATTTTGTGTTCTGCTTTTTCAAATGCAACCTGGGCTTCCCTGGTGGTGCAGTGGTTAAGAATCCGCCTTCCAATGCAGGGAACATGGGTTCGAGCCCTAGTCCAGGAAGATCCCACATGCCGCAGAGCAACTAAGCCTGTGCGCCACAACTACTGAGCCTGCGCTCTAGAGCCCGCAAGCCACAACTACTGAGCCCTGTGCCACAACTACTGAAGCCCGCACGCCTAGAGCCCGTGCTCTGCAACAACAGAAGCTACCGCAATAAGAAGCCCGCGCACAGCAACGAACAGTAGCCCCTGCTCGCCACAACTAGAGAAAGCCCACACGCAGCAACGAAGACCCAATGCGGCCAAAAATAAATAAATAAAATGCAGCCTGTTTGGAGAGAACTGGGGTTGCCTGCGTGAACACAGCATGAAGGGGGTTAGTGCGCCACAGCTAGCCAGGAGGGAGTCTGGGGAAAAGTCTGGAGCTGCCGAAGAGGCAAGAGACTTTTTCTTGCTTCCTTGTTTCGTGGTGCGCGAAGAGGGGGGATTAAGAGTGCCGCTTAAAGGAGCTCCAGAGACGGGCGCGAGCTGCGGCTATCAGCGCAGACCCCAGAGACGGGCATGAGATGCCAAGGCTGCTGCTGCAGCCACCAAGAAGCCTGTGTGCAAGCACAGGTCACTCTCCACAACTCCCCTCCCGGGAGCCTGTGCAACCCACCACTGCCAGGGTCCATGATCCTGGGACAACTTCCCCGGGAGAACCACGACATGCCTCAGGCTGGTGCAACGTCATGCTGGCCTCTGCCACCGCAGGCACACTCCACACTCCCTACCCCTCCCTGCCCACCACTCCCTGGCCTGAGTGAGCCAGAGCCCCCGAATCAGCTGCTCCTTTAATCCCGTCCTGTCTGAGCGAAGAACAGATGCCCTCAGGCGACCTACACACAGAGGCGGATCCAAATCCAAAGCTGAACCCTGGGAGTTGTGAGAACAAAGAAGAGAAAGGGAAATTTCTCCCAGCAGCCTCAAGAGCAGCGGATTAAATCTCCACAATCAACTTGATGTACGCTGAATCTCTGGAATACCTGAATAGACAATGAATCATCCCAAATTGAGGAGGTGGACTTTGGGAGCAATGATATATATATATTTTTCCCTTCTCCTCTTTTTGTAAGTGTGTATTTGTATGCTTCTGTGTGTGATTTTGTCTGTATAGCTTTGCTTTTACCATTTGTCCTAAGGTTCTGTCTGTTCGTTTTTTTTTTTCTTTTTTCTTTTTCTTAGTATAGTTTTTAGCACTTATCATTGGTGGATTTGTTTTTTGGTTTGGTGGCTGTCTTCTTTCTTTTTCTATTACTTAAAAAAATTTCTTTTAATAATTATTTTTTATTTTAATAACTTTATTTTATTTTATCTTCTTCCTTCCTCCCTTCCTTCCTCTCTCTCTCTCTCTCTCGCTTTCTTTCTTTCTTTTCTTTCTTTCTTCTCCCTTTTATTCTGAGCTGTGTGGATGACAGGCTCTTGATGCTCCAGCCAGGAATCAGTGCTGTGCCTCTGAGGTGGGAGAGCCAAGTTCAGGACACTGGTCCACAAGAGACCTCCCAGCTCCATGTAATATCAAACAGGGAAAATCTCCCAGATATCTCCATCTCAACGCCAAGCCCCAGCTCCACTCAACGACTAGCAAGCTACAGTGCTGGACACCCTATGCCGAACAACTAGCAAGAAAGGAACACAACCTCATCCATTAGCACAGAGGCTGCCTAAAAGCATAATAAGGCCACAGACACCCCATAACACACCACCAGACGTAGACCTGCCCACCAGAAAAACAAGATCCAGCCTCACCCACCAGAACACAGGCACCAGTCCCCTCCACCAGGAAGCCTACACAACCCACTGAACCAACCTTAGCCACTGGGGACAGACCAAAAACAACGGGAACTACAAACCTGCAGCCTGAAAAAAGGAGACCCCAAACACAGTAAGTTAAGCAAAATGAGAAGACAGAGAAACTCACAGCACATGAAGGAGCAAGGCAAAAACCCACCAGACCTAACAAATGAAGAGGAAATAGGCAGTCTACCGGAAGAAGAATTCAGAATAATGATAGTAAAGATGATCCAAAATCTTGGAAATAGAATGGAGAAAATATAAGAAACGTTTAACAAGGCTCTAGAAGAACTAAAGAGCAAACAAACAGTGATAAACAACACAATAAATGAAATTAAAAATTCTCTAGAAGGGATCAATAGCAGAATAACTGAGGGAGAAGAACGGATAAGTGACCTGGAAGATAAAATAGTGGAAAAAACTACTGCACAGCAGAATAAAGAAAAAAGAATGAAAAAAATTGAGGATGGTCACAGAGACCTCTGGGACAACATTAAATGCACCAACATTCGAATTATAGGGGTCCCAGAAGAAGAACAGAAAAAGAAAGGGACTGAGAAAATATTTGAAGAGATTATAGTTGAAAACTTCCCTAATATGAGAAAAGAAATAGTTAATCAAGTCCAGGAAGCACAGAGAGTCCCATACAGGATAAATCCGAGGAGAAACACGCCAAGACACATATTAATCAAACTATCAAAAATTCAATACAAAGAAAAAATATTAAAAGCAGCAAGGGAAAAAAACAACAACAAATAACACAAAAGGGCATCCCCATAAGGTTAAGAGCTGACCTTTCAGCAGAAACTCTGCAAGCCAGAAGGGAGTGGCAGGGCATATTTAAAGTGAGGAAGGAAAAAAACCTACAACCAAGATTACTCTACCCAGCAAGGATCTCATTCAGATTTGACGGAGAAATTAAAACCTTTACAGACAAGCAAGAGCTAAGAGAATTCAGCACCGCCAAACCAGCTTTACACAAATGCTAAAGGAACTTCTCTAAGCAGAAAACACAAGAGAAGGAAAAGACCTACAATAACAAACAAAAAATAATTAAGAAAATGTTAATAGGAACATACTTATCGATAATTACCTTAAATGTAAATGGCTTAAATGCTCAAATCAAAAGACATAGACTGGTTGAATGGATACAAAAACAAAACCTGTATATATGCTGTCTACAAGAGACCCACTTTAGACCTAGGGAACATACAGACTGAAAGTGAGGGGATGGAAAAAGATATTCCACGCAAATGGAAATGAAAAGAAAGCTGGAGTAGCAATTGTCATATCAGACAAAATAGACTTTAAAAAAAAGACTATTACAAGAGACAAAGAAGGACACTACATAATGATCAAGGGATCAATCCAAGAAGAAGATATAACAATTGTAAATATTTATGCACCCAACATAGGAGCACCTCAATACATAAGGGAAATACTAACAGCCATAAAAGGGGAAATCGACAGTAACACAATCATAGTAGGGGACTTTAACACCCCACTTTCACCAATGGACAGATCAACCAAAATGAAAATAAATAAGGAAACACAACCTTTAAATGATACATTAAACAAGATGGACTTAATTGGTATTCATAGGACATTCGATCCGAAAACAACAGAATACACTTTCTTCTCAAGTGCTCATGGAACATCCTCCAGATAGATCATATCTTGGGTCACAAATCAAGGCTTGGTAAATTTAAGAAAATTGAAATCATATCAAGTATCTTTTCCGACCACAACGCTATGAGACTAGATATCATTACAGGAAAAAATCTGTAAAATATACAAACACATGGAGGCTAAACAATACACTACTTAATAACCAAGAGATCAATGAAGAAATCAAAGAGGAAATAAAAAAATATCTAGAAACAATAGACAATGAAAACAGGACGACCCAAAACCTATGGGATGCAGCAAAAGCAGTTCTAAGAGAGAAGTTTACAGCAATACAATCTTACCTTAAGAAACAAGAAACATCTCAAATAAACAACCTAACCTTACACGTAAAGCAATTAGCGAAAGAAGAACAAAAAAACCCCGAAGTTAGCAGAAGGAAAGAAATCATAAAGATCAGATCAGAAATAAATGAAAAAGAAGCGAAGGAAATGATAGAAAATATCAATAACACTAAAAGCTTGTTCTTTGCGAAGATAAACAAAATTGACAAACCATTAGCCAGACTCATCAAGAAAAAAATGGAGAAGACTCAAATCAATAGAATTAGACATGAAAAAGGAAAAATAACAACTGATACGGCAGAAATACAAAGGATCATGAGAGATTACTACAAGCAACTATATGCCAATAAAATGCACTACCTGGAAGAAATGGACAAACTCTCAGAAAAGCACAACCTTCCGAGACTGAACCAGGAAGAAATAGAAAATATAAAGAGACCAATCACAAGCACTGAAATTGAAACTATGATTAAAAATCTTGCAACAAACAAAACCCCAGGACAAGATGGCTTCACAGGTGAATTCTAGCAAACATTTAGAGAAGACCTAACACCTATCCTTCTTAAACTCTTCCAAAATATTGCAGAGGGAGGAACACTCCCAAACTCATTCTACGAGGCCACCATCACCCTGATATGAAAACCAGATAACGATGTCACAAAGAAAGAAAAGTTACGTGCCAATATGACTGATGAACATAGATGCAAAAATCCTCAACAAAATACTAGCAAACAGAATCCAACAGCACATTAAAAGGATCATACACCATGATCAAGTGGAGTTTATCCCAGGAATGCAAGCATTCTTTAATATATGCAAATCAATCAATGTGATACACCATATTAACAAATTGAAGGAGCAAAACCATATGGTCATCTCAATAGATGCAGAGAAAGCTTTCCACAAAATTCAACACCGCTTTATGATAAAAACCCTCCGGAAAGTAGGCATAGAGGGAACCTTGCTCAACATAATAAAGGTCATATATGACAAAACCACAGCCAACTTTGTCCTCAATGGTGAAAAACTGAAACCATTTCCTCTAAGATCAGGAAAAAGACAAGGTTGCCTCCTCTAACCACTATTATTCAACATAGTTTTGGAAGTTTTAGCCACAGCCATTAGAGAAGAAAAATAAATAAAAGGAATCCAAATTAGAAAAGAAGAAGTAAAGCTGTCACTGTTTGCAGATGACATGATACTATACATAGAGAATCCTAAAGCTGCTACTAGAAAACTACTGGCACTAATCAATGAATTTGGTAAAGTAGCAGGATACAAAATTAATGCACAGAAATCTCTTGCATTCCTATACACTAATGATCAAAAACCTGAAAGAGAAATGAAGGAAACACTCCCATTTACCATTGCAACAAAAAGAACAAAATATCTAGGAATAAACCTACCTAAGGAGACAAAAGACCTGTATACAGAAAATTATAAGACACTAATGCAAGAAATTAAAGATGATACAAATGGATGGAGAGATATACCATGTTCTTGGATTGGAAGAATCAACACTGTGAAAATGACTCTACTACCCAAAGCAATCTACAGATTCAATGCAATCCCTATCAAACTACCACTGGCATTTTTCACAGAACTAGAACAAAAAATTTCACAATTTGTATGGAAACACAAAAGATCCCAAATAGCCAAAGCAATCTTGAGAAAGAAAAACAGAGCTGGAGAATCAGGCTCCCGGACTTCAGACTATTACAAAGCTACAGTAATCAAGACAGTATGGTAGTGGCACAGAAACAGAAATATAGATCAATGGAACAGGAGAGAAAGCCCAGAGATAAACCCATACACATATGGTCATCTTATCTTTGATAAAGGAGGCAAGAATATACAATGGAGAAAAGACAGCCTCTTCAATAAGTGGTGCTGGGAAAACTGGACAGCTATGTGGAAAAGAATGAAAGTAGAACACTCCCTAACACCATACACAAAAATAAACTCAAAATGGATTAAAGACCTAAATGTAAGGCCAGACACTATCAAACTCTTAGAGGAAAACATAGGCAAAACACTCTATGACATAAATCACAGCAAGATCCTTTTTGATCCACCTCTTAGAGAAATGGAAATAAAAACAAAAATAAACATATGGGACTTAATGAAACTTAAAAGGTTTTGCGCAGCAAAGGATACCATAAACAAGACGAAAAGACAACCCTCAGAATGGGAGAAAATATTTGCCAATGAAGCAGCTGACAAGGATTAATTTCCAAAATTTACAAGCACCCCATGGAGCTCAATATCAAAAAAACAAACAACTCAAGCCAAAAATGGGCAGAAGACCTAAATAGACATTTCTCCAAAGAAGGTATACAGATTGCCAATAAACACATGAAAGAATGCTCAACATCATTAATCATTAGAGCAATGCAAATCAAAACTACAATGAGATATCATCTCACACCAGTCAGAATGGCCATCATCAAAAAGTCTACAAACAATGAATGCTGGAGAGGGTGTGGAGAAAAGGGAACCCTCTTGCACTGTTGGTGGGAATGTAAATGGATACAGCCACTATGGAGAACAGTACAGAGGTTCCTTAAAAAACTACAAATAGAACTACCATACGACCCAGCAATCCCACTACTGGGCATATACCCTGAGAAAACCATTAATTCAAAAAGAGTCATGTACCAAATTGTTCATTGCAGCTCTATTTACAATAGCCAGGACATGAAAGCAACCTAAGTGTCCATTAACAGATGAATGGATAAAGAAAATGTGGCATATATATACCATGGAATATTACTCAGCCATGAAAAGAAACGAAATTGAGTGATTTGTAGTGAGGTAGATGGACCAAGAGTCTGTCATACAGCGTGAAGTAAGTCAGAAAGAGAAAAACAAATACCGTATGCTAACACATATATATGGAATCTAAAAAAAATGGTTATGAAGAACCTAGGGGCAAGATGGCAATAAAGACACAGATCTACTAGAGAATGGACTTGAGGACACGGGGAGGGGAAAGGGTAAGCTGGGACAAAGTGAGAGAGTGGCATGGACATATATACACTACCAAACGTAAAACAGATAGCTAGTGGGAAGCAGCCACGTAGCACAGGGAGATCAGCTCGGTGCTTTGTGACCACCTAGATGGGCGGGATAGGGAGGGTGGGAGGGAGGGAGACGTGGGACGATGGAAGACATATGGGGACATATGTATATGTATAACTGATTCACTTTGTTATAAAGCAGAAACTAACACACCACTGTAAAGCAATTATACTCCAATAAAGGTGTTTAAAAAAATGCAGGCTGTTTGCTTCTTTCTTAATTAAGATGGCTTATTGCCAGAGGTTCTCTCTTTCTGTCTCTGTTTGTATCTCTTTCATCTCCTGAGGGTTTTTTTTGAACATTTTTAAAATTAATTTTTATTTTTGTCTGCATTGGGTCTTTGTTGCTGCGTGCAGGCTTTCTCTAGTTGTGGTAAGCAGGGGCTACTCTTTGTTGCAGTGCGCTGGCTTCTGATTGCAGTGGCTTCTCTTGTTGCGGAGCATGCGCTCTAGGCATGCGGGCTTCAGTAGTTGCAGCACGCGGGCTCAGTAGTTGTGGCATGCGAGCTCTGGAGTGCAGGCTCAGTAGTTGGGTCACACGGGCTTAGTTTCTCTGAGGCATGTGGCATCTTCCCAGACCAGTGATCAAACCTGTGTCCCCTGCACTGGCAGGCAGATTCTTATCCACTGCGCCACCGGGGAAGTCCCGGATCAGTCATTTTTGTGTGTGTGTGTGTGAACTATGACAACGAGAGAAGGCTTTTGAACATTTTGGACATGGAAAAAGTCATTTCCATCTCAGAGTTCAGCTGGAACTAACTTCTGTGTTCTGCAGCTTCATGATACTTTCTGTATAGCACCATTAAATCTCTCCCATAGGCAGCCGTTTGGGGCATTACTGTTTAATCACCTCATTCCAATAGTGTGTGGGTTGCATGAGGACCTAGACAATACTAAGCACATAGTCAAAGCACAGATGATATCTACTGAATGTAATTTAATAAACCCTTGATGTGACTGAATTGACTGACTGGATACGTGGCTTGCTGTTTTAGTATTACATAGGTCTTTTACTTTATGTTGAAGGTTAAAATCCTTCTCAAGACTATGGTCACTTGAGACATCTTTCCTGTATGGAAACTGCTAATTCTAAGCAACAAAGACTATTGATCCCTCTTGTGTTTTCTTAGAAAATTTCCTATCAAAACCTTCTTCTACCTTTACTCTATGCCAGTGTTTCTCAACAGCGGGGCACACGTTGGGAGGGGGGAATTTTACCCCCAGGAGACATGTGGCAATGCCTGGAGATATTTTCAGCAACATGACTAGGAGATGCCATTGGCATCTAATGGGTAGAGGCCATGATGCTACTTGAACATACTACTATGCACAGGACAGCCCCCTATGACAAAAAATCATGTGGTCCAAAACATCAGTAGTGCTGATTGAGTAATCCTGCTCTCTACGCATGGTCTAAATCACACTACAATATATAAAAGTGCTAATACCCAGAGGGTAATGGGCAGTTGATTAAGTGACGCCTGGACATGGCCTTTGAATAACATAAGCAACTGTATCACTAATAACGGTAGCAGAATCAAATTTTAGGAGCAAATTAACAATCTGAGTTACTGGGGGAATTGAGTTCCACGAAAAATGATCTTGAAAGAGTTTGAATTTTTGCTTCTCTCTATAGGCTTTTTAAGGGAATTCTACCCTGCCACCTGTATTCTTTCTTCACTGTCTCCCTCTTGGGTACATGTGAAGAGGAATGGTCCAGGGACCCCAGCAAAAGATGCCTTTATCTTCTCCTGGCCTTGCAGAGCCTTTGTTTCCTTAACCTGGCTTGGCCTAATGGTCCTCACCTTGTGCATTACAAAGCACCAACTCCATTCTTGAACAGCTGCCATCCTCACTCTGCTTAGGGACCCTGCTTCGGTTGCTGGGCCATCACCTGCCTCCACAGCCAGTGAGCCAGTGAGGTCACACAAGCTGTGGTGGCAGAGATTACACCAGCTTTTTGCATTTGGCCTGGGATCCCATGGGGCATTCAATCCCCTCTCCTGTGGTGCCTTTGTGGGTCCTTCCCTAACAAATGCCTACTTGTTCTTCCTCAAAGCTCACAGGGTGTTAGAAGCTAAGATTGAGCCCTCGTTTGCATTCCCGGCACCCACTGGCATGACCTCAGGAATCCTGCAGCTGCAGGATGAATGGGGCCATTGGATGGTTTAGCTGAGGGCTTAAGTGGGGTTGGATGGCACAGAATCCTCCCATTTAACAGCATTGTCAAACCTTCAACCAGCCTCAAACTAATGCTCTTTGGAAAAATCACTAGCTTGTCTGAGTTCCCCACCATGCAACTCTGCAAGAGAGAGCATCAGGGATCAGGGCTCTGCCCCACAGTGCCAGCACTGGGCTTGGTACACAGTGCTCAGTAAATGTTGGTTAAACAAAATGATTTAAGCCAAAGTGCCAAAATAAAGTCTTATACATTGGTTGGGACTCTAGGGGAGGGAAAAGAAATCTTTTTCCTCTACCTATTTTAGCTTTTCTGGCTGGAGCCCTGTAAATTGGACTGACAAAAGACAGATTAACAAGAGAAAAACAAACACAAGTTTATTAACATGTGCATCACGCATACACGCGGAATACTCAGAGATGAGTAACTCAAAGGAGTGGTTAGAACTTGAGCTTATATATCATCTTGACTAAAGAACAATACATTTTAGAGAAAGGACAAGACAAAGGAATAAGACTGTTTCCAGCGGTGGCAAACTGTGAGAAGACAAATACATGGGGAAACTAACGGCAGATGAGTGCTAGTTTTAGTAAGGTTTGTTATGTGGATTCCTCTGGTGCTGTCTCTGGGCTGATAATGGTCTAGAGTTGACTCTATTGATTAATTTCTGTCCTTCTTGGTTATGGGAGCTCTTTTACAAATTTATACCCCGCTTTTAGGCAAATAGGGAGAGGGCAGAGAGCTTTTCTTGTATCTGCTTCTTCTCAATTGCTTCCTCTCAAAACAATTCTCATGCCGAAGTGGCATATATCGGGGTAACATATTCTGCTATCTTTCAATACTGTTTTTCTTTGTCCCCATCCCCATCCTTTTGCCCCCATTTTTAAACAGCAGAGTTTTTCAGTTAGAGCAATAATATATGTTTCATTATAATCAAAGAAATCCCAGCCTAATACCAGGCATATTGTCCCCATACAGCCAACAGAGTGATCACTTTTAAAATGCAAATCTGAGTCTGTCCAGCCCTCAGGGAAAACCCAAAGTCCTTGGAAAGGTTCTGGGCTTTTCAACTACTGGCCTCTGTGACCCTCTAGCCTCAAAACTCATCACTTCTCCTCTATTTCTAACACTCTGCTCTGAGCTCACTAAACCCCTTTCCAGTCACCAAACCCACTTTGCTCTCTCTGCCAGTGAGCCTTTGCATAGTCTGTTTTCTATAACAATCTTCCTGCCTTTCTTTATGGGGCTAACTCCTACTCAGGCTGCATTTACCTTAGGTCAGTGGTTCTCAAAATTTGCTGAATATTAGAATCATCTGGGGAAACTTTTCACACCCTATACCAATTAAACCAGACTTGCTAGGGGTGGAAGCCTGGCATCACTAGTTTTTTAACCTGCCTAGGTGACTCCAGTGTGCAGTCAAGTTGGAGAACCAGTGGTTTCCGTACTTTAGTGTGCAGAGGTATCACCCGGGGTCTTGGTGCAGACTCTGACCCAGTAGATCTGGGGTGAGACTTGAATTTCCACATTTCTAACAGGTTTCCAGGTGAAGCCCATGTTGTGAGGCTGCTGGTCTGCAGACCATGCTTTGAGTAGCGCAGGTCGAGGCTTTGGTTTCTCTAGGACTGTGGTTCTCAAAGTGTCATCTCTAGACCAACAGCATCAGTACTGCTTGGAAACGTATTCGAAATGCAAATCCTCATGTTTTGCCCCAGAACTACTGAATCAGAAACTCTGGGGTAAGGACCAGCAGTCTGTGTTTTAACAAGCCCTCCAGGTCATCCTATGCAGGCTCATCTTTGAGAACTGCTCCTCTAGGAAATATTTCTGCAACCCCAAGATTAAGTTGATTTCTCTCTCTTTCCAGCCTCCTCTGCTTTTTTCCAGAGCATTCTGTGCTTCCTTCTGCTGTCGCACATTTTATACATACTATTTAGTTGTCTGGTCATTGCCCTGTAATCCCATGGAGGGAAAAGTCTGTATTGTTGGGCCCTTGGGGTCCCCATGACCTAGCAGCTCAGTGGCAGGCCCTAATAAGCACTCAACACATATTTGTAGAATGTATTACATAAGGATAGAAAGTTAAATGCACATTATTGTGTCATTCCTCCCAGGTAGTTTCCTCTGTGGCTAGCATAAAGAATGAAGAGAAAGAACAGATTATAAAATACCGTCAAGGTCACCTTGGTGCCTGAACTCTGTTCCAAAGACTGGCCCTTAGAGGGCAGGGCTCAGATTTCCATAATTCCTCTCTCAAGCAGAACAGTTGAGAGAACTACAAATTGTAGTTGAACAAATGTCTTTCTGTGAGGAGGCTGAGTCTGGCAATAATAAAAATTGGGGAAGGGGGAGGGGCCGTTGTCAGATAGATTTTCTGCGCAACATGGCAGTAGTTTCTTCCCTCTTATGCTGCAACACGATGAAAAGAAAGAGTGATTCAGATTCCTTTCACACTCCACTCTCTGAGGTTTTCTCCCTTACCTGATGGGGTCATCTCCCTGATCGTTCTCTCAATAGGAACATCTCCATTTCTGCCAGGGAACAGAGGTGGGGATGTGTCGATTGCTAGGGACCATAAACATCATTTTTTCTAGCAGCAAGATATAGGGAGAGAGACACTTGCCATCCCTCAGACACAGCTATCAGCAGGTTTCAGGGAGTATCCCTAGCAAATTCATTTTGGTTGGTATAATTCTGTTGGAAGATGTAAAATTGCTTCTAATCTACTAGGAGAGACATAGTGGACATACATTTCTCTCCTCCCTGGAATCACAGAATCCCAAGGCAAATGCCTATACCAACAAATTCAGAATCTCTAAGAACAGGGCCTGGGCATCTGCATTTTTAAAGTTCCCCTGGTGACTTTAATATGCAGCTAGAGAACCACTGGCTGCGTGTTAAGACCAGGTAGGGGCTTAGAAATCACCTGACCCAATGCCATACAGTGGTGAACATGAGTTCTCTACACAGAACAAAACACTACAGTACAGAGTGGAAGAAAGCAAGTTGCGGAAGTACAGAAAGAGACAAATTATAAAATGCACCCCCAATATTATATATTCCTTTTTTGTATAGGTAAAAAACAAAATCTGCAAGTGGATAAGATGGAAGTGCTTTAATTCCTTTCAGGTGGTTTTCTCTGAGGGAGAAGAAAGGGCTAAGGAGGGAGGATAATAGGCTAGAAGGGGTGTCCATCTTCCTGCTGTACTTCATTTCTATTTTAAGAACAGGTCTTGAAACAAACATTACAAAATGTTACCAATGTTCTCTTTTGGCTAGAAGGTATGTACATAATTATATTCTTTTGTACTTTTCTATTTTTTTAAACGTTCTCAAGACAAAAATGATAATTAAAGAATAAAGATCTAGCACCTAGGTTTTTCTCAATGAGAAGTATGAGGCCCTGAAGAGTACCTGAAGTGATAACCATGTCAGGGGCAGGGCCTGGGCCTCTGGACTCCCACCAGAGGGCTCTGCCATTGACCTCTGCTGAGTTACAGGTGGTGCTGCGAGGAAATCCCTTCTCAGCGCGCCATCTCAGCATCCCCTTAACTGCCTCCTCTGACAGACGTTACAGCCTCCCTGACGCAGGGGCGGCTGCAGGCTACTTTCTCCCTCTTGGTGCCTGTCCAGCACGGGGTGTGCGGCAGCGGTGGTACGCTCGGAGCCCCAGCCCGGTGCATCCTTCTGGGCAGCTCGGCTCCCGGACACCGTGGCCAGGCTGCAGCAGTTGCCTCGCAGAGCCGGCGCTCAGGTGGTCGTTCGCAGGCGGGAACGCCGCAAGGAAGGCAATCAGGCGTCTTGTATCTACTCTGAAAAGCCCCCTCTGAAGGCAGTGATTCAGATACAAAGCTGGATGAACGTGCTTCGTGGCAGAGCGTGCAGCTGCATTATTGACTGGGGCTGAGAAAGGCGTTGAAATCGGGAGACTGAAGAGATCTGCTCTTTTGATTCGGGTTTCCAGGATTTTGCAGACTCTTGATGGCTCTGGTGCAAAGCAAAGATCTCCCTATGATCCTAAGCTGAAATTTGGGAGAGTGAGCTGCATAAATAATTTTCTCTTAATTAAAAGCAAGCATACGGTAGCACGTGGTTTTACTCCCCTCCCACATCTGATGTGGCTGGCTCACCTGTCACTGAGCTGTTTGAATGGTTTTTCCCACTGTTAGGAAAGGGTTTTTCCTCTTTCCTAGCGAGCTCTGGTTTAAAAGGAAGCCTGTGCCCGAGAACAGTTGATGGACCATGTTCACGGAGCTGGAGGACAGTTGCAATTATGTCAGGCAATCAGAGGCTTTAATGGATGAATAGCTGTCAAAGCACAGTGGGGTGTCTGATAACCTCTAAGGCTGCTTATTGTGAGTGAAAACCACAGGTGAAAAAGGTGACAGGGATGGATGAGCTTGTGCTTCTCTCCCCTCCTTGCATTTGAAGAGTTTGACAATACTGCTGAGTACTCCTTGGGGTGGGTACTCTTGGGGACGGTTTGAGGAAGGAGGAGAAGAGCCACATAATTAAGGAAGAAAGAGCAGAAATTGGGGGCAGGGCTGCACATTTAATGCAGGAATTCAAAGCACAGAAGTTCCATGGAGGGGACAGTGACCAAAGCTCCATTACCCAGTATCCCCGGAGGAGGAGCTGGAGACATTGAGATAGGATCCCCACCTAAGGTCTCCAAACAGAAAACAGGGAGCCGGGAAGGGGAAGCATCTGCTTCACTTTGAAATCAGTCTCTCCCAGGATTTGGCCAGCTCCAGAAATTGAGTTCAAGTGGTGCTCTAGGCACCAGAGTGTTTTATTGCTAGATTGCTGTAGAAGGAATTTTCCTGAATGTCTGGAAACAAGAGGGCATTGGCTCTCTAACGTAGGGACGTCAGATAGAGCTCCATTTACTTGCTAATGCCAGTTGAATGGCAGTGGCTGGCTGGAATATTCAGTCAGGAATGGTTTTAAAGGCAGATCCAGGCTCTGTGGAGGAATAGTGCTTGACTGATTACTGATGTCTGTCTTTGGTGTTGGATGATAAAGGCAGTGCATGGGCTTCCTATTTGTCACCTCTGCTTTGGGATGCTTTTCCTTCTGTAGGGGCACCACCACCACGGACATTAATGTAATAATAATCTCGATGTAATGATCTTTGCTTTAGACGCTTCTGCTAAGGAGCTTTCAATCTAAAAGGGAAGTCAGCAGTGGTATTTTTTCTAGGTCCTTTAAGGAACTGGCCAGTGTATGATTCATGTGGCATTGAAATGCTCTTCCACTGGCTTGCCTCAGTTACCAAAATGTCTGCAGACCTTTTGCCAGAGATAACACACCTTTGTTGGTAGGTTCGTCCTCTGAAAATTAAATGGATCTCCATACTTAGGCTCATCTTCCCAAAATTAAGCAACCAGAAATTTGCAATTATATGGCTAAAATAAATGTTCAGTGACTAAGTCTCCTTTCAAGAGTCTTATGTAGGTAGTTTTGAGCACAAATCCAATTACTCAATGTGTCCTTGGGCTTCTCAAGCAATAATAATGGTCACGGTGAAATAAATAAGGAAGAGTAGCTGGAACAGAACTCTGTTACCAATGTCTTGCTGCAGGCGGGAGGAAGGAGAAACCCAGAAAGGATGACTCAGTATTTGAATCCAGACAGAGCTGAGTAGAAGGACAGGAGAGGGACTGTGGAGAGAAGACAGAGAAAAGTATGTGGGAGGGACTCAAATCCTTACTGCAGACAGCCCCACCTCGACAAAAATGTGAGATACTCAAGCTTGTCATTATAGCCTGTGGTAGGCCAAATAATGGCCCCCCAAAGACATCCAGTGCCTAATCCCTGGCCCCTGTACATGGTAAAAGGGACTCTGCAGGTATGATTAAGTTTCTTGAGATGGTAAAATTATCCTGGATTATCTGAATGGACCCACTGTAATCACAAGGTCCCTAATAAGAGGGAGACATGAAGACCGCCGTCAGTGAAGGAGATGTGATAATGGAAGCAGAGGTCAGAGTGACCTGGGCTGTGAGCCAAAGAATGTGGGGAGCCTCTAGAAGCTGGAAAAGGTAAAAACAGATTCTTTCCTAGCCCCTCCAGAAGGAACACAGTCCTGCAGACCCAGTTTAGACTTCTGACCTCCAGAACTGTAAGAGAATAAATGTGTAAGGAGAATAAATTATGAGGACATAATTAACCTCTCTGACTCTCAGCACTCTTTTCTGTAAGAGAAGGGGATGGAATCTGGAAAACATTTAAGATTCCTCCCTGCTCTAAGATGTTATGTGTTTTTTCATTGGAAACCTTCTTTTGAAAGATACTTCTGTCAAATTCACTTTTAAAAAAATGAACTACAATCTATTTCCTACTCCAATCAATTGTTCTAGATGAATCTGAGAACATAATAAGAAAGATGCTGGTATATGGTCAATTGTCTTTGGATCTCATGTACAAGGCTAGAGGTGGAATCTAACTTTTGTTGTTGTTGTTGTTGCTTGAGAAAATTAAATTGTATTTGTCTTGGAAATGGACTAAAGAGTGAGGAGGGCTAAGAATTTTTAAAACCCATGTATTGTTCAAGAGAGTGAGCGGGGGCTTCCCTGGTGGCGCAGTGGTTGAGAGTCTGCCTGCCGATGTAGGGGACGCAGGTTCGTGTCCCGGTCCGGGAAGATCCCACATGCCACGGAGCGGCTGGGCCCGTGAGCCACGGCCTCTGAGACTGCGCGTCCAGAGCCTGTCCTCCGCAACGGGAGAGGCCACAACAGTGAGAGGCCCGCGTACCGCAAAAAAAAAAAAAAAAAAAAAAAAGAGTGAGCGGTAATCATTTCAAGGTGAACCATAGCTAACTTCCTGATGGAGAACTTTAAGACTGTACCTGACTAAAATGAGTAGTAACTTTTTTTTTTACAGATGAGTGTTGCATAGCTGCCCAGGGCTACCAATTACAGTGCCACCTCATCTAACCTCTCATTCTGTCCCTTTTCCTCCTCATTAAAACTTACCAGCCCAGGGTAAGTTTCATCCCCCTCCCCACAGGGCCATGCTTCTAGTTGCTAAGGTAACAGCTAGCTAATCTGAGCTTAATGTGCCCTTCCTGCCTTCTCAGGCAAGGGAGACTTCTGGAGACATCTCTTCCTGGAAGTGAAATGACACTAATGGGGGAATCTCAAACGAAAAGTTAAGACTGATATTTTGAAACAGGTAGCCTGTGGTACCTCTCAAATTACCACATGGAAAGAGTCTTCCTTCCTACCTACATGTATAGCCAACCTGGTACCTGTTATTCTGGTTCTTTCCTTTTGCTAAACAACTATGTCCTATGTGCTGTGATAACAGTGACATGCTGGCTGTGGTCTATCCTATGGAGAGGTACTGAGTGCTGTGACTGTACAGGTGATATTCAAATCCAATTAGCTAGTACCTTTTCCTGGACTCTCACTAATGCAGAAAGAATTGACACTGGAGTTAAAACAAAATAAAACAACCTCTGGCAATTTCTCATCTTGTGTCTGATTGGCTTCTTTTACACCCAAGGGAGGTACTGTCAAACTAGCAATCCCCCAGAGCCGTGCTGTCTTGGAGATGCTAAATTGAAAAGGGAAAACAGCTTAGTGTTAAGGAAGAAGAGCACTCTGGATGTGGAATGATTATAAGGTGCAGTAACCTTTGGAAAAATGCTGCAAGATCTCAATATTCTTATATGCTAGTATTCTAAGATTTCCCATCTCGGGTGCTCAGAATTCCAACCTCTGTCTCCTTCTCCCCAACTGTATTTCCTAGCATGTCAATGCACCAAAGAGTGTAAATGACTAACAACAGTTTAATGTTACCTATCCCCACAGGTAGTTGCATTTTGACATGCAATAGAAAGGCAGTTAAAAATACAGTAGAATTTAAGTATAGAAGCAGTAAGGGATGGGACGAATTGAAAATACAGATGATTCTATAGTCCAATAACCTAGAATGAATACCATCTGCACTCTTGCCTTTGGGCAAGATACTTAACCTCCTTAAACTTTAATTTTCTTACCCATATTAGGGGAACATAATTATTCCTATCTCATACAGGATGTTCAAAAGATTAAATTATATTATCCATATAAAGTATCAAGGGATCAAGTGAATGCCTAATAAATGATGGTTCTTGCTATAAATAAAGCTTTAAGGGAAAGAAATTAAGACTAACTGTGGAATTTAAAACATCATTATTTATTTATTCAACAAGTTCTTATTGAGCACCCGTCAAATACTTCCACACCCTGTTCTAAGGGCTAGGCTGGGAGAACAGCTATGAACAAGATGGACAAACTCTGCCATTACTGAGCCTACATATTAGTGGGGGAAGGCAGGAAGTAAACAAATTCATGTATAATATAATTTCAGGTACTACTAAGTGCTATGAGGAAAAATAAGCAAGGTAAAGAGATAATGAGTGATATAGAGGAGGACTATTTTAGATAAGATGGTCAGGGAAGGTATCTCTAAGGAGTGGACATATGCACAGAGCTTTGCGTGAAATAAGGGAGTGAGTCAAGTAAGACTGTTGGAAAGGATCAGCAAATCAGTCATGTTTTGTTAGAATATTTATTTTTCTGGGAATTTCCTGTTACCTCTAAAATTATATCAATAGATGCAAATTTACTTGGCTAAGGGTAAGACTGATCTTGAATCTGAGATTAGAGCTAGATGAAAGAAGGAAACCAGAGTTTGCCGAGTTCTTATTATGTGCCAGGGGCTATACTCACTTTGACCCCGGTCATTTTGTCCTCTAACTACCTAATCACTCTGTCATTTTTCATAACAGCCTATGTTGTGATTATTACTCTCCCAATGTGGACAATGAGCTTTTAGAATTTTCAACAACTTGCGCCAAATAGTAAGGGGCTGAAATGGAATTTAAACAGATTCCACTGAGCCCTGGTAGGCTCTCCTCCTGATGGTACCACGACACAGCAGGACTGTGCCCTGGAATGCCTTGGAAAGCAGCAGCAACCTTCCAACCCACATAAAGCCTTGAAAAGCCGTTAGCCCTCATATGGTCATTGAGAATGTATCCAAAAGCCCCAGACTGAAAATCTTCACTCAGCACAAGCATAGATTACAGTAGGGCGTTGAGCCATCTTTAAAAAGAGTATGGATCCTACTTGAAAGCACAGAACTGCCAATTTCTAGATTCACCCAGGGGAGAGCTAGAATGTAGGCATTCTATTGCTACAAGATGACATTCTGTCGCTACCCTCCAGTGCCAATATTTGTGGGCTCAAAGAATTTCACAAGAAGACCAGCTGTTCTGCTCTGTGGGGAGTTTTCGGAAGAGTTAATGATTTTTTGAATGTGCAGTTAAGTAGCAGATTGCCAACATATGGGTCTTTGGTCACTTGTAGTAGGCATAACTATAAAGAATATCAACTTTTTTGTTGTATAAATGAACATACAAGAAAGTAATTGT
Organism: Delphinus delphis; assembly: GCF_949987515.2. Classification (NCBI taxonomy): domain Eukaryota; kingdom Metazoa; phylum Chordata; class Mammalia; order Artiodactyla; family Delphinidae; genus Delphinus; species Delphinus delphis. The sequence continues at coordinate 72,974,955 of NC_082698.1, read as the reverse complement.
AAAAAAGAAGGTTGACCCTTGGGAAACTTTTCACATATTTAAGATGCTGCCTTTGCTTAAAATATTCTACCTACCATTTAATTTTTGTCTATTTAATCTATGAGGTAGGAAATTTTATCCTCTTTATGTAGATGGGGAATCTGAGCCTTGGAAATATTTGCTGAGTTACCTAAACTTAGCCATTTAGCAAGCTTAAATTTGAGCTGATATCTGTCCAGATATGCCAAAGTCTGTGCTCTTTCAACTAAAGAAGCTATCCCTTTTGAAATTTAACTTCAGAATTGGTGGCATATTCCTTTAAATAACTCCACTGGTAGCAGACCATTGTTCTTTCTAAGTAGATTTAATTTTGGAGAGTCAAGTTCATTTGAAGTCAAGACTGAGTGGATGATATTACATGATGTCATTTTTGTCATTTGTACTAAAAAAAATAAGAGAGATGAAGGACAAGATGACTTCTTACTTATCTTTGCTTTTCTCCATCACATGTAGTGTGTTTTACATAGTCAATCAGTGTATGTGTTTTTTTATTTAAGATTATTTGTTAGAGCTAATCAATGAATTTGGTAAAGTAGCAGGATACAAAATTAATGCACAGAAATCTCTTGCATTCACCGATACACTAATGATGAAAATCTGAAAGAGAAATTAAGGGAACACTCCCATTCATCACTGCAACAAAAAGAATAAAATACCGAGGAATAAACCTACCTAAGTAGACAAAAGACCTGTATGCAGAAAACTGTAAGACACTGATGAAAGAAATTAAAGATGATACAAAGATATGGAGGGATATACCATGTTCTTGGATTGCAAGAATCAACATTGTGAAAATGACTGTACTACCCAAAGCAATCTACAGATTCAATGCAATCCCTATCAAACTACCAATGGCATTTTTCACAGAACTACAAAAAAATTTTCACGATTTGTATGGAAACACAAAAGACCCCAAATAGCCAAAGCAATCTTGAGAAAGAAAAACGGAGCTGGAGGAATCAGGCTCCCTGACTTCAGACTATACTACAAAGCTACAGTCATCAAGACAATATGGTACTGGCACAAAAACAGAAATATAGATCAATGGAACAGGATAGAAAGCCCAGAGATAAACCAATGCACATATTGTCACCTTATCTTTGATAAAGGAGGCGAGAATATACAATGGAGAAAAGACAGCCTCTTCCATAAGTGGTGCTGGGAAGACTGGAGAGCTACATGTTAAAAAATGAAATTAGAACACTCCCTAACACCATACACAAAAATAAACTCAAAATGGATTAAAGACATAAATGTAAGACCAGACACTATCAAACTCTTAGAGGAAAACATAAGCAGAACACTCTATACTCTATGACATAAATCACAGCAAGATCCTTTTTGACCTACCTCCTAGATCAATGGAAATAAAAACAAAAATAAACAAACAGGACCTAATGAAACTTAAAAGCTTTTGCACAGCAAAGGATACCATAAACAAGACGAAAAGACAACCGTCCGAATGGGAGAAAATATTTGCAAACGAAGCAACTAACAAAGGATTAATCTCCAAAATTTACAAGCAGCTCAATATCAAAAAATCAAACAGTCCAATGCAAAAATGGGCAGAAGACCTAAATAGACATTTCTCCAAAGAAGATATACAGATTGCCAACAAACACATGAAAGGATGCTCAACATCACTAATCATTAGAGAAATACAAATTAAAACTACAATGAGGTATCACCTCACACTGGTCAGAATGGCCATCATCAAAAAATCTACAAACAATAAATGCTGGAGAGGGTGTGGAGAAAAGGGAACCCTCCTACGCTGTTGGTGGGAATGTAAATTGATACAGCCACTTTGGAGAACAGTATGGAGGTTCCTTAAAAAACTAAAAATAGAACTACCATACGACCCAGCAATCCCACTACTGGGCATATACCCTGAGAAAACCATAATTCAAAAAGACACATGCACCACAATGTTCATTGCAGCTCTATTTACAATAGCCAGGACATGGAAGCAAACTAAGTGTCCTTCAACTGATGAATGGATAAAGATGTGGCACATATATATAATGGAATATTACTCAGCCATAAAAAGAAATGAAATTGAGTTATTTGTAGTGAGGTGGGTGGACTTAGAGTCTGTCATACAGAGTGAAGTAAGTCAGAAAGAGAAAGACAAATAGTGCATGCTAACACACATATATGGAACCTAAAAAAAAAAAAGGGTTCTGAAGAACCTAGGGGCAGGACAGGAATAAAGATGCAGACGTAGAGAGTGGACTTCAGGACACGGGGAGGGGAAAGGGTAAGCTGGGACGAAGTGAGAGAGTGGCATGGACATATATACACTACCAAATGTAAAACAGATAGCTAGTGTGAAGCAGCCAATAGCACAGGGAGATCAGCTCTGTGCTTTGTGTCCATCTAGAGGCGTGGGATAGGGAGGGTGGGAGGGAGATGCAAGAGGGAGGGGATATGGGGATATATGTATATGTATAGCTGATTCACTTTGTTATAAAGCAGAAACTAACACACCATTGTAAAGCAATTATACTGCAATAGCTATGTTAAAAAAATAAAATCACTTGTTGAAATATAAACATTGATCTATCATCAGTTATCTGTACCTAGCATTAACTTGTTCATCACATTTTCTGCTAGAGAGGAGAACCCTGAAAGAATAAGATATAGGACGGGTGATGTTTATAAAAATAAATTTATTTATTTATTATTTTTGGCTGCGTTGGGTCTTCATTGCTGTGCACAGGCTTTCTCTAGTTGCCATGAGCGGGGGCGACTCTGCTTTGCGGTACGCGGGCTTCTCATTGCAGTGGCTTCTCTTGTTGCGGAGCACGGGCTCTAGGTGCATGGGCTTCAGTAGCTGTGGCTCATGGGCTCAGTAGTTGTGGCTTGTGGGCTCTAGAGCACAAGCTCAGTAGTTGTGGCACACGGGCTTAGATGCTCCACGGCATGTGGGATCTTCCTGGACCAGGGCTTGAACCCATGTCCCCTGCCCTGGCAGGCAGATTCTTAACCACTGCGCCACCAGGGAAGTCTCCCTCTGTGTTTTTGAGAGCCTTAATAACCTTCCTGCCTCAAATGTTGTTGTGGCCACTGTGGAATGATGCCACATTCCACATCACCTCATCCATCATCAATAACCAGCAAAAGGATAAGGACAGTAATTAATAAATGTCTGAATATGCTTTAATTTATTCAGCCTGGGCAGGCTTCTCTTTCTAGTTAAGTATTTACTGAGAGTAAACAGCTATGTGTTAAATCATGAAATTCTAAAAACATACATATAGAGGCATGTACATTTTACCTTAAGCAGGGGATAATTCTCAGAAATGGAACTTCAGTAACATAGCCACCCTCATTTGTACATCTATAAAAAAACAGGTCCAATTTTAGCGATTTTATTATATGGTGTAAACTTACAACTATATAGTGATTTAATTTTCTGTTAATGTTTTTAAAATTTTCAATAAATCCTTTCATTATCAATAAAATTTAAAAAAGAAAGTATATATTTAAAAAAAGAAAAATTAAGTACTGAGTTTCTGACTCTATTTGAAAATACTTCTAAAGATTGTCTTGAGATGTTTGCTAGATGATGATGATTGGCTGTGGACAGTGGCAGAAGGTGTGGTTAAATGTCATTTGGAAGTATCTAGATTTGTAGTGACTTTCCTTAGAAGAGCTGATCCCTTTGTTAATTGGATAATTTTATATTCTGTACCATACTAGAATGAAATTGAGAAGGTGTACAATTTTGCAGCATCTAAGTTTAGTATCATATTTGATGAGTTTTGTCTTGTAAGAATATTTGTTGAAAAAGCCATTTGGCTAAATTGAGGGGAATGTTATAGAATATGTTATAAAATGTCTGCATATAATTAATTCAAAATACTCTGTCATTAAACCATGTAATGATGCTTTGTGAGCACACATAAGCTTAATTGGGAGTAATGAAACTAAGGAGACTGTGATCCAGAGTGATGTAAATAAAATAACCACTAGCAGTTCCTGCAATATAAATTTAGATCATCAGGTAATCTTGCAAATGTCCTAAGGTTTGTTCTGGTTTGACCTTCTCTCTCTCTGTGTGAAGACAACAGAAAAATTACTGTCTCATAATTGGAAGATCTGAAGAGTTTCAGCCCTATTATTAGCAGGTAGAAGAATTATATGTCAGCTGACCCAACAGTCAATAAATTTCTTTCAGTTTGCAGTGGATGAATGGATATAGCACACTCAGAGGCCCCTTGAGGGTGGGACATTATACTGTAGTGAAAAGAGTTCTGCAGGTTCAAGGACATTATGTTTGACCTCAATTATTTCAGTTTCCTCATCTGTAAAATGGACAGAGTCTATTGAGGATGAAAAGAAAAAGGTCAGAGAGTACCTTGATACAGGGCTTGGCACATAGGAAGTATTCAATAAATGCTATTGGTTTTCCCATGCCCCCAGCACAGAGTGTCCTACATAGTGTAAGAACAACAGATAATTGTTGATGTGACTGAAGTGTGTCCTTGAGATGAGTTCCCTAAGGGGGTTGCCTAAATTTTCTAGTTAGACACTGAAGAAACAAGTGGAACTCAAATCAGATTTAAGACACAATCAGGCTAATGGCAATAGAGATGCTGGAGAAACATCACAGGGTCAATAGTGGTAGGAGTCACCTCCTTGCTTTCCCATGATGGGATTCCAAAGCTGAGCAAAGAAAAGCGGACGTCTGCCATTTGTTCTGCCATTTCTCTTCCTGCGCATATAGTCATTACTAAGTAACAACAGCTATCTCCTCTCTTTACCCAGATGGGTCCTCAGATTCCTGAATGCAGCATTTGGGCAGCCATTCATAGCCTGTTAGTGGTGGCACGTGTGGTATCTGCTATTCCAGCAGAATAGTGCAGCCCACTGCCTGACTGACCTGATCAGCTGAATCTCAAAAGGAGAACAGCTGCTATTCTTCTGTACCCTTCCTGAATCCCTCTTAAAGCAAGAGGAAAGGACTCTGTTTCTTTCTCTTTGTAGAGTGACTTTTTAGTCTGTAGATGATTCCTTATATCTGATACTTGGATACCACTTCACAGTTTATATAATATTTTAAAGTGCACTTAACCCTAATAATGACCATGGGTGAGAAGTGGGTTAACCCAGTATTACCCTCATTGTATACAGGAGAAAACCAAGGCTCTTGGTTAATGAATGAGAGGTTAATGAATTTATCTACGATGGCAGAATCAGTAAGTGGTATAGCTGGAACTTGAAGACTGAGATATCCAACTCCAAAATCTGGTGATTATTTAGAAACAAATGCTACCATTAAGAAGTAATATCAGGGAGAAGACTATAGACGATGTTGGCACATGAATTCTTCATAGAGGAGAAGCCAGTCTTCAAAGAGAGGATAAGATTTGGAATTGACAAGACCCAGCAGGATGGCATTCTAGGCAAGGTAACGTGGGCAATGGTATGGAAGTTCAACTTTGTGGGCATGGCAAGTGGTGGTGGTGGGTATCAGCCACAGCATGGAGCCTGCCGTGACTGTATGGGAGATCACATAGGGATGCTGAGGAGTATCAGGAGGTGAGTGGACAAGGAAGCTATCCTGCAGGGAAAGTTCTGAATGCAAGGCCAAGCATGAGGCATTACTTGTTTTGATTACTTGAGCTATAATCTATGATTTTATCTAAACCCTTTTGAAATCGATTTATATTTTCAGTTTGTCAGATATGGTCACTGTCTAAATTGCCTTGCCTTACCAAGTAGTATTCCATACAATGGAATACTACTCAGCCATAAAAAGAATGAAATGATGCCATTTGTAGCAAATAATAATACCTTTTAAGAAAGGTAGAAAGGAGAAATCTGATGTTCTTTAGTTGGCAAACGTGTCTATCTTTTCCTCTTACTCCCCTAGTGACTTTTTATGTTGCTATATCTTGGGGCTATTGTTTTTTCTGGAAAATAAGAATACTGAGTAAAATTTAATATATGAAAATCAATAAGGTTCGTATATACAAATTCCAGCAAGTTAAATTTTATAAGGGAAGAAATTATCTCTTTCAAAATATCAAAGAAGGTAAAGAACCCAAATCCATGAAATAACTAAAAACTAGGCTTAAACAAGATATGAGTAAGATTTATGTGAAGAATGTTTTTAAATGTTAAAGAGGGATACAAAATATGACTTGAACAAATGAAAATACATATATACCTTGCTTTTGGAAAGACTCATCATAAATATATCAATTTCTTTTAACTTAATGTATACATTTAATGTAATTCATGATCAAAATATTCTCAGGACTTTTTTAAAGAACTAGATAAGCTGACTCTAAATTCATATGGAAAAACTAGAAAGCAATAATGGCCAGGATAAATTATGAAATAGAATAGTAATGAGTTAGGCCTAGTCCTATCAGATGTAAATTATAAAAGGACAATAATTAAAATAGAAAAATTAATGGACTAAACTATAGTCCAGAAATAGACCCCAATACATATGTAGTATATGATAAAAGTGGCATTGCTTATCAGTAAGAAAAAGGGATTTTTCAGTAAACACTGAAGAGTAGAAAAAGAAATCAGAAGTACTAGAAGAAAGTTCAACATTACTAACTATTAGAGAAATGCAAATCAAAACTACAATGAGGTACCACTTCACACTGGTCAGAATGGCCATAATTAAAAACTCTACAAATAACAAATGCTGGAGAGGATGTAGAGAAAAGGGAACCTTCTTACACTGTTGGTGGGAATGTAAGTTCATACCGCCACTATGGAAAACAGTATGGAGGTTCCTCAGAAAACTAAAAATAGAATTACCGTATGATCCAGAAATCCCACTCCTGGGCATATATCCAGGCAAAACTCTCATCCAAAAAGATGCAGGCACCCCTATGTTCATAGCAGAAGTATTCACAGTAGCCAAGATATTGAAACAACGTAAATGTCCATCGACAGGTGAATGGATAAAGATGTGGTACATATATACAATGGAATACTACTCAGCCATAAAAAAGAATGAAATAATGCCATTTGCAGCAACATGGATGCAACTAGAGATTATCATACTAAGGGAAATAAGTCACAAAGAGAAAGACAAATACCAGATGATATCACTTATATGTGGAATCTAAAATATGACACAAATGAACCTATCTATGAAACAGAAACAGACTCACGGACACAGAAAACAGAACTGTGGTTGCCAAGGGGTGTGGGGGGAGGGATGGGTTGGAAGTTTGGGACTGGCAGATGCAAACTATCAATATTATTTATAGAATGGATAAACAACAAGGTCTTAATGTATAGCCCAGTATCAATATCCTGTGATAAACCATAATGGAAAAGAATATGAAAAATGGGAGGGGGTTGGGGGAGGGATGGGATGGGAGGTTGGTGTCGGCAGATGTAAGCTATTATATATGGAACAGATAAGCAACAAGGTCCTACTGTATAGCACAGATAACTATATTTAGTATCCTATGATAAACCATAATGGAAAAGAATATAAAAAAAAGAATGTATATATATGTGTAACTGAATCACTTTGCTGTACAGCAGAAATTAACACATTGTAAATCAACTATACTTCAGTTAAAAAAAGAAGTACTAGAAGATAACAGTATATATATAGAAACATATATAAAATGTGTAAAATATAGTCTCTATGTAAGTTATTATATATAATATATATTACTGTATATTTGCAGAGAGGGGTAGGCTTTGTTAGGTATGAAACAAAAATCCAGAAATCATAAAAACTACCAATATATTTATTGAAATAAATCTTTGATCTGCAAGAAAAAAAACAGCACGATAATGTTAAATGGCCATCCAAGAAAAAGTATTTGTATCATATCATAGACTCATTTTCCTAATTTATTAAGTATAAGTCAATGTGAGAAAAAACTAAAAAATTCAATAGAAAAATTGGAAAAGATGAAAAAATAGCTCACAGGAAAATTGTTCTTAAACATTTAGAAAGATGTCCAGTCTCACTGATCACAAGAGAAATGCAAATCGAAACTACAGTGATATTTCTTCTTCCCCCATCAGAATGGCAATGATATAGCCTAATATTGCATTGCATTAGTGAAGATATGAGGAGTAGTCCACAGCAGACATCAGTGGTGGGACAGTTACTGGTACAATTCTGTGGAAAAGTAATCTGCAATATCTTTCAAAATTATAAATGCACATTCCCTTTGCCTCAGAATTCCACTTCTAAGAATTTGTCCTACAGATATACCAGCACATACATATGTAGAATATGTAGAAACATATTCGTTCCATGATGGTTTATAATAGAGATTGAAACAACCTACATGTCTGGCAGTATGGTGCTGGTTAATTAAACTTGGTGGATGCATATAATGTGCAGCTATTAAAATTTATTAAAATTAATGAATTTTAAATATTAGCTCTGTTTTGACCACTGCACAGCTCCAAGGTCTCTTTTCTTTTTGTCAAAATCTCAAAAAGTTATCAGGAAGATGGGAGGGGCTATGAGTGGTAACTTCTCTCTCCAGTTAAACTTGTTATAATAAAGAATAATTCATTAGAAGGATAATTCATTAAATTTTAGACAGGCAGAATGCATAGATTGTGCCTGCCCTTTAATGTACATCCCTGTGAGTGACAAGGAGAGGATGAAAAAGATGTATGTCATAGCCAGGAATGTTCCTGGAAAACCCCTAAGGAGACATAAATGGAAAATCCCTAGGTCCAATTGTATAAGAGGTTGTATAACCTGCAACACAAAAAGAAGAGAGGTGGCCTCAATATGGCATGGCAAACTGTCAGGGCCAGGACTCCAGAAGTTAGGCCTAGGGGCTATGGCTTGCTGGAAGCACAGTGCTTGCCTTCCTGGTAGCCTAAGATATTTCCAGGTGCTGATGTGGATGGGAGGAGGGGCAAGGGGTAAAAGTCTGAGATTCCTTTGCAGAGAGCTTCTCAGCCTTGGTTGACTCCTTACCCCTCAGCAGCTGTCCAATGTCACTATGCTGGGGGCATCCCTGTGGGGAACAGGAGGACACTGTGGACCCACATTTATGCAGACATAGTCTTTGATTACTGCAAGGGTTCTCAGTCTCAACCCTGCCTCCTCCTTACCTGGGGAATCACCTGGGTTGCTAATAAAAATTTACCACTGACTAGGCTCCCCCACCAGTGGTTCTGATTTAAGTGGTTGGGGGTGAGGCCAGGTGTTGGTATTTGTTAATGTTCCCCAGATGATTCTATTGTGAACTGGGTGTTCCTCAGGTGACTCTACAAGGTCTGAGAATCTTGGGACTGTGCTCTTATATCTTTTTCTTCTATGCTCAATAATGTTTGTGTATAGAAATGTTTAATGTTTGTGAGTTTCATTTCTATTATTCCCCAAACTCATTTGGGTCTCTCATCAGGCTTAAGAGAAAGAGGCAAACAGAAAAAGGGAAAGAATAATTGAAAAGAACAATTGGACAGAGAAATTTAAAAGAAAAAGGGAGTGAAGGGGAAATGTTGAGTTCTTCACTCCAAACTCACTCCAGAATCTTTGAGCACAGAACCTAAAATTCTTCAGAAGATTATAAACTTCTGAGTTGATTTTTATGCACACTTTAAGTTTGAAAGCTCAGATCCATTAGGATATCCATTTAAAGTAAAATCAATGAGAGAGCAGATAGGGATCATGTGCTAACTGGTGAAGGGCGATGGAACAGAGGATTCCATCATCAAGGAAACTTGGACTAAGCAGAGGAACTTGTGTAGGCTTCTTGTATTTTGCCTAAACAACCCCATGAAATTGCGGGGCTTCATGCGAAAATCGAAGCCTAATGACATCTGTTTTTCAGTGGTAAACCTAGCTGAGTCAGGCACACAAGTCACTGGATTTAGGGCCCATTCTAATCCACTGTGATTTCATCTTAATTTTTTTTTTTCAGTACGTGGGCCTCTCACCGCTGCGGCCTCCTCCGCCGCGGAGCACAGGCTCCGGACACGCAGGCCCAGGGGCCACGGCTCACGGGCCCAGCCGCCCCGCGGCACGCGGGATCAGCCCGGACCGGGGCACGAGCCCATGTCCCCTGCATCAGCAGGCGGACTCCCAACCACTGCACCACCAGGGAAGCCCTTCATCTTAATTTTATTGCATCAGCAAGGACCCTCTTTCCAGATAAGGTCACATTCACAGGTACCAGGGTTAAGACTTCAACATATCTTTTTCGGGGAACACAATTCAACGCTCTACAGATATCTTGTGCAAAGCTGTCTTCCATTTTGCTTAAAGCTATTTTACCCATGAGACCAGCAGTGGCCACACTTTTGAGATCCATTTTTCCTACCTCTTCATTTACAGACCTATAAATTATTCTTTCTAGTGTTGTGCTTCTACTTGGTAAAAGAATAGCTGAGTAACAAGGGATGGTGACACCTCATCACTTTCTCCATCACCAGACTGACAGGCATTAAATTACACTGACAAGACAGATGCCCTGGGAGCACATGGCCAGTTTGTAGGGAAAAAAGAGTAGCAATCAAGGTACATGTAAAGACAGCTCATTTTAGAGCTCTTTTTCCTGCCCACACATTGGAATACTTATTTGACCACAAGACGTTATTTGGCTTCACAGAGCCACACAGTCATCAGTTTTGTTCTGTCCTCAATACCTGAATGTCAATGTGAGAAGGCACAGAATTCCAGAGAAGCCGGTTAAGTGGCCCCTTGGGATTCCTTGGAACATTTTGATCTGGTTATTATTTTTTTTTTTTCTGTTAAAAGAATTGTTAGAACATTTCCTAAATCTAGTTCTAACCCAACTGCTTTTAAGTCCATGTAAATACTCGAAACAAAGAAACATCTTGGCTATTTGGTCCTTGACTAGGAATAGACTGAGTTCTTACTCAAAGAGCTTTTATTTCCACTGGGATTTGTAGGCATGATACATTTTAAGCTGACAACTCTAATTCCAAGCTCTCAATGAAGAGAGGTTGCCAGGATCTAGGGTCAGGATCAAAGAAATAAAGATGTATAGAGCAGAGGAGAAGTAGAGATAATAAAGAGAAATGGAGGTCAGGAGCAACACATATGAAAATCAGAAGAAAGGTTATTGAGCTGTATGGGAAAAGGAAAAAATACACAACTATACCCTCATGCCCATATGACTATATGACTCATATGGGATGAATATACTCAAAAGTTTTAGGTTGCAACTATGTTGGCATTACTTATTAAGAATTGGGAGTTTCCTACATACTGAAATTTAAGACGTCCTAAGAAAAGGTCCCTGCAAAACTTTTTCCACTAGGGCTCCACAAAATTCTCACAGCCTGCATTTCCTTGCAGAAAGTCAGGGCTCCCCAATTAAGAGATGTAAAGCTACCGATAAACTTTGCAGCCTAAATGGTAGCTCTCCAAGCCAGTTGCCATCACCATCTTCACTGCTGTTCTGTCTTCCCTGGTTGGAAATCTCAGGGAGTGCCGTGCAGGACAGCACTGCCTTCTCACTTGTTCTATCGCCCAGCTCCTGTGAGCACCATCCCTCCAGGTTTTAAGGAAATGAATAGAAACTTCTACACAAGAAAGGGCTCCTTGAGTTAATGCATTTAAATCACCAGATAACTTCATATAAAACATTTAAAGCTTAGCAATCTTTAATATATCAGTGTAAATTTAGAAGCGACTTGACATAGAAGCAAGTGGGTATAGACTTGGACTGAAAAGGCCCGATTTTAAACCTCAGCTTTTCATGTCGTGGCTGTAATGATCTGGGGCAAGTTACGTAACTTTTTTGATGCTCGTTTTCTTCATCTGTAAAACATGTATCTCACAGCATTGTTCTAAGGATGAGATGACACACGTATAGTTATGCCTGGAACATAGTAGGGAGCTGACAAATATTTATCTAATAAATAATCATTACTTTACATTTTTCAAAAGGCTTTTATATATATTATCCACTATTCTTCTAAGTCTCCAATGAGATAGGCAGGGTAATGAGGGCAGGACCAAGATTAGAAACCAGGACTTCTGACTTCCCAGGAGTACATCTGGTGTTTCCCAATAGTGTAAATGTAATGGGAATAATGGGATAGCACATCCATCTACTTAATTACTTAGAAAATTTAAAAGTTAGATTGAGACAGAGGGTAAATGGACTGGCCATTTGAATAAAATATTCAGCTGTCTCTCCTTATTTAGTAAATAAATTCATTCGCTCCCAGGTATCGGGCTATGTCTTACCACTGTCCAATTTGGGAAGCTCATTTCAGGAGCTTAGCACAGCAAGTTTCCCCTGTATAAGTCCCAAGAGGCCATATGAAAAATCAAGCAGTATAGCTTGAAGTCAGTGCTGTCAGGCTCCTCTGGGGCAGTTGACACAGTGACTGACTTACTCATTGCCAGCCCATCTGTATCAAGTCACAGGTTTTCTCAATTCCCAATAGGGACTCATTTTTTTGTGCAGTTATTGTGCATCTGGAACAGTTCTTTTGAAGGGAAGCTAGTCCTCTTCCTCAATCCAGGAGATCCAGGGAGGCACACTCACTTGGCTCTAACCTGAATTGCTGTCTTTGCTAGAAATGGTTATTCTCTTCCAATGCCAGGGTAAGCAGCCAGGAATAATACTGCTCTATTGGGGTATCTGGTTAAGTGAGAAGTGTGCCTGTCCTAGGGGAAGTTCTCGTCTATCTTAAAATTACAAGAATTTACATGAGTTCATGTGATCATATGTGCATTAATTAATGTGCCTATGAGTCCAGATTTTGGAATATTTAGTTAATTGGAAGTGAGGATTTATCAGGTAATTTCATAGTAGCATCTTAAAAAAAGGGTAATTTAGGTTTCTGAAGATATTTTTATTTTAAAGGCCATCTAGCAAAAAATTTCAACATAAACTTTTGTTCTCTTTGAAATGGCTCTAAATAGTGCTAGAAGTGTATAACTTGTTTCAGATATGCTAATTTGAGCCTCAGACAGCTGCAGTGGTTATTAATATGAGCATAATGGCTGACAATTTGACAACAGCCTCTACTTTTCATTTACTGCTTTCATACTAAATATCCCTTTTGTGCAGAGGGTGTAAAAACCATGGTCAGATGACTGAATTGGGAGACACGCCTGTAGACTGACCAGCATTTGAGAGCCTTCTTTTTTCTTTTGAAGAAAGTGATACCCTTTACATAGAGAAATTGGTAGATCTTATACTAGACTATAAATCTTCAACATTAGTCTTTCCACATTGCAGTGAAAACTCAATGAGAAGAAACTTTTTAATAAAATTAGTGAGGAGTGATGTGTTCTTAATGCATATTTACTCTAGATAAATTGACCTATAAGAGCGTCAGAGGGGCTTCCCTGGTGGCACAGTGGTTAAGAATCTGCCTGCCAATGCAAGGGACACGGATTCGAGCACTGGTCTGAGAAGATCCCACATGCCGCAGAGCAACTAAGCCCGTGCGCCACAACTACTGAGCCTGCGCTCTAGAGCCCCCAAGTCACAACTGCTGAGCCCACGTGCCACAACTACTGAGCCCACATGCCACAACTACTGAAGCCCGCACGTCTAGAGCCCATGACCTGCAACAGAAGCAACCACAATGAGAAGACTTCGCACCGCAACGAAGAGTAGCCCCCGCTGGCCGCAACTAGAGAAAGCTCGAGTGCAGCAGTGAAGACCCAACACCCCCACCCCCAAAAAAAGAAGCATCATAGGACATTGGCCTAGCGTTAGAACAAATAAGCAGTCCTTTATCATTCATCTGAAACGTGATTTAGAGGTGAACATTTAAAATCAGTTATATTTTGCCTGCTTATTCTTTGTAATTTTCAAAAAAGTAACGCTATCTAAATGAAAAAACTAAAAACATCCACAGAAAAACATCTGATGACATCTATTTTCTTTTCATAGTCGAGTTCTATGAGTCTGAGCCAGATGGATGTGTATTTGTATGTGGTCTGTGGGTTTCTGCTACAGAGCACCATTTTGCTTGGTTGAACTTTGTTCTGTAAATGCACAAAGGCTTAAATCATCCTGTGGGCATCTCTGCATGTGTCACATTCACCAGACAACTTGTCTAACTCTGTGAATGTGTTTCTTCTGAGGGATTCAGCTGAGCCATTCTGTGAATAAAAGCAAAGAATCATCTTTATACTGAAAGATGTACAACTTAATATTTCTGACCTACGCTGTGTCAAAGGCAGAATTATAAAATATAAGCATTTTTCTGTAGTGTATGACCTCACAATTTAAACTGGATATCTTTAAAAGTTACTACAAAAAGATTGCTTACCTAGGAAATACACCTTACATCAAGCACCCTGTCTTCCCAGCCAGAAAATAAGTACTATAAGGTCAGAGAAAGTGTTTTTTTACTGTATCAGGTTTGGTGTCTGTCACATGAATGAATGGATGAATGAATGAATGAATTCTCACAGGACTTGAATATTTATACAGGACTTGAATGTAAATTGTTTAATTTAATTCTCACTACCAATATGCAATGTATATGTTATTATCTCACTTTACAGAGAAAGAACTTTAAGTGCAGATTGCAATGATTTGTCCAATGTTATCCAGCTAAGGAGAGAAAAGGTGAAACTTGAATCCTATCTTTTCATTCCTAAGTCTAGGCAATTTCTAAGTCCTCATAATATCAAATCCCTGTCCTTAGAATTTACTTCTGCTCCTATGTTGATCTTATTCTAGAAAATCTTTTATCCTTTACATGTCAGCAATCTTTCTGTGAAGGACCAGAGAGTAAATATTTAGGGTTTTGCGGGCCATATGATCTCCATCATACAGCTCCTCAATTCTGCCATTGTCCAGGCTATATTATGAGAAATGGAAATAGTAACTCAATAAAAACAACAACAGCACATTTATTATGCAATTCAGGAAACACAAGTGCTTCATCTAATTTATCTCATTTAATAAACCTATACACAGAAAAGTTACCCCATTCATTCAAGGTCATTGAGCTATTAGTAGCAGAGCTGGGTTTAAACCAAGTCTGCCTACT
This sequence comes from Delphinus delphis, assembly GCF_949987515.2. NCBI lineage: Eukaryota > Metazoa > Chordata > Mammalia > Artiodactyla > Delphinidae > Delphinus > Delphinus delphis. Next base: position 72,959,949 of record NC_082698.1, on the reverse strand, counting down.
TCAGCAAGCCCTCAACGCTTTGGAACTATGGTAGGAAGCTCCTTCTCTCACCAAGCTCAAAAAACTGTGCTGTAGAATCTGAAAGAAGAGAGTCCATCACCTTCGGTGACATGAAACTCAGGGAGAAATGATGCCTTGTGTTCCCATAGGCTGGAGCATGTGGATGCTGGCTGCCTAGCATGAGCCCACAGCTGCATAATGTGTCCAAGGGTGACACAGGACTCTGGAGAGAGCAGGCTTTGGTGGATGCCTGCTGCTCCTCCTGGGATTTATTAACTATTCTCTCTGGGCTCTAATTGCTTTCTCTCTTTTTTATTTTATTTATTTATTTTTTAACATCTTTATTGGAGTATAATTGCTTTACAATGGTGTGTTAGTTTCTGCTTTATAACAAAGTGAATCAGTTATACATACACATATGTCCCCATATCTCTTCCCTCTTGCGTCTCCCTCCCTCCCACCCTCCCTATCCCACCCCTCTAGGTGGTCACAAAGCACCGAGCTGATCTCCCTGTGCTATGCGGCTGCTTCCCACTAGCTATCTCTTTTACATTTGGTAGTGTATATATGTCCATGCCACTCTCTCACTTTCTCCCAGCTTACCCTCCCCCCTCCCTGTGTCCTCAAGTCCATTCTCTAGTAGGTCTGTGTCTTTATTCCCATCTTGCCCCTAGGTTCTTCACGACCTTTCTTTTTTTTTTTTTTTCCATACATATGTGTTAGCATACAGTATTTGTTTTTCTCTTTGTGACTTACTTTACTCTGTATGACAGACTCTGGGTGCATCCCCCTCACTACAAATAACTCAATTTCGTTTCTGTTTATGGCTGAGTAGTATTCCATTGTATATATGTGCCACATCTTCTTTATCCATTCATCCGATGATGGACACTTAGGTTGCTTCCATGTCCTGGCTATTGTAAATAGAGCTGCAATGAACATTGTGGTGCATGTGTCTTTTTGAGTTATGGTTTTCTCAGGGTATATGCCCAGTAGTGGGATTGCTGGGTCATATGGTAGTTCTATTTTTAGTTTTTTAAGGAACCTCCATACTGTTCTCCATAGTGGCTGTATCCATTTACATTCCCACCAACAGTGCAAGAGGGTTCCCTTTTCTCCACACCCTCTCCAGCATTTATTGTTTGTAGATTTTTTGATGATGGCCATTCTGACTGGTGTGAGATGATACCTCATTGTAGTTTTGATTTGCATTTCTCTAATGATTAACGATGTTGAGCATTCTTTCATGTGTTTGTTGGCAATCTGTATAACTTCTTTGCAGAAATGTCTGTTTAGGTCTTCTGCCCATTTTTGGATTGGGTTGTTTGTTTTTTTGATATTGAGCTGCATGAGCTGCTTGTAAATTATGGAGATTAATCCTTTGTCAGTTGCTTCACTGGCAAATATTTTCTCCCATTCTGAGGGTTGTCTTTTCGTCTTGTTTATTGTTTCCTTTGCTGTGAAAAAGCTTTGAAGTTTCATTAGGTACCATTTCTCTATTTTTGTTTTTATTTCCATTTCTCTAGGTGGTGGGTCAAAAAGGATCTTGCTGTGATTTATATCATAGAGTGTTCTGCTTATGTTTTCCTCTAAGACTTTTATAGTGTCTGGCCTTACATTTAGGTCTTTAATCCATTTTGAGTTTATTTGTGTATGGTGTTAGGGAGTGTTCTAATTTCATTCTTTTCATGTAGCTGTCCAGTTTTCCCAGCACCAATTGTTGAAGAGGCTGTCTTTTCTCCACTGTACATTCCTGCCTCCTTTATCAAAGATAAGGTGACCATATGTGCGTGGGTTTATCTCTGGGCTTTCTACCCTGTTCCATTGGTCTATATTTCTTTTTGTGCCAGTACCATACTGTCTTGATTACTGTAGCTTTGTACTATAGTCTGAAGTCTGGGAGCCTGATTCCTCCAGCTCCATTTTTCTTTCTCAAGATTGCTTTGGCTATTCGGGGTCTTATATGTTTCCATACAAATTGTGAAATTTTTTGCTCTAGTTCTGTGAAAAATGACAGTGGTAGTTTGATAGGGATTGCATTGAATCTGTAGATTGCTTTGGGTAGTAGAGTCATTTTCACAATGTTGATTCTTCCAATCCAAGAACATGGTATATCTCTCCATCTATTTGTATCATCTTTCATTTCTTTCATCAGTGTCTTATAGTTTTCTGCATACAGGTCTTCTGTCTCCTTAGGTAGGTTTATTTCTAGGTATTTTATTCTTTTTGTTGCAATGGTAAATGGGAGTGTTTTCTTAATTTCACTTTCAGGTTTTTCATCTTTAGTGAAATGTACAGGAATGCAAGAGATTTCTTTGCATTAATTTTGTATCCTGCTACTTTATCAAATTCTTTGATTAGCGCTAGTAGTTTTCTGGTAGCAGCTTTAGAATTCTCTATGTATAGTATCATGTCAACTGCAAGCAGTGACAGCTTTACTTCTTCTTTTCTGACTTGGACTCCTTTTATTTATTTTTCTTCTCTTATTGATGTGGCTAACACTTCCAAAACAATGTTGATTAACAGTGGTGAGAGTGGGCAACCTTGTCTTGTTCCAGATCTTAGTGGAAATGCTTTCAGTTTTTCACCATTGATGACAATGCTGGCTGTGGGTTTGTCATATATGGCCTTTATTATGTTGAAGTAAGATCCCTCTATGCCTACATTCCGGAGGGTTTTTATCATAAGTGGGTTTTGAATTTTGTGGAAAGCTTTCTTTGCATCTATTGAGATGATCATATGGTTTTTATTGTACAGTTTGTTAATATGGTGTATCACATTGATTGATTTGTGTATATTGAAGAATCCTTGCATTCCTGGGATAAACCTCACTTGATCATGGTGTATGATCCTTTTAATGTGCTGTTGGATTCTGTTTGCTAGTCTTTTGTTGAGGATTTTTACATCTATGTTCATCAGTGATATTGGCTTGTAGTTTTCTTTCTTTGTGACTCCTTTGTCTGGTTTTGGTATCAGGGTGATGGTGGCCTCATAGAATGAGTTTGGGAGTTTCCTCCCTCTGCTCTATTTTGGAACAGTTTAAGGAAGATAGGTGTTAGCTCTTCTCTAAATGTTTGCTAGAATTCGCCTGTGAAGCCATCTGGTCCTGGGGTTTTGCTTGTTGCAAGATTTTTAATCACAGTTTCAATTTCAGTGCTTGTGACTGGTCTGTGCTTGTGACTGATGATTTCCCCTTTTATGGCTTTTGTCATTTGCCTTATGTATTGAGGTGCTCCTATGTTGGGTGCATAAGTATTTACAACTGTTATATCTTCTTCTTGGATTGATCCCTTGATCATTAGGTAGTGTCCTTCCTTGTCTCTTGTAATAGTCTTTGTTTTAAAGTCTACTTTGTGTGATATAAGACTTGCTATTCCAGCTCTCTTTTGATTTCCATTTGCATGGAATATCTTTTTCCATCCCCTCACTTTCAGTCTGTATGCGTCCCTAGATCTGAAATGGGTCTCTTGTAGACAGCATATATATGGGTTTTGTTTTTGTATCCATTCAGCCAGTCTATGTCTTTTGGTTGGAGCATTTAATCCATTTACCTTTAAGGTAATTATCGATATGTATGTTCCTATTACCATTTTCTTAATTGTTTTGGGTTTGTTTTTGTAGCTCTTTTCGTGCTCTTGTGTTTCCTGCCTAGAGAAGTTCCTTTAGCATTTGTTGTAAAGCTGGTTTGTTGGTGATTGCTTTCTAATACATCAATGTATATGTTTCCCTTTCTTTGAATATTTAATAAACTCATTTAAACAGAACTATGCAAAGATTGTATAAGACAAAGTTACAAATTTCCCAGATTCAAAGTTGTGTCAACCTGCACTTCAGGCCAAAATGCTTTCTCACTGTCTCATCTTCATGGAATGCATGTCTGATGCCAGGGACAGTCAGCATCACTCCAGGGCCATGGCCACAAGGTAGAGCATATGTATGTTAGTCTCATGGAGATTTGGAATGGTGCTGTTGCTGAGGCTGCAGTGCTGAAATCCTGGCTGCAGGTGTGTGGAGTGGCAAATTGAGACTTTTGGACAGGAAAAACTGATTTCTCAATGCAATAATGGTCAATGGAGAGAGCTTCCCTTAACACAGGCAGAATGTGCAGGTAGATTTCCAGAATTACAAGATCCAAATAGTCTTCTCTTGATTTTCTTCCACTGGCAATCCATTCTTTGTTGCTTGCTTCACAGACGCCATAGGGAATGTAACACCCTGTGACTTTAGAATCTTTAGGCCACTTTCCTCATTGTTGAGATATACCAGAGCTGCAAAAGTATATGGTACCATGAGAAGGTGGAGAAAGTGGAAGAAATGTAAGGAAAGAGAAAAAGATGAGCAAAAATACTGCCTTTGATTAGTTGACAAAGAAATTGGGGTTAAGGATGGGTAGTAGCTGGTGTGCAATGGGTATGGGGTTTCAGTTTTGCAAGATAAAAAAGTTTTAGAGAGCTTTTGCAGTGAATATACTTAACACTACTGAGCTAGATACTTAAAAATAGTTAAAATGGTAAATTTGATGTTATGTGGGGTTTTTTTTTTTACCATAATTAAAAAATTTAAAAAAGAAGAAAAAGTCATTCAAAACTTAGCTCCATGACTAACTGTGAATCTGAGAATGCCTAGAAGCCTTGTTTCCTTCATTGTTAACATCAGGGTTAGGATTCTAACCTCATTAGATTGATTAGGTAAAATGAAATAATGTACATAAAGTGCCAAGTACAGTACTTCCCACCAGAAGAATCTCAGTAAAAGCTAGTGTTCTTTTCCCACTTCTATCACTTTCCTCCAGTAATTCCTTTCCCCACTGCTTTGGTATCAGATTTTATCTTCCTATGGAAAAATTTTCCACGAGGTAAAAAAGTATTGCCCACTTAATTGAGCTTGCTTCTCTTGCCCCTCATTAGTTAGCCGGTGTGCATATGTGTTGTGGTCTACCTAGTGCAATGAGTAATAAACTAACAGTTACCTTTATTCAGCATTAACTCTTGAGGCCATTAGATTGCAAAGTATGGACTCAAGGAATGTGGGATGAAATGAAGTAGACAAGCATTTCCTGAGGGTCCCAAGGAAAAATATGGGTTGTTGAACAGCACTAAATCTTTAGTCATGACAGGATTAAGGAAAGTTAAATATAGAATGTGAAACAGGAAATGCGATGCTAATGGACTGCCATATGTCCCTTCAAGGACAGCAGTGGAAGCTGGGGACCAAGTTGGTGAGAGCTACCAGTAGTGTCTACTAAGAATTTATATTTTACTTGATGCTTTCTAGAGGCAAGGTAATTTACCTCAGTCTCCTTCCCAACAGCATCAGATTTAATTTGACATTGTCTGTTCTGTGGTAGAGACATGAATGATACAGTTTTACAAAACCTATTTTTTTCAGTGGCCCTTGGCTTTTTGCATAAATTTGTACCTAGCACCTACTCTGGGCATAGCCTAGTGCTGGGTGCCATAAAGAATAGTGAGAGAATGCCAAGAGTCCCCTTATGGTCTCCTGGGAGAGGAGGCAAGAATGGAAATGTGTGAGTATACACAAACACACAGGCACATGTATCAGCACGGTGCAGGGCAGGTACATTCATGGTTACCAAACCCAGAGCCTTGGACAGTCAATGCTTCAGATGTTTACGCAAGTGAGAAATCAGGGTAAGGTGGATTAGTGTTACTCAAACTTTAATGTGCAATCAAATCTCCCTAGCATTTGTTAGAATGCAGATTCTGATTTGGTAGGTCTGGGGTGGAACCCAAGATTCTGCATTTCTAACAAGCTTCTGGTCCAGTTCGTTTATTCATGCATTTGTTCATTATTGAATCTGCCACACACCATGCATTGTGCTATACACTGGGGGTAAAATAATGACTAAAATACAGCCTATCCTTCAAGAAGAGGACAGGTAAAACAAAGATTTATAACTTCATGACTGATAGAACTATTCTCAAGCTTCTTTCTGAGCCTAGAGGTATAGAATGCATGCCGATTTATGAGGGATGGATAAGAGTTTCCTTGATAAATAAGTTGTTGTGGAGAGTGAAGGGATGGGGCAATTCAGGCAGGAGAAACAGTATGTGTGAAGGTCTGGAAGCGTTCAACAGCATCCTAAAGGTTGTTTTAAGTCTTGGATTTGGTCAAAGCACAGGCTCTGGGTAGAAGCGTGGAGGGAAAAAGAGCTGCACAGTGGTCAGGGGCCAGGTCCAGAGGGCCTTGTGTGCTAAGCATAACATCCTGAAAGCTAAGGTGAGGTGGGGAGGGGAATCCAGAAACAGCTCAGAGGTCCCCTAACTAACTGGTGTGTCCTCCACCTTGTCCTCTCACTTGCAGATGACCATGACGACTCCTCTCTAGGACTTCAGCCCTTGTTTATTCTATCTGAGTTGGTGCCCACTCCCCAGCCCCACCCAAACATGGAAGGCTCTGATGCTCCAATGATTTTCTTTAAAAGAGGATGTAATGCCCAGAGTAGGGCCTCTCAGAGGTTAAGAGAAGCTCCAGCAACTTCCAATATTTGAGTTTTCTGATTTATTAAAAAAAAAAAAAAACATGAGTCAAAATAAGGTGACAAGTTTATAGTATATTTTAAATATTCCCTTGAATAATTAAAACATTTACCATAACAAGTGTATGCTATTTTAGAGATAATTATAGTTTTATAAACATTAAAGTACATTAGAAGCAGAATGGGGCATAAGATTAATGCCTGCTCTCAATTCTGTATCTCCGTGGCTGTATATATAACCCAATTTATAGACAACAAGTGAAAATATGAGGACTCTTGTAAATGTAAGGCTAGGGCAAACTGCCACCCCACCCCCCGCCCTTCCTACCCATCCATCCTAATAGGCCCTGATCCAGGAGCTTTGGAAATCCTATTTTCTTGTTTAATTATTGGAGAAACAAAGCATTAGACCGCACAGGAAAAAGAAGCAACACTGACTGAAGGGTATGCAAGGTCAATGACCAAACATCAGTGACCTTCAAAAGACAACTTGAGGGCCAACCAAAGAACCCACTGTGTTGCTCCAACCTAATGCCAACATGGGCATTTTCAGCAAAATGACAAAAGCCACTGAAGAGAAAACAGGCATGCCATCGTGTGAAAGACAGACTAGCTGGCCTTCTATCATCATCCCTCATTTTTTTTTTTTTTGGCTTAGTGGAAGATTTCCTGATTTGAAGAGACAGGTTTATTTTGGAGACAGTGAAACACAAATGAATGCACAAACAAGAGGCATATCTGGCAGCATAAGAAGCAGTTTGCAGTTTAAAACACAATGACACGAACCAAATTTAGCTCCCATTCCCTGAACCAGCTGAAAAAGCAGCCACTGCACGTGCCCAGCAAGCCACATCCAGCAGCCGATCCACCTCTGGGGTGCATTTGCTGGCCCTGTACATTTGGACTGCAGATACTGGTAGGAACTGTTCCTGTGCTATAATGATTTTTTACAGAAAAATAAAACAAGATCTTGATCCCTACAGAGTCCTATCAGAGAGTTTACTGAGAGTAAGAGCTGTATTGTGAGTTATGAAGAGCAAAGGGGATCCCAACAAAATTAAACTATTGGTTAGTCACTTTGATAAATGAACATTGTCCAGCCTGGGCAAAGATCTGACTGTCCAGAGTTAATTCTGGAGTGACGTTTCATGGTTTTTTGTCTTTTAAAAGCCATGTGTACTGGCCAGCAGAAAGCTGACAGGACCTGCAGGCTTCACAGAGAACACGCTGTCCCTCTCATTTATGTAAGAACGCTGCCCCTGCTCAAAGGCCTCCAGTGAGCCGTGCCAGAGCGTTCTGCTTGGGCCACGAGTGCTTGATGCAGTCTGGTGGGAGGGTGGAGTGGGACAGAGAGCATTCAAATGAGAAAGGATTCTGCTCTGTAGAGACAAAGGAGCCACAGAGCCATAGACATTGGACCTGGAGGATTCACAGTTTGCTGCCCTTCTTGACGTAGCAAGAAGATTTCTGGCATGGCTGAGAACTTATACTTTTCCCCTGAGAATTCTGAACTCTTGTTTTTGGAATTATGTTTTCAGGGCCTGACAAAACTATAATGATCAAAATAGGTTAAAAATTGATCAATTTGATCCATCTGTGATTCAATGCCCTGTAGGATATAGAGATGAGTGCCTGGTCCAGAGGAGGAAGAGGAGGTTGGAAACTCTGGCTGAAATGGGGTGACTATGAGGATGTGAGAGCAGAAGGGGCTTCCGAGGTAATAGGGCTGGACGCCCTCATTCATACAGCTGAGGCGGTGGAGGGAGACCCCAAGTGATTTGCTTAGGGTCACACAATGATATGTTGTTAGGGTAGAGTTTTTAGAGCAAGTAGAACTCCTGGTTCAAGTGAGTGTGGCAGATTTATTGCAAAAGTGGCTCCAATTCTTCCCCTCTCTGTATCCCTCTCTGTAACCAGACAAATGCCCAGCCAGGCCTGACCAAGATCAGCAGAAGCAGCCAGCCAACTGTGGATTGTGAGCAATAATAATGGATATTGTTCTAAGCCCCTCGGCTTTGGGGTAGTTTGTTTGTGGCAACACGTAACTAGTCAGTGGCGCTGTAATGATGAGAGGTCTCTCACTGAGGAGAGAAGGAAGGAGCAGGATAATCCCCTGTGTTTAATCCTGCAGTTTCCAGCATTTGGGAATAGTGGCCAATTTAGAGGATGAGAATATGTGCTGGAAGTGGAATTCCAGAAAAATCTGCTCAGAGCCATTGTGGTCTTATGCTCCCTCAATGCCAGATGATCCTGAGGCATTTGTGTCATCACACGGTGAAGTTGAAATGATGCTGGAAATCTTCCAATCCTGAACTTACAAGATATGCAAACAGAGGCTAGGCAGTGTTAAGGAAGAATCGACCTCAAAATTTGAGGGACCCAGTGCAAGACGAAAATGTAACGTCCCTTGTTAAAAATTAAGAATTTTAAGACTGTGACAGCAGAGTTCTGAACCAAGTGCTTGTCCCTTCTAGGTGTGGGACACTTCTGCAACTCGTGGGTTGTATTTCAGCTCTGAAGCCAGCCTGGAGTTAAGCAATTGGTTTAATAATGCCCCTTCAAAAGTCCATCTGTTTAACTTTTGCCAAAACGTAAAACTTATTTGTTAATAGCTAGTTCAAGATGTAAGGCAAGAATCTAAGGCCTCTAGTTCCTACTCCAGTGATTTATTTTCTTCGTTTTTTGACAGACTGATAGAAAGAAAATCTGAACCAGAAACAGTATGGCTGGCTTGGGGTCTGACTCAGAGGGAAGAATTTATAATTCTTCATAGGATGTGCTGAAGCATGGGAATTTGGATTCAAGCAAGGAAAGTCTGAAATTAGAATTCTTACATTGAATATTTTCTGTGTCCAATTATATCTTTATGATATTTTCTTTGTGGAAGTTGACTGCTGTTCATTAAAATAAATTACTTGAATTGTCTATTTAGCTATTTCTTTTCCTGTCTTTGCTTTCTTTCTTTTTTCTCTCTTTTTTGTAAGTAAAAAATTCTCAGGTGTTAAATAATGATTTAATTTTTTTAATTTCTCCTAAGTTTTGCTTTACTTATGACATTAATAATTTTCCAACAGCTCTGAACTCCTCTCTTTCCTTTAGAGCTCTGGGAAAATGGTAGCTTAGTATGTGCGTTACCCTATCCTTAACCAACTTTGTCACTACTTTGAACACTCTTCTCTTTGACTTATGCAAGACCCTGCAGTTAAGTGTTATTCAAATCTTTGTTTCTGTAGGAAACCCATCTCCATTATTTTATTTTATAATTAATTAAAAAGAAAATAGAACTGGGCTTTCTTTAAGGCTTTCTAAGTTTTTTCTCATTCTCTCATCAAGGGGAATTCAAAAGGGCCTCAGGTTACAGAGATGAGTCTGTGAATTTAAAAAAATTTCTTTGAGAAAAGACAAGGTTTTCGTGACCTCCTTTGTTTTTAAAGACAATGAAAGTGACAAGGCAAGGTCTTAAATGATAAAGGCATCACTAAAGGCAAAAGTCAGAGATGAGAAACAACTGTGAGAACACACATGAAAGCCAGTGGTGATGTCATGAGGAATAGAGCTCAGCTTTGCATCAAAGGTTAAGCTAACTGAACACTAATGCTTGAACCCAGGCAGAGTTCTTGCTGTGTAGAGGCTGGTTGCTTTCTGCATTGACACAAGTTCTTCTTGCTTTAAGGATTACTTGCTAACTCACCAAAGACACATCCGTATTATCTGCGTCCTTATGCCAAGGCTCCTATCCACCTGGCTTTGCCTATGCAGCTACAAAGGAAGGCTAGATTCTCAGGGCATTTGTCCCTGTTCCCACCTCTTTTCCTTCAAAAATCACCATAATGGGCTTATATTTAGCCAATGACATCTAACTGGACTAATGAAATGTCTAATTTAATTTGGAACAGTGAACCTCAATTCTATTTTGGTTTGTTCTTTTATTGAATCAGAATACATTTTCATAGTCCCTAATGGAAATGCAAACTTTCTCCATCAAGGTGGCAAAGGGCTTCCATTACCAAAGAGGTTTTCAAACCAGTTTCCAGAGGAGGTCCCACAGTGGTTAGAATTGGTCAAAGAACTATGAGTTGTAATAATTCTGACCTGGTTCTGGTTATTATCTTTTTAGGCACGGTTTCTCTTCTTCCATTTGCTCTTTCTCCCCAATCTATTTCTTATCTCTCTCCCTCTTTTTTCCCCTATATTTCACCCCAAATGCCAAAGCTGTGAGCCTTCTTTATGTTTGCCAAGGTCACATGGGCACAGAAATCTTTCTGCAGGTTTCTCTAGAGGACTAAATCAAACTGAAACTTTCTGCCCTGAAGCTAAAAGCTGTATAAACTTCTAGGTACTTGGCTTCTGTTTGGCTTTATTTTCTTTTCCTATTTTACTCACTCTTTCCCCTCTTCTCCCAAATACCAGGTACTCTAGATTCCTTTCTCTGTCTCTCTCCTGCTCTCTTTCCTTTGACCCTGAAAGACAAAGTGCTAATAAGCTCCCTTCCTTTGCCTCATTAAAAAATTACCATAAAATTTATAGCTGGCTTAGGCCAGCCATCACTGATCTCCTTGATTTAGTTACTGCCGAGAAGTGTTTTATGATCATCCACTGACTTATTTACAACGCACACCACAAAGTCCTTGGTGTTAGGAACCTGTATAGACCTTCTGATTTGTTTGGAAAATAGAGTGGGTACTTGAAGTTCCCTGTGTAGAATGGGGTAGGTTGGGCTGTTTGACTTGCACATTTTTATATGAGAAGATAAAATCCCCAAGTCTTAAAATGTAATAGTATCAAATCATTTTGCTGCTGTGTAGAAAATGTATACAGGCCTCAGACAACACAGGAAACTTTCCAATACTTCCCTAAGCATTAATTTCAGAAGGCCATTAGTGAAGCTGGTAATTGAAAACAAATTGTATTGGTGATGCTAAAATTGTATATTGGTGGAAGCTGTTTGAATATATGAATGTGATGAGGTTAATTGATTACACAAGAGTGATTTAGAGGCTGATGTAATAACCACCAGTCTTGAGTCTGCTATTTGAAGGATGAATCAGAGTGGCAACGATTTAAATGTTTGAAACATTTGAATTGTGTTGACTATTCAGTTGTGTATTTGAAATATAAGTGACCTCTTCCTTCTGTAACTCCTGGTAGCATATTGGTCACTATGTGAATTTAAAGTGTTCAGTAGTACCCAAAGCTCTCTAACAGGTGATATTTTGTTCTGAGCAAAATAGTAATTACCTGGAACAGATTCATAAAAAAGAGTTCTGATGTGTGTTTCTGAAGAGAAACATCAACTGTATCTTTCGGAAGTTAACTCAAAACTATGATGCCAGTGATTATTTGAGCACTTCACTGTCGTAGAAGGAATCGGAGAGGAACAGCTGTATTATTCTGCCTTCTCTAGTCACTTTCTCCAACCTGGCTAAAGCTAGGTTTGGGATCTGGGGTAGTGGCAATAAAGATTTGGTGTCTAGAACTGGACCACTGACTATTGTTTGTTCCTTTGATGCGCCAGTGCTATTCTAAGGGGAGTTGCTGGTGGAAAAGATCTTGTTGGTGAAGGTGGGAGACTAAAGGCTCACTTCTTTAAGTTTAAGGTGTAGTTCCCCTAACACATTAGAAGCTGTGAGGAGGAGAAATCATGTCAGGGTAAACCTGTCACAGCACTGTTAGAGAAGTACTTGATAATTCAGAAAATGTGATGGCATGAAGTACAAACTGGAGCCCCCCATGGCCTAATGTCCACATGATGCTTCATTAAAAAGCATGTTTCAGGGACTTCCCTGGTGGTCCAGTGGGTAAGACTTTGCCTTCCAATGCAGGGGGTGCGGGTTCAATCCCTAGTCAGGGAGCTAGGATCCCACATGCCTCGTGCCCAAAAAAACCAAAACATAAAACGGAAGCAATATTGTAACAAATTCAATAAAGACTTTAAAAATGGTCCACATGAAAAAAAATCTTTAAAAAATTCATGGACCCAAAACCAAATTACAACAGAAAGCTAATTGTTACTTTCATCTCTTAAAGATCATGAAAGTAGATTCAATTTATAATCCACAGTAAAATATCTTTCAAAACTCCCTTTGCTTCCTTCTCAGTGTCTCAGACTCCAAATATATTGCTGAGACCCCCCAAATGCTTTTCTCATGTAACACATGGACTTTCATCCCCAACCCCACCCTTTCAGCTCTTCATTCTGCAGGTTTACTCAGCCTGTTTTTTTTTTTTTTTTTTTTTTTTTTCCGGTACGCGGGCCTCTCACTGTTGTGGCCTCTCCTGCTGTGGAGCACAGACTCTGGATGCGCAGGCTCAGCGGCCATGGCTCACGGGCCCAGCCGCTCCGCGGCATGTGGGATCTTCCCGGACCGGGGCATGAACACGCGTCCCCTGCAACAGCAGGCGGACTCTCAACCACTGCGCCACCAGGGAAGCCCTGTTTTTTTTTTTTGTTTGTTTGTTTTAATTCTATCTTTTGTTTAATGTGGTTCTGCTTATACTTACAAAAAGGTTAGGAACTACTCTGGCGAAATTCTCTTAGAGCTTAAGGCAAGGGCAAGGGAAGAATCTGAGCAGATAAAGACAAAGTTCTCTTATTAGCTGGGATGGGACCAGGAATATGAAATTACTTCTAAGATATCTTGTCCCTAACACAATCTGTAATAAGAGACAACATTTATTAGTAGTTAACATGTTCCACTTATTTTGCTAATGTTTTTACATTAATTATGTCATAATAAGTCTAATATTTTACAGATTTGTAGTAGCACTGTAAATACAAGGAAACTGTAGTTTAAGGGGCAAGAGAGTGACTTGCCCAAGGTTACATAGCTGGTAAATGGCAGAACTAGGATTTCTTGGCCTTAGTCTCCTTCCAAAGTCCCTGTTCTTAACCAGCACAAGTTCAGGGATCAGCATCCCCAATGGCTGAAGTTATACTGAGAATAAAGCAATCATTTAAACACAATGACACTGGTTTTTACATAAGAAATATAATTTAATGCCATCCTTTAAATTTTTTTTCCTTTTTACACGAGTTTTTAGCTGAATGTAACATGGACCCAGATCTGCATTAGCGTACTAGTTACCAAATGTTGGACAGTTGTCTACAAATGAGCACTAGAACTTCCCAAATACAAATGCTTGCGATTTGGGGAGGCAATTCAAACTTTTAATTAATTCATTAATTAATTCCATTTACTGTTTTCCTCCTGAAAGATCAGAGGAAATTCTGTGGCCCGGAGTTATAATCTTGAGCGTGTTCCCTCTGAGTAGCTCACTCCTCTCCTCTGGGTCTCCTCTGTGAGGCTGGAGGAAGGCTTTAGGAGGCAGATTTAGAGCTCCTCAGAGCGTGACAGTGATGAATGGTACACAGAGCGCGTGTAAGGAACTCCACATGCAGTTGGTGGCTCCTCTGTCGAGTATACAACCTCCAAAATGATCTTTATATTAAATTTCTACCTTTTGAACAAATTTACCTTTTGGTATAAATGTTTCTGTACTAGCTTTGAATCCTGATTGAAAGTAAAATGCTATGCCTCTGATGAGATTCATCATTATTCTTTGAAAGACAGGTCTTAAATCAACGTGTCCTAGTTTTCTTTTTGGCAGATGCCTTCAACATGGAGTACATGTTGAGTCGGTCACTTTCATTTCCATCGTCTAGAATTGGTTGTAACTCATCATCTTGGCAGTGATGGTCAGTGTAAATTCCCTTGGCAGCTGGTCAGTTCTCTCCCAATTGAAATTAGAGTTTGAGCTAGTTGTTTAAAGGAAATGTAAACAGAGGGTTAGAGGATGCTGAATGTGGGACTCTCATCTTACATTTGGAGGCCTGGGCCTTTACAGTTAAGACAAACAGCAGAGCTATAGAAAGAATCATTCTAAGCCATCTGTCCCCAATTTCTTGACCCTATTAAAGAAAGGGTTTATGGAATTATTATAAGAAATCTATATATCCCTAGGTAGATTGAATAAATATTATAACTTGCACATGCATATACTATTCATTTTCACATGTGTTGTAATCAATGTGATACAAATTGTTTTAAAAATATTAATTTTACTAAATTTACTTGATATTATGTATTTTTAGTCAATATATCAATATAGGCAAGACATTCAACTGCTATCATGAGACATTTATAAACTCTTATGTTCGAAAGGAGTTCTCATTTTTAAAACAATTGGAAATCACTAATCTAAATAATGATGTGTGATCAGCAAAATGGGAAGAAACGTGAAAGAGGTCAGAAATATGAAGGCATTTCCACAGTAAAAAAGAGCAGGAGGTCCCTACCCAAAGCTATCAATTCCTGTCAGGAAATTGGCTGACACATCCTTGCTTTACCTTGGAGCTATGGAAGCCTGCTGCTTGATTTACCAAGGGTGTTAAAGTACCCTGTGTCAGCAAACTCACAGGAAGAACCTGTCAATTCTACTGGTATTCTGTCTAAGCTTCAAAATGGCATGGCACTCAGGTACCCTAGTATATCACAGTGCCTTTGACATTTTCCTGAGGAAAAATCATAGATTACGGGTCAATTTACAAAAGGGAGAATAAAGGCTATCTCTGATTGTGAAATTTCTGCTTTTAGTTGATGATCAAAACGATCATCCAAGGGGCACAGCAGATAAGTGGTTTTGTTGGTTTTTACAGCCCCAATTTAATCTCTCCTGCTTCTGGTAACAGAATCTGTTTTCCTTTAGAGAAATTTCCATACCCACTGCTGGCACGTGGCTCAGATTTAGTCTCAAAACTACTGCTAGAATTACTAAGAAAGAGGTGAATTCCTCTGGATGAAGTCTTGAAGTCAGTTTAGTGCTGCTTATAGTCATTTTCACCATCACTGGGAAGAGCCTGCTCAAGAATAAAGCAGCATAGGGGACAACTGACCCAAAGGTGGAGAGAGTCTAAGAAAATAACATTTGAACGTCTGATCCAGGTATTCTGATTTTGACTTTTGGGTAATGTGAGACAATCAAGGTTACTTTGTTTCTTACATGTTTGAGTTAGGGTATTGTCACTGGCACCATAAAGAAACCTGATTGAGGCAGGGCTGTCCTTCAGCCTCCAATGGAATTGACCATTCTCTTTGCACTGTTGTTTTCCACATTCAAAGTCCAAGAAAACTACACTCTGCCATGTCAGGACTGCTCTAGCCTTACTCCATTATGGACCCTCTCAGTGTGGAGCAGAAAGACTTTTCCTCTAGCTCACCAGCTGACTCGTAGGGACAAGGCATTCACAGCCCTGATAGGGTCCAAAAACACTGGTGAGAAGCAGAGACCCTGTAGTTCTCCTGAAAAACTCAGCTCTCAGATGTCACGGAAAAGTCACCTCAAACTAGAATATTTTAAATGGAACTGAAGATTTCTTTCCAATTGGCAATAAACAGTGAATGATGCACTGCAGTATACAAAGGTTGCCAATTTTTGATAGAGCAGCCCAGTAGCTCAGCTGGAGATTCTACTAAGAGGGAAGACTATAATAAGCATTGTTTTATGGAGATGGGGTATCTTGATGCTGACTCTTCAGTTTTGCTTTTATTCTTTTTGTCTGTTCCTTTTTTCATTCTTGTTTACCCCGTGTTCTTTTCCATTATAACTCTTTTCTTTGTCTGAAATTGGACCCACAGAAATAAGCCTGTAATAAGGGGACATGAGAATCCCTAAATTTCCCTTATTTTGATTTTCCACTTTATTAATATTTCAGTTTATGAAGCATACAGGAGGTATTTTAGCTCACTGGCTCTTCAACTTAGTCATGCTACTTTCTAATCCATTGCATGGAGAATTTGAATATGCATCATAGCATCTAAAACCGACATTTCTAAATCTGTTTGTGGTACATTATGTAGGAAAATACTTCAATCTCACTAGTACTTGAAAACCCTCATCATACACCATTCCATCCTAGGAAAAAAAAAAAGCAAGTGGGGATATTTGTATATAAGGGAAAAAGAGGGACAGTAATACTGCAACCCACTGATAAAGATTAAACTGTCTTCCTTAGCTTAATTGGACACGGCTTAGTTTTGATTTGGGGGTCTCCTTGCGCTGCTTAATATACAACCAAGTAAGATAATTTTTCTTCAGTGATCTTTGCATAGGATTAAACAAAGTTTGAGTTTAAAGTTGTTATAAACTTTATAAAGTTTAAATGTTTTTTTTTCTCTATGAAGCTTTCTGTGTTACTCCTGAACTAATTCAACTGTTTTTTGTTTGTTTTTGATACAAAAAACAACTGTAGTGTCTTTTTCCTTTTACCCTAAAAACTAGGTTGTAATATATTGGGTTGGCCAAAAAGTTCATTTGGCTAGTAAATACGTTGTTCAATAAAATTCTTCATGAAAATGACAAATGTCTTTCATTTTTACCTAAAACCAAATGAATTTGGCCAACCCAATACTACAGGACCCCTCACATATGCTGATGGAGAACTTACTGCTTTAGGTGTTATTGTGTGTTTGATGTCTGGTCTCCCCATGGGGTTGTAAACTCTTTAAGGGCAGGAACTGTGTCTTTTGTTCACCATTGAACCCCCTGTCCCTAGTATAATACCTGGAACATAGTAAGCACTTAATAAATAGTTGTTGAATAAGTGAACAAATAATGAAACAGCTCAAGTTAAGTCACTGTCATTGAATATTAGCATGGATCAATACGTAGTTATCAAACTATACGTGACCAGGTGAAACTAAAAACAACAGCGACAGCAACAGTAACATTATCCTTGCCCTTAAGGATAAAACAATGTGACATATTACTTGGAAAGGAAGAGAATGATCATTTACTGAGTACCTGTTATTTAGAAAGAGTATAATGCAGTGTATGTAAAATTTTTCGTAACCTATAGTAAAAAAATATACTCCACAGCAATACCCAGTACACATGCACACACAGCTTAAACAAAATTTTCACAGAATGTTTACCTCTACTGTGTGGGATATACTGATATTTCTATTCTAATCTATTTTACGCTTTCTCTTATATTTCATTAAAAAATGCTGGTCATGACCAACTAAATTGATCTCATATCTCTCTCGTAGCTCTGAAGAACTCCCTAATAGCAGTGAGGAGTGTGGGTTTTAGAGTCAGACTGCCCACTCGCTCTGCCACTTACTGGTGGTGTGACATTGGCCCAACATCCAATGTTGTGAAGCCTCACTGCCTCATCTACAAAGTGGGGATGGTGTTAGTAACTACATCATAGGGTGGCTGTGAGAACTAAGTGAAATGATGAGTGGAAATCTCTTACCCCAGTGTCTGGCACAGAGAAAATCCTCAAAAAACATTAGCCACTAGCATGTACCAGACACTACATGCATGCTTCTCAGGCACCTCCTTTTACCCTCTGCAAAGTCTCATGATGTAGTATTATTACCCCCATTTTACAGTAAGGAAAGTAATGTTTAGAGAGGTTAAATGAATCATCCAGGGCCAAATGGTCAACAAATGGCAGAGCTGGGGTACTCAAACCAGGTCTGTTTGACTCTGACTGAGGCCTGTGTTTTTTGTTTTTTTTTTTAAGGAAATACTCGAAGAAGCCTCCATAGAAATGGTGGGACTTGAGATGGGCTTTGAAAGATGAGTGAATTGTATAACACCTATGCCCAAATGCTATTGCCCAGGGTTGAAAGAAGGTGGAGTTTGGGATCAGCCACATCTGGGTTCTATCCTTGGTCTACCATCTGCCACCTTAGTAACTGGGTGCAACTTTACATAGCCTCCCTGAGCCTCAGTTTCCTCAGGTTTATGCTACTGATAAGACCAACTGTGCAGAGTTCTCATGAATAATGAGCTACACAGGATACATTCTTTTACTGCCTGGCATATAGGTGCTCAACAAATGTAAGCTACTTTTATTAGGTACAATTTGCTTAGAGGGTATGTGAGTTGGAATTTAATCTCTTACCTAGGGCTTAATTACATTTGTAATTTGTAGGTTTCAATAGATATAATTTGTAGCCATACAGAGAGCACAGGTGAAAATATACTGTATGAATGGGTCTGATAAGTTTTATCATTAATCATCTTAAGCAGTTCCAAATAGAATGACTGTGAGTGACACTGAGACTGCAGCTACTGATTATACTTCTGGTAGTAGAGTTTGTCCAACATAATCTCTTCCGAGTTACTAGCAATACTGTTTAGCTTTCCAGGGTTAATGTAAAGTACATTTGCCTCACCAGGAGACACCAGGACTTTACAAGTTATTACACAGCACCAAACGACAATGGGGCCAACTTGGCAGCACTATTCATTTCCATTGTAGTTTAATTACCAACTCTGCTGCCTGCTCTTCAAGCCTTGGGACCAAAGTTGAATCAAATACTAGAAAATATAAAGTTGGCTTCTGTTTATGTCCCCTCTCATTTCTACCTTTGTGGATCTGAAGACTGAGAAAGCCAAATTTCTTGCTCCCTAGGGTACCAATGAAGGTATAGTTTACGACTTCAGTAGGCATGTTGCTTCAACTGCAATCAGCTCTGATTACTATGAAATCATTCCGTTTAATATTTCCCCTGTGGACTCCATGGTGTGTTAGGTGGTTACTAAAACTCTGGACATCAGAAGTGGAGCACAGCTGTGATTCTAAAGGTTCATACATAGGTAGAGAATGGTGATGGCAAAGCTTATGATGTTGGGATACACTGTTAATGTTCTTAGGTGCCCGATCAACCCTGGAGAAACTCCATCCTCCAAGTGAATTATAGAGATGCAGGGAGAACGCATGTTTTAGCCTCTTGGGCACTAAATTACTCCTGAGACAAAACCACCAGGAGAGTGGAAGCTGTCAGAAAGGCAATTTTACACACACATATTTTCTTAAGTAGGAATACGATTCCATATATCAAAGAGGATCCGGGGAACTTTTAGTGTGTTTGGTGATACACTGATAAATGCTTTAGTAAAACATATGCCCTTAAATAGTTTATTAACAAGTAGCAGTAAAAAGCACTGAAGTTGGGGGAATGGAATTTGAGCCCTGATCCTACTACAATGCTTTGTGTTGACCTGAGTAAATCACTTAGGTTTTAGTCTTTTTTTCCCCTTATCTGTAAATTTCAGATTCATATCCATGGAATAGAGTCCAGTTCTAAGATTACTTGTCTGAGATTCTGAAAGTCTCATGTGATCAAGCTGAGATTTTTTGATTGAGATTAAACTCCATTAACCTTTCTCAAAAAGAAGGAACCTTTGGCAGTGTGCTAAGGGACTCTACTCATATAAATCAGCATGAGATTTGCCAGGTAAAAGAATCATGTATGGAATACTTCAATAAAATATATCCTTTCAAATACTATATTTATTAATGAGTAGCAATAAAAGAATAAAAGCTAGAGTTTTCAAGATTCTCACACATTATCTGATCCTCATAAAAACTCTGTAAGTTAAGTCATCATTCCAGTTTAACAGAAGACAGTGAGATTGTAAAAGGATTAATTTCTTGCCAATATTTACATAATTAATAAGTAGCAGAGATGGATCTTAGCGTTCATACTCTTGATTTTTACCCCACTGTGAACTGCCAGCGGTCATGATGACACTAGGAATCTTTTTGTATTTTGCCATGCGCCTTTCAACCAAATGCTCCTGATCATACACATTTTGGAAGAGCTAAGGCAGGAGCTGTTAATCCGTAAGACGCAGACCCCTGGGGAGGTTGTTGGAAGGTTATTTCTGAAGGCATTTGAATCCTAACGGACACTAAGAAATATCTGTTCATTAAATGTCTTAGTCAGTTCAAGCTGCTCTAACGAAGTACCTCATAGACTGGGTGTCTTATGAACGACAGAAACTCATTTCTTACTGTTCTGCAGACAGGAGATGAGGGTACCGTACCAGTATAATCGCGTACTGGTGAGAGCCCTCTTCGAGGCTGCAGTCTGCTGGAGAGCAGAGAAAGCTCTCTAGGGTCTCTTTTTATAAGGACATTAATCCCATTAATTAACTAATTATACCTCCCAAAGGCCCCACCTCCTAATACCATAACATTGGGGGTTAGGAATTTCAACATACGAATTTGAGGGGACACAAACATTCAGTCCATAACACAAAAAAAGTAAGATCTCAAATACATGTGAACAGTTCTTTGATTACTCAAATATTTCCAAATGATTATGATTACTAAAACAAATAATTATGTAAAAACATGACTGAATTACTAACAATTTTCTGTCAATATGTATTTTCTCAATCAATGAATACTGAGAATACAACTAATACTGTTTGGACTCTGTGAAACTTTGGATATTAAAGTGAACCTCTGTGAACTTCCTGGAGTTATGAAAATGTTCTATTTCATGATTTGGGTGTTGGCCGTATGGGTATACACATTTGTCAAAATGCACTGAATTATATGCTCAGGATCTATACATTTTACTATTATGAACCTTACCTCAATTTTTAGTTTTCAAGTGACAGAAACACAACTCAAACTTGCTTAAGCAAAAGCAGGAATTTACTGGCTCATTTCACTTAGAAGTTCAAGGTGACACATCCTTCAGACAAGCTGGATCCAGAGGCTTGAATAATTTGGTTAGGAATATTGCAATCTTCATTGCTAGGCTCTGCTTTACCCTCCATTAGCTCCATTTTTATTCAGGCTTTCCTTCTGTCTTGATAAAATGGTTGTCAACAGATCTAAATGAGTCCTAAATTCTAAGACATTCCAGTGAGAAATGAATCCCTGTTTCCAACAGTTACCCCCAAATCCTGGACCCATATCTAATTGGCTTGACTTGGGTCAAGCGACTAAGCTTGAACTAATCACTGGGGTTAGGAAAACAGAATGTTCCAGTTGGCCTGAGATTTGGATCCTAGACCTCCACTGCAGCTGGAGGGTTGGATGGCCTCTTCCAATACATGAGGAAATTAGGGGAAGGGGAGTTCTCAAATAGAAAGTAGAGGTACTAATGCCAGGTGAAGGAAGAATGGAAGCTAGGCAGGTAAAACACAATAAATATCCACTATGCCCCTCAAAGTCACACTGTGATGCTTTGCCTGGCCTTTCAGCTGGTAATCCCTGACTCGTCCTTGTTCCCTCTTTCCTTTATCCCCTCCCTTTCTACAACCAATATAGGAGACCAAGGAAGTATGAGTGGGTCACGGTTTGTAAATGTCTTTTTAAAACCAATCTATTCTAAATTTAATTTAGGAAGTAAATCAGATATAATGTGGGGCTTATATCTTAAGGTTATGACCCCAGTAGTTATTCTTCTATAAATGAGGATCTGCTGAAAGCAAAAAGATATTCTGAAACTAAAATAATATTTTTTGAGATATGATCATCTGCTTTTGATTTTCTATTCTCCTCCTTTAGTTTACTGAGACTAACTGTGGTTGGGATTTGTTTTTTCTTTGATCACAATAAATAAACAAGCAAACAAATAAAGTCTGCTTTGCAACAATGGATTATATATTCATTCTGCAACTATTTATTAAGCACCTACTGTGTGCCCAGAACTGGTTCTAAAAGAATATAGTATTAAAATTTATGTGATTGTAACTATGTGAGATAGTAATGATTTTGAGGATAATAATAATGCCCTCCCCCCCTCTTAGGTTTATAGATAAGGAAACTAAGGCACTGAAGTATTAAGTGTCTTGCTCTCATATAGCTAATCACTCATGGAGCTACAATTTGAACCTCCCCTGCAGAGTCAGTGTTCTTAATCACATGACTGTATACTACCTATAGTGAGGTAATCACCAGTTTTGGTGTCTGATACATAATTGATGCTCAAGAAATTGCAGGGCAGAATTATCAGCACTAAGTCCAGGAGCAGGTGATTTGCAGTGATCCAGGCAACCGGCTAGTCACTGATATTAGGGAGGACTGAAGCAAAATCCCAGATGCGTGGTGAAAATCTAGTTCTTAGGAGATTTTGACAGGAATAAAAGTGAATTTCCATCCTGGAAAGCTGTGATATCTTACAGGTTATAGACATAATGACTGTAGCACAGGAGACCAAAATAAGGGCCTGGGTCCTGGAAAAGTGTCACAAAGTGGAAATGAACTCAGAAACAAGGCAGAATCCAAGCAACTAAATTGTAGCTCAAATTTAGAAATGGGCTAGCAAGGAAGCATGGCATGATTCCCTGTCACCCAGAGAGCTCTGACCAGCCTGGGAGATACCGAGCTGCAGCTGGGTATCAGGTGCTGCACTAAGAGGAAGAAGAGAAGGGCAGTGGGAGAAGGCACCAGGCAAGTTATACCAGTCACGTTTATTGATGACAGTAAACTGCTGGCTTAGCAATCCCGAGAGAGAGAGAGACAGAGAGACAGAGAGAGACAGAGAGAGAGAGGGAGACGGGGGGTGGGGGTGGGAATGTGTGTATATGTACACGTTTGTGGTGTTAATCAATCTTCTAGTGTGTATGAAGCTATTTTTAGAAAGCATCCTTCCTAAGCTTCCTTTGGATTCCTAAAACATGTCGACAGCTACCTTATCAAGATGATTCTTTAGAAAAATAAGCTCATTACTTGCAAGCAAACAACCAACAACAACAATAAGAATAAATTTTAAAACCCTCACCCAAATCAATCATTACAATAAAAATAAAAAGCCCTTTTTAAAAAAGGGAGACTAGATTTTCAATGGAGTGGTTATTTAGACATCATCTTTATAATATGTAGGATCTTCCTAACCTTTCATCATATGAGAAAATAAATGCAACACCATGAAGAGTGACTAACCAAGGAATATTCTTAGGAAAAGACTGTGAGGAAATCAGCCAGATAACAATAAAGGGCTTTCCCCCACCCCATTTTCCTTTTTCTTTCTTTCTTTTTTTTTTAAATCCAGATTTTGAAAAGAAAAACCTGGCCTGGACTTAAGAAAGGAGCACTGGATCCTAGTTCTTGAGGCTACTTCTTCTGGTAACCCTTGAGGGAAAATGTGGGACTGAGCTGATACCATCTGGGTGAAGGACAGATTCATTTCCATTTAAATTTACATCTGTTTCAAACTCGCATCACAATTAAATGTGTTTCTTAGGTATCTTACTATAGTTGAGGCGCTTTGAGTCTTATGTAAGTTTTCCATAAACTAGTTGTTAAGGAATGAGAAAATCCAAATTCT
The DNA here is from genome assembly GCF_949987515.2 of Delphinus delphis. Taxonomy (NCBI): domain Eukaryota; kingdom Metazoa; phylum Chordata; class Mammalia; order Artiodactyla; family Delphinidae; genus Delphinus; species Delphinus delphis. Next base: position 72,936,363 of record NC_082698.1, on the reverse strand, counting down.
AGTCTGCAATCTATTTTGGCAAGTATCTTGAATTTTCTGGGCCTGCTGATTCCTCTGCAAACCAAACACTTTTGACTAGATTCAAATTTTTTAAAATCCTGGCACTTTGGCAACATGGTAAAATTTTTATATTCATAGGCTAAATATAGCCAACGTGCTCACATATGGCAAATTATAATGAAGAAAGAATTATACCAATTTGAATCCTATGATCCATGAGTTAAAAAAAAATTCTGCAGAAATGGTTGGGAGACTCCAAAAATAATAATAACAATGTTAATGAAGTACTAAGTATAAGGTTAGGGGTGGATGTTATAGTATTTTTCTCCTTCCTTTTCATGTCATTCCTTTTCTGAGGTGTGTCAAATTAGGCATTGATTTTCCACTTCCAGGTGGCAATGTAGAGTGATCTGACTCAGACACTTGGGCCAACAGTAATAATAATAGCAGACATTTCTTACCACAGAGCAGGCACTCTCCTAAACAATGATCTCACTTAATCCTTCACATACCCTCCCCCAACACACACACCATTTTACAGACAGGGAAACTGAGGTGTAGAATTAACAGTACCAGGCTAATGAATGGCAGCCTGGAAAATGGAGCCTGGTTTTCTTGCCTTCAAGCCTATGCTCCTTCCACTGTGCCATGCAGCTTCAACACTGGAAATATAGCGAAAGAAAGAAAGGCAGAGCGTAATTTGGGAATTGAAGAGGAGAATGAGGCTGTGAACAGAACAAGAGCCCTTGCACAAATATGTAAGTTATTAAAGATTTGTAATTTCACAAAAATGCCAAAAGCCTAAGTCTTTTTGCAAAACAACTCACAGATCCTTAGCAAGCATCCAAGGAGGCCTTGAGCACCACAAAACAGTTTTGAAAGTTCCTATCTAGATGATCTCTAATTAAGGACTTTTCAGCATTAAACCTGCATCTATCCGTTGCTGATCTTTAATTATTAATATAGGATAGTCCCTATTTTTAGAAGGGCAGATAGGTTACCCTTTTTTTTTTTTTTTTGCGGTACGCGGGCCTCTCACCATTGCGGCCTCTCCCGTTGCGGAGCACAGGCTCCGGACACACAGGCCCAGCGGCCATGGCTCACGGGCCCAGCCGCTCCGCAGCATGTGGGATCTTCCCGGACCGGGGCACAAACCCGTGTCCCCTGCATCGGCAGGCGGACTCCCAACCACTGCGCCACCTGGGAAGCGTGATTACCCTTCTTAGTTTTCCTTCTAGGGCCCTAACTTTCTCTTAGAGGTTTGTCTTGTAACATAATCATAATATAAACCCAGGTGAAGTTTGGAGTGGGTGAAGCAAAAAGAGGAGAGATTACCACTGGATTTAGCTATTGGTCCAGGAGTGAAAGAGGGCTGGACTAAGCAACTGAGCCTCTCCAACCCAGTCAGTCTCCCTTTGGACAGGGGAATTCTCGTGTAAGGGACTGGCTGGGCCTACCCACGGAAGGGGGCTGGATCCATGGCTGAAAATGAGACTGAATGTCTGCTTGAGACTCCACTAGGGTCCGTGCCTGATGGAATAACCAAACCAAGCAGAGACTGATTGCTGGCAATCCCTGAAGAGGAAATCGGCTCTTTCTGAGACTGGGCCCTGAAGAGTTTACAGGATGTCTGAGGCCTTTATTTGAAAGATTAAGTCCTAAGAATTGCTTCTTGATCCCATCTTCCTGATTGGCTTCCTAAGAGCCAGCTCCATCATGGGGTAAACCTGATAGAGGTTTAGATGTTTTGAGACATTTCTGGCACATGGAAGTACAGACTGTAGCATCCTTAAGGAAAAAAATATATATATACTCATGTATGTATGTATTGATAAATATATACGTAATTTCTCTCACTTTATTTTCTCTCTTTCTATACACATGCACACACACATGCACATGTTCACACACACATTGTTTTTTCTAAGGCTCGTGTATACCAATACCAAAAGCAACAAGGGAAGAAGGAGAAGCCCAGACGTAACATGGAGTCAAGGCTTCCAGGTTCATTCTGCCACTAATTATGTATGGCCTTGGGCGAGTCTCTCTGAAAAGTGACCTCCTGTTCAAGTAGTATGTTGCTGTGTGTTCAGAAAGACTGAGTGTTGAAAAACTGTAAATTCAAAATTAGACAACACAATTCTACTGAGAAGCCATCAAGAGCACAAAGTACCTGTGAAGCGAAGGGATGGGAACGCTGACCTCTGACAGCTTTGGTTTTTCCTGGGTCTCATGGTAGATCCATTATTTCTGCTTGTGAAATAATCTAAGTCCAAGAGGCATTCTTAAACTTGGAAAGTACAATTCAATAGGAGGTATCACTATGCAGAAACGATCACTGTTAACATTTTTGTCTTATTCCTAATCTTTTTTCAATGCATGTGTGTGTGTGTGGTGTGTGTGCATGTGTGCGTGACTATTCTCTCTCATAGTTGGAGCCCATCAGCAGCCTATGGCTTTCCCCACACTCATCTTGTATGTAGCATTCCACACATGGTGAGCAATTTCTATTTCACTGATAATTTCAAGCAGATGAGATAAAAGGGTAGAAACTGCCTCAGAGAGCATGTAGCATTTTGCTTTAAAAATTCCTTTCCTCTATTTAGCTCCTAGCTAAATCCTCTCTCCCACTGTATTTTCCCCCATGTAGGAAGTTCTGCTTCTCTTCTTAGCTTACAAATACCACAATCAGACAATAAAAGGCTGGTATCTTGCTGAACAGCTACCATGTAATATCCAGGTGAAGGCAAATAGGACGCCAACAAGTATCACATACATAAATGTATACACATATATTATTTTCTGAGAACTATACTTATATTGTATACTTTATCTCCTCTTTCACTAATATATTCTGTTCATTTCCTCATATCATTAAATATGCTTCAAGAAAACATAATTTTCAAAGGCCTCCCAACAAGAGTATGAACTTTTTTTTTTTTTGCGGTACGCAGGCCTCCCACTGTTGTGGCCTCTCCCGTTGCGGAGCACAGGCTCTGGACGCGCAGGCTCAGGTGCCATGGCTCACGGGCCCAGCCGCTCCGCGGCATGTGGGATCTTCCCAGACCGGGGCATGAACCCGTGTCCCCTGCATCGGCAGGCGGACTCTCAACCACTGCGCCACCAAGGGAAGCCCCAAGAGGGACCTTTTAATGTATGTTGGCCAAATGTCTTTGGCAATATTTAATAATCTTGGCAATAAAGTCCTATACTCTATAAAATCCATGATCTCTTAGACATTTAAAAAAATTTTATATGCTCAGTTTGTATTTTTCCCCTTTGTCTCTATTGACCTACCCTTTCTAGCTGGGCCTGGCTCTCTGATACAAGCAAGGAACAAGACAAGCATTCAAGTAAGTGAGCTACCAAGAAGGCCTGCAACCCAAGCCATCTACCAAGAGCCACTAGGAGGATCAGTTTCCTATTTTCACTCCAAGGTTTCTGCCATCCAATGATGGTGGCAGGTAGGACAGGAAATTACAGATACCACTGTACTTACGCTGTTCCTTAAGCTGATGGGCAAATAATAGGCAGGCATGATGCCCAGAAGGTCTCAAGTGTGTCACTCCGGGCACCCTTTTATTCACAGCCCCAAATGTTCTCTATCAACTCTCGGTAATGGAGCCCAAACTCCCCCCAAACCTACCACAGCCCTTCAAGTCCTCTATATAATCCTTCTTCTTTACTAAGCCTGTGTACCCATATAGGTGGGAGAGATATGTTCTTATTACTGATGAGCTAATTTTTTGCTTAATTCTACCTCCTTAATATATTTTATTCTACCAAAAAATATAACATAAATTATTTCCCATCACGAACAACCACATGAATCATGCCTTTTATGTAGAGAATATACATTTCTCTTTGTATTGCTTAGAGTAACAATCTCTCTATCTCAGGATACAATAAATAGCACCACTGCCATCTGCATTCATCTTTACCAAGCTGAGGGGAAAGGTTGCTACGAGCCAGGAAAGTGACAGCAGCACCAGAAGGTGCAGTGCCAGGTGTGGGAAAGGGATAAAACCAGTGGCACTGGGACAGTTCCCGAGGTGGGCCTTCAGTGCTGAGATGGGTGGGAGGGACATCTGTATCAGGAACTTCCTCCCTCCTTGGAAGTGTCCTTAGCAAGCCATAGCTGCCTTGCCCTACCAGCCTCAACCCAATGTCCTTTATTTTTCCCTCAGTGGCTCCCATTGCTGGAATGATAGCCTTGGCAGCTGGCAGGGTCAAGGGATGTGCACAGTTATACAGCCTCTCTTCACTCCGTTCTGAGTCCTTACATAACCTCATAGTCTCTTGGGCTGAACAGAAATCCTGTCAAAAGCAAAAGGGATCAGAGAAAAGGAGGCAAAGAAGAGTTACAGGGCAGACTCCCTCATTCCCTCAAGTCTTGTCACTGATGTCTGTCACCTGGCAATAGTCTGAAATCCCCCTTTCCCAGCCTGTCCTCCTCCAGAGGCACTCACAACTCTATGGCCCAGACAGCAACTACAATGAGCTGCCGACATGCGGGTCAAGGGAGGACTGACAAGATTAGTCTCATGTCCTAAGGACAGGGTGTGTGAGAGAGAGAGTGCCAAAGGCGTTCTCTACTCCAAAGCAGAATTTTATTTCTATTAAAAGATCAGTTACTCAAATTCTACACTTAGATATATACCTGAAAGAACTGAAAACAGGGACTAAAACAGATACATGTATGTTAGTGTTCACTGCAGCGTTATTCATAATAGCTAAAATGCAGAAACAACACAAAAGTCCATCAACAGATGAATGGATAAATAAAATGCGGTATGTATATACAATGGAATATTTTTTAGCCATAAAAAGGAATGAAGTTCTAATATACGTTACAATATGGATAAACATCAAAAACTTTGTTTTAAGTGAAATAAGCCAGCCACAAAAGAACACAAATTTCATGGTTCCACTTATGTGAAATATCTAGAGCAGTCAAAATCATAGACAAAAGTAGACTAAAGGTTACTAGGGGCTGAGGACAGAGAGGAATGGGGAGTTAACTGTTTAATTATTACAGAGTTTCTATTTGGGGCACTGAGAAAGTTTTGGAAATAGAGGTGATGGTCGCACAACATTGTGAATATAATTCATGCCACTGAATTGTACCCTTAAAAATGGTTAATACAACAACTTTTAGGCCATATATATTTTACCACACGCAAAAAAAGATCAGTTAATCAAAATCAGTGAGCATTCATTTTCCTTGCTATTCACAAGCAGCCTTTTTAGATTCTGCCAAGTCACTGGAAATTTTTTTGATGTCATCAGATAGGCACACATCTTCTTTTCTCTTTCTGCATTTCCCCATTGTCTAATCCTCTGAATGACTTTTAGTAAAAAAAATAATTACATAACATTTATGGAGTCCCAGGCACTCTTCTAGTCCACATGAATTTAATTCATGTGAAAAGTACTATAATTATCATCCGTATTTTACTGAAGGAGAAGCATATGTCCTTCCCCAGTGTCACCCAGCAAGTACGAGCAGAACCAGAATTCAGTCATTCTTAACCATTACTCTATGGCATCCTTGGAACTCTGCAACAGACACTTTTAGGGAACTTGTGAAAAATCAAACTCATATTCTACCTCATACTGATTGAATCAGAATCTCTGAAGGTGGGGTCCAGGAATCTACATTTTAAAAAATATTCTCATATGTTCCAATTTCAAAACTTACTAGAAAGCTACAGGAGTCAGTGCCAGTATGGTACAGGCATAAGGAGAGACACATAGATTAATGGAACAGAAATGAAAGTTCTCTACACTCTGGCAGAGTATAGAGGACAGGATGGACTGTCAATGGTTAGAGATGATTATATGAGACTGTAGAAGGAAAAATTCTTAGGAAACTATACTAAATTATCCAATTGAGAGATGAAGAAGACTGAACTGTGACAAGGGGTAAGAGAGAGGAACCACTGAAAATAACTCCGTGGCTTCTAGCTTGGGTGACTGCTAATAGCATAATGACATTTTCTAACAGAAAATATGGGAGAAAGAGCACATTTTTTGAGATGAGAAACAGGACAATGAATGATTTCAGATTTTCTGAATTTAAGCAGCCTGTGAAGCTTTCCAGAGTGGCTTGGCAATACTAGTCAAGAGGTATGGACTAGAGATATAAATTTGGGATTCAGGCGCTTGCAGGTATTAACTGAAACTGGAGGAGGTGAGATTCTCTGTAAAGGTCAGAGAGACAAAGAGATGCGTTGAGCACAAAGCATTAGGGAATTCCTACATTTAAGGGGTGGGCAGAAAAAGAGGCACAATTAATGGGGGTTGAGAAATAGATGGAGAGGTAGGAGAAGAACTAAAAGAGATTGAAAGGCAGACATTTCTAGGAGAATGTGCACCCGACACACCCATCAATAAAGTACTTATTATGATACTTTCAGTTGCAAGTAGCAGAAATCCACTTGAGCTAACTTAAGTGGAAGAGGAGAGTTTAATAAACAGATTCAGGAGTGTTTCACTCAATCTAAAGGCAGACCATGTGGCTGGGCCTCACAGGGGGCTAAAATCAGGAACTGGACAGCTGTCAGGCACCAAGGGGGATATCTGCTCAGTTTTCTAAGCAAGTGCTTCGTTTATCTCCCTGCAGACTCTTTGCTTTTGCCCACCTCACAGTGTCTGATTTACCTATTGAGTAGTTCTCTGAATCCCAGTTCCAAGTCATTAGAAAAAGAATCTGATTGGCCCCAGTTGAGTCAGGTGACCACCCATAATCCTATCAACCATGACCATGGTGGGGGATAAAGGAAGATACACAGAACAAACGTGGCAGCCATGATTCACTTCTGTGAATAAAGGTAGTAGTTCTCGGAGAAGAACTGCTCTGAATTTGACAGAAGTCCCCAAAGATATGTACTTCAACCTTAATCAAAGTGACTAAACAAAGATTTAGTTGCCCATTCATGGAAGCATTAATTAAAGGGAAAGTTGTGAGAGCCCTGACTCGTTTTCTCTCGTCTCTGTTCCTATTTCCTTTCTTAGCTCAGAGGGAAAGTTTCATTAATGTCCTTGTGGGTTTCTCCATTACAGAGACAAGAATAAAAGAAATTGCTTGTGAAATGCCTTGACATCCTTAGGACAAAGGATCTAAACAAATACCAAGGATTTTTTATTTTTTTCTAGGGAGAGCTAGAGTTTTCCTGTTGTTTTTGCCTTTGGCTGGGTCTCATTGATTTCCCAAATTGTACTTGCTGCTTTCTGGCTTTTATTAATCAAACTGCCACCTGTGATAGACTGCTGGTCCCTCATCTTATTCTGATTAATTCCATTCTCACATTCATCTCTCTGGCACAGTTTGCAGTGGATGATTTGCTAGGGGCAGAGCGTGATGGGAGATGACTAGAGATTTGGAGTAGTGGAGTCTTCTCCTGAATCTGATTGAGTCTATCTGTTAACAGAAATACTCCGCCCCCCCACCCCATTCCTTCCAGTTCTAAGAATAGCAGTACCAGCTGTACTTGTCTGAGCCATATCTAAATTAATAAAATAAAGTGGGATTATTGACATTTTCTTGCTTCAACTAGCAAATGTGCATCTTTGAATTTTTATCAACTAAAATGCTCTTATAATGGAACATTCACAGAAATGGGCTTGACATAAAAATGATAATGCACACTTTACTCATGCTAATTATGCATTTGTAGTCCTCTTATTTATGTTGTTCTTTTATCTATTTTGCATTTTAGAAATTAGTATTAAACTAAGGCAGTTATAGGAAAGCAATGTAACTTAGTAGTCAGGAAAGGGGTTTTGTGGTCAGACTTGTGTCTTATTGCCAGTTCTACTACCTAGAACCTAGGTGACCTGGGGGAAATTATTTAACCTTTCTGAGCCCTCCTTTATATACCTGCTATTATGTTCTTTCGAGGTTTAAATGATACATGCAAAGAATGCACCATTAGTATCTGACACATAGCAACAGCTAATTAATGTTAGTTCAAAAAAGGTGTTTTGGTGAGGAGAGAGTGACTTCTCAGCCACACTCTTCAGCATCTTTGTTTCAGATGTCGAGATGGAAGAAGAATTTAATATGCAGATAAACCCAAGAGAGATCTGGAAGCCTGGTTTAGCAGGGGAAAATAGTGGACTACTTGCTGGTTGAAATGGGGTCAAGCTCTCTTTTGCATCACATAGGAGAGTGTGAAAGAATTAACAGTTTGAGAGCCGGCACATTCTTTACACTTGGGATTGAGCACATCTGAAGGTCTCAGGGGCTGGTCCACCACTGTCTATTTGCGTGAAGGCCTGAGGAGGCTCCTGGGCAAGAACTCTTCCAGGTTTGAGGGACTGGAAGCTGCAGGCCAGGCTCAGTAAGGAAGGAGACATTGAATGCATCTGGTACTCAAACGTCCTGTGGTCCATACTATGGGTCTCATGCTTAGACTAAGATTAAAAGATAAATGACCTTCATTTACACCTTTGTTGGATATTCAGAGCACAAGGCCACATGGCTTTGTAACCAGCTTAATATTACAAATCAGGGTGAACTAAACTTTTCCCCTTGAGAAAACTCCTAGAACCTAAACAAGTCAAAAACACGGTAGCCTGAGCAATGCACTTGATCACTAAGAAAATGAAACAGCAGAAGGAGAAACAGGTGAGAAATTGGTGGCTGGGAGGACCAGTTCACAAACACAGGCAAGACCCAGGGGTGGGAGCTGCCGTGCTGGGGGTATGGATGGAGTGAAGGAAACACCATTTGTGGCTGTTGCTGTGATGCTAATTTTACCCTCTTAAGATGTAGCCTTGGAAATAATCTGCACCTAACAAATGTTTGTGGAATAAATTTCTACTAATTAAGCAATTTATATGTATTATACTTGCGTATTGTCCTTTTTTATTTATTTTGCTTCTAGGGATTAATATTGAAGTTAAAAAGTTCAAAGGAATCTGCATGGTGTAAACATGGGCTTTGGCATCTGAGAGGGACCTGGGCAAGTTACTTCATGTCTCCATGCCTTTTTAATTTTATCTATAAAATAGGATTATTGGGAGATCTAATCGGACGATGTGTGAACGTGGGCCTGAACCTAATAATGGAGTTTTCTGCATAGCAATAATCAGCCATAAATCGCTTAGCAAGGATTCATGTATACAATTGCTTTTCCCTCTTCTCATTGTTGAAGATAGAAACATAAAAAGTAGAATTCAAAATTCATGTAAAATTAATGAGGAAAGACATCTGCAATGAGAGGAGCAATTTGATTCATTTGTGTAATAAATTATAATAATTTAATTGTGAAGAATGTGCCTCATACTTATTTAATACTTTCCAAAGTTTTTAGCAGTTCTAGGTTCATTTAGGTAGGTGCTCAGTAAATACATACTAATGTATTGATTTGGGGTGCCCCTCACAATTTCAGATAATAATAATAATGCAGTAAAGCCACTGACTAGGAGTCAGGAGAATTGGGTCAAGACCTAGTTTTGCCACTAATTAGCCATGTGACCTTGGATAAGCCTTCAGGCCTTAGCATATTCTTCCTTAAAATAAGGAGTTTCCTCCAAATTCTTTCCAGGTTGAATATTCTATATTTTTACATAGCCTCTGAAGACCTAGAAGAGTGAGGTTCATGAGGGACAAAAGGAGCATAGGAAGCGTATAGGAGGGCCCCAATATGAAAATTCACAGTATCACGGGCACTAACACTACGTGAGAATCAGAGAAATAATAACAGCATGAACAACCATTTGAGTGCCTATCAAGTTTCAAGCACTGTGCTTAGTGCTTTACAAACATTATTTCATTTCATCCTTATAATAACCCTGTGAAATAAGTATTAATAGTCCAAATTATAGCTAAGGAAACTGAGTTTTAGACACTCAAAATTTTCAGTGACCACTTGCCTCATATACTAACCTGAGAATCTGGTTTGCCCTTCTTATTAACAAAGAGAACTGAATTCGGTATTGGAATTATGTCCATAGCCTTGGTTTGTTTATCATGGTTCTTAACCTTTATTGAGCTACAGATTCCTCAGGGAATGTGATGAATGTTGTATGGATGGCAGCAGAAGTCACAGACCCTTTGAAGCACTTTTATTGTTTAGAACATCTCTCAGATAAAGAGACAAATTCTGCCCGTGATCTTTAATGGCAGCCTAAGAGGATCCAAGAACATCTCAAGTAACTGTTCAGACAGTGCTTCAAAGATTAGCAAGGTGATAAAAATCCTTGCCACTATTATCCTTTCAGGATATCACATTTTCTCATTTCTTAAGTCTCCTTCCAACCCATGAATCTATTTCACTGAGGCTAGAGTGCTTACCTTGGAGCAATAAAAGTTAAATCATTTGTGCTAGATGATTGCATTGCTTTTGATCTACTTCTCCTTGGGCTTCAATTCTAGATCTTTACCACATCCCCCCTGGATTCGGTGGGTAGGGATGATTACTTTATACTTACGGGTATTTATAAGCTTGGTGATAGCACTTCAGCCTTATTCCAACAACTGCAATCTGTCCAGGCTGAATTAGATTATAAGGGGCTACCACCCTGCCATTTAAAGGCCCTGCAACTGAAAATGGCCAAGAGCCAGATGATGCAGGACCTTATTTGCATTAGTTTGAACTACATACTGAGGGAAACCATTAGAGTTTGAAGCAGGGGAAATATGACCTGATTAGATTTGATTTTCCAAAATGGCACTATGACTACAGGAGGAAAAGGCTTGGAGAAGATTCAGAACTGGCAGAGTAAAACTAAATAGGAGCCTTAGGTCATCCCATTTCCCTTTGAGCTCCCTGAAGGAGAGACCTTGTAAATCTTTCTCTTGATGGTGTCCACAGCACCTAGCACAGAGCCTAGTACGGGGTAGACTGTTGAATTAATCAGTGATCAAATAAAGAACTAAAAGCTCCTTGAAGGCAAGAAGAGTTCTTTGTCACTGATCAATTTATGAAAGGCTACTGTTTATAAAGAATGGTCTTGGTGCAAAAAGTGCAAAGTAGCACAGCATCATTTTCAGTAAATTATAAGCTCCTGAAAGGCAGCAGCTGTAACTAGTTTTCTCTGCATCTCTGCTTGCACTTCCTCCTAGCACCTAGCACAGTTATTTGTACACAATAGGCTAGTAACAAATGTTTACTGAATGAAAATTCTATTTGTAGGCTAGTAGAGTTTTTTTTAAGCCAACTGCTGAAACATCATTTTCCACATTCTTAGATCTTTCTACAATTACCAGTCCCTCTTAGTGGGGCTGATTCTAGAGTTACAACAATGAAAACCTGAAAGAAGTAGAAACAAAGAATGCCCAAGTTGGAGAAGGCTTTAGAGGTCATCTGATCCAACTCCCTGTACTGTGAACAACAGTACAACTACTGTGGGTATTGCTTTCTATTTTGGTCTCATGCCTGACCCCCGTGCTTGACTTCACTGAGCTCTGTCCTCATTTATTTCCAGCTCTGGGTGGTGCACATCTGTATGACTCTACTCCATTCATTTGAAAATATAAAAATAGGATGAATTCCTGGTGTGATGCAGTGACTGTCATTCATCTTGGCTCAGATCAACTTCTTTAGCATTACTTAAAGGAGGGCCTTCTGGGTCAGGAAGTGCTGAGAGTTCTACAAGTAAGAATGTACAATCAGTATGTTTGGGGCTTCTTTGTGGGATTTTGCAGAATGTGCCACTTGTCCCTCACAAGTACTTTAATAAGCAAAGCAAAGGCAGCTAGGGTGGATGTTGGGACTATGTAAATTCACTAGTTAATAATTTGATCATTAATATAGCATTCCTGAGCTCTCCAGTGGAATTTTTATACCTCTTATATATTTATGAAATACTTCCATAGATCCTTTTTATTTTGGTCAGTGCTTGTTTTTCCATTTAAGTTCTTTAGAATGTCACTAATGAACACTTACTCTGTGACAAGCACTGTGACTTGTGTGATGGGCCATGCAAACAAGTATAGGGTTTGCCCCTGTAACAGAATGTTTGGGTTGCCAGCAACAGAAAAATTGACTAACTTGTTGCAAGGCTATCAGGTTGTTCAAAGAAAAGCTAGAGTAGCAGGCTTGACTAGAACAGGATCTGGTAGCTCTAGGGGGCCAAGTTAGCAGAAGATAGACAACTTCCCCAGGACACTGCCACTAGAACAAATCAACTGTTTTTCCCTATGTTTGTGACACTTTGTTCAAGTTTCAAAGCCCTGGGAAAGAATTCCAACTAGCCTTTGAGTCACTTACTTACCCTTAGGGAGAGGAAGTGCAGAAAGCTCTGATAGACTGTCCTATCAAGACCACACACAATGGAAGAAAGATAACTTCCCAAAAGAGAAACAAGCTTCTGTTTCTAAAGTAGGAAAATGGATACTGTAGCCAAAAACCAACATATGACTACTACAGCTGGTTTCCCTGAAGATTTTACAATTGGGCTTGGAAGATGTCACATATGCTCATGAAGAGTTAAAGGGGTAAGGGTTGAATAGCCAAACAAATTAACAGCACAAATACCTCAAAGTAATGGTCTGATTAAATCTCATATATTGCATAAATAGTCATACTGAGGATAAAAGCTGTGAGTTTAGAGAAAAATAAGTGACTAGGGAAACTCAGGCAGTTCTCACAGAGAAAGAGCAATTAAAGCTGGGCATGGTAAGATGAGTAGAATTTGACTAGGTGGGGTGTTGTTCATCAGGTATTCACTCCTGGATAGATTTAAAATAGAAGGTCCACTTGAGGACACGGGGAGGGGGAAGGGTAAGCTGGGATGAAGTAAGAGAGTGGCATGGAAATATATACACTACCAAATGTAAAATAGATAGCTAGTGGGAAGCAGCCACATAGCACAGGGAGATCAGCTCTGTGCTTTGTGACCACCTAGAGGGGTGGGATAGGGAGGGTGGGAGGGAGATGCAAGAGGGAGGAGATATGGGGATATATGTATTCGTATAGCTGATTCACTTTGTTATACAGCAGAAACTAACACACCATTGTAAAGCAATTATACTCCAATAAAAGTGTTAAAAAAAAAAATAGAAGTTCCAAGGTTAGAATAGTTCCTGGAATTAAGTGCAAATACTAATTATTGAACAGCAAAAGATAAGACATACAGCATACTTAGAATACAATCTTTCCCACAGTAAGTACTTAAAAAATGTTAACTATTGTTATTAACATTATTATCATCATTATAAAACTATTCTTCCAATTATACATCACATGGATTTTTATATGTCTCCAAGAGTATATATCTCTGCCTTATATGTTATAGAGTCTGATATAAACATCTGCCAAAGACTGTGTCCCTGAACTGATTGAAAACTGATCTCTGGGACTCAGATTTAAAAGAGCAGCCAGGGCAGCTATAACTAGACTTTCACCTAAATTAGCCAGGATATTTTTAGATGCACCAGGTTGATACAACCATACCCTCTCTAGCTCGCTGTTCTAGTGTTGTCACTCTCCCTAATAAGACATCCTTATTTGTGTCAAATCAAGTTATTCTGCTGTAGTATTTACATTGTTAACCCCTGTAGAAATGGAAAACAACCTGTCAGCCTCCTCCTCATAATAATTCTTACACTTGAATGCTATTGTCACTTTTTGGCTTCTTCCTCTCCAAGCTAAAAACACCCTGGTTCCTTTCACCTTTCTTTACAGCGTCCCAGCTTTTAAAAACGCCGTTGTTGTTGTTGTTGTTGTTGCTGCTTTATTTCGGGATCAGTTTCTCCACATCCCCTTTTATACTTATTAGAACAAAATTATACAGAGTAGGTGATCATAGGGAGTTCCCGTGAATAGGCCAAGAGGCCTCTCAAGAAATAATAATAATGAACAATTGTGGAGTGCTTATTATGTCCCAGGTATTGTGCTGAACAATTTACATACATCCTTTAGTAGTCAAAATACTTCTATGAATTAACTATTATTATCCCTATTTCAAACGTATGCAAAGTTTCAGAGCTAGTAAATGGATACACAGGACAGTTATTAGATCTGTTCAATACCAAAACCTGTGCTTTTAACCCCCATGTTATATTCCAGTCTGTTGAGTTTGGGACCATGGTAACAAACAGATGATTGGATGATCAAGGCCCCAAAATGCTCTACCTTAGAGGAGTGCTTCTCCCATTTTTCCCACCCTAGTATTCAGAAGACCTGGGGAGAATCACTACGTAGTCTATCAGAAATGGGAGAAATTCTTGGAGAATTCATCTTTTCTTTTAAAAGTTCATGTATATCTTGTATTCCATTTAATAATATATTCATGTTTATTCAAATACAAAAAAGTTAAAATTACAAACACCAAAGTAAAATTGAATCTCTAAAAAGGTACATCATATTTATGACACTTTGAGTTCTCTAGGACTACGGGAAGCCCAAATGGAGAATTAGAGCCATAGCACTGGCTACAATAACTTTAGCATGGGAAATATTTCAAAGAAGTTGTAATGCTTTTCCTTAGAACCCGCTCCCCAATCATCTTAGCAAAGTACCATAAGAGATCAAGCATCACTCAGAATTACATCCTTATGTGCCCTCTAATATACACTGTTTGCAAAATACCTGCTAATATAACTCAGTGCCTATGGTATGGGGTTGTTTAGAATAATCTAGGCAAAATTTTAGTGACATCTACCTAAAATGATGATTGTCATTTTAAAATGATTGATCTGTTGTTGCCTTTCATTGTGGTAATAATTAAATATTATGGAAGAAGTGGCTGTTAAGCTCATTCTGAGTTTGCAACAATAGTGTGAAGTTAAAAGAGAAGGAAAATGTTTTCTGCTTCATCACCCTACTTTCATGGTTGTATTAGTGGTATCAGTAGCTCTCCGTGAGTATTGGTTGTTGGAGCAGGGAGGAAAGCCTGCACTGAGCTCCTAAAGTTTGGCCCCAAGCAAGGGTGATCTTATAATCTATCATTCAAACTGGGGCATTCTGGAGAAAGAAAGGGGGCACTATTAATAATTCGGCCTAGACAACAGTCATAAACTGGGACTCTTCCGGGCAAGCTGGGACACACGGTCACACTACCCATAACCAATTCTTCACATGGAGTTAAAGGCCAAGGATGGTTGATTATACTAAAAACCTAATGTTATCCTATCTAATTTCAGGTTGCTTTTTGGTGACACTTATGACTAATTTTTAGATTTGGGTGAGAGCTGTGGGCTCTCAAATTTAAAAAAGCCCTCTGCCCCACCCCTGCCAATTCCTGTACCAATGTGACTTTCTCCTTCCCATACCTTAAGTGTTTGTGTATATGTCTACTTACCAAAAATTACATCTAAACTAGCAACATCATTGTTTATTCATATCCAATTTATGTTCTATTTTGACCGTGGGATTTTTTTTTCAGCAAAAAAGTGGTTAGTCACTTTCTCATCTTAAATCTCAGTATGTGTGTGTTTGCTCCTAATTGTACTCTATATAACTATTGAATTTCCATTTTATTTTTGAAGGATTTTTTTCAAAAACAATTTACAGTAAATTTGATTCCTGTCTTTTAAAGTGTTGGTAATCCTTGTCAAGTTAATCCAGATGGCATCTTAATTAATAGTTGTCAGTATCAATCACAGGACTGCTTAATGTGACACCAATGAAAAAGCCTTCCAAGGTCACTCTAATTGCCATAACAGATAAACTCTCAAATCTCAGTGACTTAACAAAATAGAAGGTTTTTTTTGTTGTTATTGTTTTTTTACTTCAGTCAAAACTAAAATAGTTATTCCTAACCAGCAGGTTGACTCTCCTCTGAGGAGTGATCGAGAGATCTAATTTTATTTCACCTTATTGTTATTAGGCTAGGCATGGAGATGGTACACATCACGTCCAGCCATCGTCTATTGGCCAGAATTTAGTTGTATGACCACACCTCCTGAAAGAAGTTTTGGAAATGTAGTCCAGCTGTAGTTCCAGAAAGAAGAGGAAATAGGTTTGGTGAACACCTAGGCATTCTATGCCACGGAAGTG
The DNA here is from genome assembly GCF_949987515.2 of Delphinus delphis. Lineage (NCBI taxonomy): Eukaryota > Metazoa > Chordata > Mammalia > Artiodactyla > Delphinidae > Delphinus > Delphinus delphis. The sequence continues at coordinate 72,920,410 of NC_082698.1, read as the reverse complement.
ATTTTTCTATACTATTTGCTTGGCACATTGAGCAAGAATTGTCCTTAGTAAGATAAGTTCAGAATCTAGTCTGTACCATATCTCCTTAGTGTGCAAATAGCATAGATCCTTAAGCTTTATTAAAGTCACTGCAGAAGCAACAGATCAAACAGAGTCGGGTACAACCTTGAATAATTCACTTAATCTTTATGAGCCTCAATTTTCTCAACTGTAAAATTTAGGCAAAAGTACCTAAAGCCATTCCTGGCACATAGAAAGCTCTGGTAGTTGACTATTTCTTATGGTTTCACAAGGGAATATGCTACACACCAGTATTTGATTCACTGTAGTCTTTGTTTTGTTTTTGTAGTATCTTTCCTATCAAGGAAGCTAAATTAACTGGTATCTAATGGACATACCCACCCTAAGGCATAATATTACCTTTCCCAGTGCCCAGGGCTTCTTTCAGTCCTCCAAGAGTTATCAAGCAATAACTGATGGCCCTAATGCCACCTTATGCCTGCAAGGTCCTACTGATAATCTATCTATTTATCAATTCATGGTTCAATTATTTCTTTATTCTAGTCAGAAAATTTCCATTTTCTCTTATTAAAAGCACTTTATTCTGGGTTATCTCAGAGTTCCTTCATCAGATACTTTTATAAGATACAGTAAATACTAGTTCAAGAATTACTGCCAATAACAATTGTAAATTGTTCAAAATCAAGAACTGTCTCCAGGCCAGGTTCCCATTAGACATTGTTTTCTGGCAGTGTATACACTGTCATTTTTATTTTTACATTTCCCTTCAGGAAAGAGAATGTCATGGGCTTATGGAGGGAGGGAAAAACACACAATAATAGGCACTTACCTACATTAACTCATTTTTTTTCCAGTTCTATTGAGATATAATTGACATATAACATTATATTAGTTTAAGGTATACAATATGATGATTTGATATATTTATATATTATGAAATGTTCATTATGAAATGAACATTAAGTTATTTTATTCTCACACATATAATCCTATTAGGTATTGGCACCCTCATTTTAATAAAATGAGTAAGCCAAAATTCAGAGAGATTGGTTGACTTGTCCAGCTTTGAGGGAAGCTTTAGGTTTTACAGGAAGACACATGCCCCTTTCTAATCCAGAGTTTCTCAAGGTGTGTTCCAGGTGCTATAGACTTTCAGAATCATCAGAGCCTCAAGCAAGATCTTTGGGACCAAAATCTTGGAGGGGGGATCTCAGAAACCTGCGTTTTAAACAATCATCGCAGGTAATGTTGGAGCCATAGTACAAACCAGCTGGTCTCTACCACTGTTATCCCTACTAAACCTACTGCTCCACAGAAATCAGTCTAGCTGAGGTATGCTATGACCTGCTGCAACTTAACTCCAATGGACATTCTCACTCCTGATTTTAAAGTCTCTCACCTTCATTTGATGATACTGATCACTCCCTTCTTGAGAATTTTGCTACCTTGGCTACCAGGAGTAGCAATTCCTGCTCAGATTCTACAGGCTATTTCTTTTCTATCCTCTACACAAGTCCTTCTTCTGCCTACACTTTAAATGCTGATATTCTCCAGAGTTATGTCCAAGGCCTACTGCTCCCCTCATTCATAATCTCTTCCCACAGGGTTGCTACAACCTCTTACCTGCTGTTTGCTTTTCCTGCCCAGAGATTCACACACACCTACCCACTGATCCATTACTTCAATATGCAACATACCCCAAACAGAACTAATCATTCACACACATGTACTGAACTACTTTACTTTTGAAAGGAATCTATTAAACTTTTTATTGAAATATACATCCTGAAAAGAGCACAAGTCATAAGCTTGGATCACATATCAATGAACTTCCAGAAAGTAAACACACCCATGTGAGCAGCACCCACGTCAAAAAAAAAATAGGCCAATAAATGCCAGTAGTCCTCCTCATGACCACTTCTAATCACTATCCTCTGCATTTTAAAAGTATTGCTATCCTGACCCCTAATGCCATAGATTAATTTTGCTTGTTTTTGAATATCACATAAATGGAATCATAGAGTACATGTTCCATTTGTACCTGGCTTCTGTAACTCAATAGTATGTTTATGAGATTCATCCATGTTGTTGTATGTAGCTGTAGCATGTTCATTTTCATAATTATGTGATATTCTATTCTATTAGTAAACCACAATTTTTTTTCTATTCTGCTACTGATGGACTTTTTTGTTATTTCAACTTTGGGGCTATTATGACTAGTGAAGCTGTAAAATTGTCATACATGATTTTTGGCAAACCTATTACATATATATATATTTTTTTGTGGTACGTGGGCCTCTCACCGTTGCGGCCTCTCCTGTTGTGGAGCACAGGCTCCGGACGCGCAGGCCCAGCGGCCATGGCCCACGGGCCCAGCCGCTCCGCGGCACGTGGGATCCCCCCGGACCGGGGCACGAACCCGCGGCCCCTGCATCGGCAGGCGGACTCTCAACCACTGCGCCACCAGGGAAGCCCTATTACATATTTTTGTTAGGCATATATCTAGAAGTGGGATTTCTGGCTCAAGGTTATGTGTAAGTCTGACCTGAATGGATATTTCCAAACACTTTTCCAAAGGATTGTGCCGATTTATACTACTACCAGCAGCATACGAAAGTTCCAATTTTCCCATCCTCATCAACCCTTGATATTGCTTGTCTTTTTTTTCATTTCAGCCATTCTGGTGGGTATGCATTTAATTTGCATTTTCCTGAAGACTAATCACTAATCATTTTTGCAAGTTCTATTTCATTATATTGGTGCTAGAACTAGAAATCTGGGCCTCATCTATGACTCTCTCCTTCCTTTACCCTCATATGCTAATTTTACCACATAAGTACTTCTCAAATCCTTCCGCTCACTGCCATCAATTAATTCCAAAACCTTCATTCAGAGCTTCATTACTTCTCAATTTGTTTACCTCCACGGCCTCCTAAGTAGTTTCCCTTCTCTTAGTCCCCAAATAAATCATCCATAAAGCTATCAGAATGATCTACTCTAAACCAGAATCTGCCATGTTTCTGCCATGTTTAACCATTTCCATTTCCATTTCCCCACCTCCTCTAAAAGAAAGCCTAAGCCTCTGAAAATAGCATATAAAACCCACCAGTGTCTGGCTTTTTTGTCCTCCCATTTGGCCTCATTGCTCATTATTTTCACTACTATCTCCACACTCCAATGCCAAATTTTCTTCCTAGTGTCTCTTTTCCTCAAAAAGTGCTGTATCTTGCACTTTCTCACTTCAAAATCCATCTCATACATCCTGCTCTGCTCCTAGAAAAGTTTCAGTTTACACTAAGTCAAAGAAATGGTTGCTAAAACCTTGAGGTATTTCCTCTTCATAGGATGTTTATATTTTAATGGAGACTGAAACACTAGTCTCTAATTGTGGAATTTCTAGCATTAGTGTGCATGTGAAATAAAAACAAAACTACACCATGAAGCTTCCACTCTATACATAAAAAAAGCCCTGTGAAATAACAATTCTTAAGTATATTTAGGAAAGAATACATCTGTAGCCTTAAGTAAATCATTACACTAAATTCCAGATGGATCAAAGGTTTAAATATAAAAAAAGAAACCAGAAGAATGTTAAAATACCTTTTAAGATAAGGTGATCATATGGAAAGCCTCTCTAAACATCACAAAAAAGAAACTATGAAAGAAAAGATGGATAAATTTGATTCCATGGGGGTGAAAAAAACATGAATGTAAAAAGAAAAAACATTATAAATACGACTGAAAGACAATGGTAAACTGAGTGTGGGGCACTAAGTTCTGTAACCATAGCTGTTGACTGCTATAACTGGTACAGCCTTTGTGGAGAACAGTGTAGCACTTTGTGCCAAGATATAAAACGTTCATTTACTGAGCAATCTCATTTTGGCGTCATTAAGATGGTGATATATATTGATGGAATGATTATGGCTTATTACTGAATGGAGGACATAAGTAGATTATAGGCTGATTTTAAAGCAATTTCATTTGTGTATAATTATTAAAATGATATATATAACATGTTATATATATATATAACTTTTATATATATATATATATATAACATGTTATATATATATATAAAACTCTATGTGTGTGCTTATGCACAGAGAGGTGGAGATCTTTGAGGACCGTTAGATTCTTTTTTCTTTTTTTTTTTTAGCGGTATGCGGGCCTCTCACTGTTGTGGCCTCTCCCGCTGCGGAGCACAGGCTCTGGACGCAGCGGCCATGGCTCACGGGCCCAGCCGCTCCGCGGCATTTGGGACCTTCCCGGACCGGGGCACGAACCCGCGTCCCCTGCATTGGCAGGCGGACTCTCAACCACTGAGCCACCAGGGAAGCCCGAGGACCGTTAGATTCTAAGGCACGAGGACAGAGACACTATTCTCTCTTGCCGTGCCTGTCACACAGTAGGTATTCAATAAGTATGTGAGGGAGGAAAAGGGAGTGTAGGAGGAAGGAACGGAAAAATTATTTGTCAAAATGTTTATATTGGTTTATAGGCTTTGGGTTGTTTTTACTTTTAACATTGTACTTTTCTATAGGTCCTTGATTTTTTTCCTCCATGGAGCATGTATAATTAGAAAAACAATAACAAAGCTATTTTTAATAAATAAAAGCTTTGTAGCTGGATAATTATTGGTCAGATGTGGGGGATGCGTGAGAGATCCCAGAGTAGTTCAAGCCCGAGGAGGAAGGGCTTTCACACAGCCAACCAGCGAGAATGGGTTTTCATTTCAATGGTAGATCAATGCTCTCTTGCCACCAAAAAGGTAACCACTTCATCCTCAGGAAAAACAGGAGACCTTCACCCTAAACATGGCACGTGGTGCCAACAGTTCCCAAAGTCTGCTTTCCTGTGCCAGTGGAAATCCCCTGAGCAAGCTAGATCCACCTCGTCCTCTTTGCAGAGGTCCTTTGTCAGTATTAGCTTGTCTCATGGGATATGCTTTGCTGATCTAAAGTCATCTTCACCCTCCTTCCTCTCTCCCTGCCTCCCAATAACCTCCTGTGCAGTTTTTCCATCAGTCACCGATTTCCATCTTTTAGGTAACCTAGGCACATAATCCAGTTCTTGTTTCTACAACAGACAAAAAGAAAAATGTCCGCCTGCCAGGAGAGGAAACAGGATGCTAAAGTAGTGCCTCGTTGCCCCACATAAAGTGCTTCTGTCTGGATCTTCTCCCAGAATTCTTAGGAGAAGAGGCTGCTGCCAGTGGGGTATGCCTTTTCAGATGGATTTGGCAAGTCAGAGATAGTCTCACTTCCCTCTGTGCTGTGGGAACACTCAGGCCAAGTTACAAGAATGTGGTCTCTTTGGGGTTTGCCCTTGAGAATCTGAGGCCAGTGCTTTGGTGTGTTATCTGCCCAAGGCTCGAGACAGCCAGGCTCCAGTCAGCTCAGTTGGGTAATTCAGCACTTTGCTTGCAAAGGCCTTTCCAACCTGACCCCTAATGTTGACAGAGATCACCTATTTCTTTCTAAATGAACAAGAAGCCAAGTTTAGTTCCAGGGCACTTTTTCAAGCAATTGGTCTTGAGCATAGAAAACGAATGCACTTTGATTTGGCATCTTAATATATGTTCTCAATACTTATTTCTGTATTGGTCAGTGTTTCTTTGGAAATAAGAATGGGTGTTTTTTTCCCCTATCAGACTTCATTTTTAAGTTTAATTTTAATTTTTTAACCCTGTGTCCCTGTCTGCGTGGTGTTTTAGAGTTACAACTGTACTCTTGCTTCTTGTGCAACTGATTTAGTAGCTTAAGGAAACGATCAGGACTATCCTTACGATGGCTGTTGCTTTTTGTTTTTAGGGTTCTTTCCAAGAACGGCATTTTCCCCCTAAGTATTCTTTTGACATGGAACTTTTGGACATGGATTTATTAAGACATATAGGGGCTTTAGGTAAAACCCCTCTTTCCTTGCAGGGTGGGGAGCTGTGGGCATTTCTAGTAGAGGAGGCTGAATGAGGACCTCACCACTGGTCAGTGAGCCTGGGTGCCCCTGCCAAAAATGGACTCGAAGTAGCTCAAGCAATTAGAAGACTTGGGGAAGGGGTTTGGGGGAGGAGGTGACACAGAGTAGAAAAAATCCCTGAAGAACTAGGTTTTAGGAAGGGGGAAACAAGGCAGCTTTGGAGACCACCCAGTCTAGAAGGAGGGCATTAAAAGCTGTCACAATTCTCTTTCTCTCAGTGGCTCATGTTTCTGCTTCTCTGTGTGTGCTCCGAACTGTATATTCTCTTCTAGACAGAAATGACTTTCCCTACCAGGTAGGGGAATGTCCTCTGGCAGCACAACCCTGTGTTCCAAGCTTTCTCAGGATCAAGTAAAGAATGCCTCCTCTGAGCCTGCCTGTGTAACTACACACAAGCCCCTGGTCAATCACTGAGGCAGGGGAGCTGAGGTCCTGTGAATGGTGCATTGCTGGTCAGTCCTCCACCTGCAGACCAATCACGGGGGCCAAGGAGGCAGGGTCATGAGGTCTTGTGAGAAGATTTCATTTCTTCTGCTCTCATTTCAAGGACTTGTTAAAGGGGTTCCCCAGGAGCAGGGTAGTGCTGGATGGACTCCAAAAGTCCTCTGCAACTCTCCTACAGAAGATCCTTCAGTGACTCCCCACTCTACAGAACGTTCCTCACAAGCATGCTTGTCTTCCTCTGGGTCTGCCTTTGTATTTTCATGCCTTCCTCTGTGGTTCTGAAAGAATTTCACTTCCTCAGTCAAGCCATTCTGTTCCCCTCTGGACTCCTCTGTCTCACCCGTTAAGCACACTCCTGTGTAACTTTGAAGATTCCATTCCAGTGTCACTTCCTTGGAGAGACATTCCTGCAATTCTTCATCCTCTGGGTCACCATGACTTACTGTTCACATTACTGTAGTTCTTAGGACTCATAATCATTTGTTTATGTGTTTTACTCTCTCTTCCTCCAGACAAAGGGATACACTGAGCTCTATTCATCTTTGTATTCAGGGCCTAACACAGTCATTGGCACTTCCTAGATGTCTGTAAAATGTGCAGGTGAATAAATTAATGGAAGGTGAGGGAGGGAAAAAGGAAAACCCTTGAAATCTGACCAGGTTTGTAAGTGCTTCAGAAAAGAATTTATAGAAAGTTCTATAATTCCAAAGCTTACATCATCAAAGCAGTTTGTATTGGAGCCATGTTTGTAAACTGCAGGGCAGTAGTTGCAGAGCAATCCCCAACATTGTGTTTAAATAATTAAGCTACACCTAGCAGCTGGTGTGCTGGGGGTAGGGCAGCAGGGGAGGCAGCTTGGAGCAACTGAGAGATGTAATTGAGGATAAGAAAATCACAGGAGTTCAGACAGAGGAAAGCATATGTTTTGCATTTTCCAGGGCAGTTCTGATTTTAAACATTCTGTCCCATTGTCTCCATAAACATACTAGTTTCTGTTAGATTGTTGTTCTGATATCTGGGCAGGGAAATATGGTAACAATACGTAAAATTAATCTCTCTGTCTAGTTTCTAAAAAAGAAAGAAAAGAGAGGCATGAAAGTGAAGGCACAAAGGGACTGAAGGGAATGATACGAATTTCTCCTAATTTGAACCTTTCAGCAAGTAGAATAGTCTGTTGATACAAGGCAGAGAGAAGCAAATTATGGAAATTATTAAACATCCAATGTTATCATTTAATGATAAAGCATCAGGGTATCACATTTTACTGGGGTACTTGATACCTTAAATAAGCACTCATTTTCACTAAGAAAAGCCTATTATTTCCTTCTGTTTTTTGCCAGACTTATTGGCAGCCTGGACCCCAAATCAAAGAATTTCCACATGTTGATAATGATTTTTAATTTTTGGGAAAAATGAAACTAAAAATGGTGGTTCCTAATCCTAGAAGATCTTTTAAGTCTACTGAAGAGATACTCTACCAGTATCCTACCTCCTGTTCTCACTAGATTCTGGCTCTAGATAGCTCTGGAGTGGGACCTATGTGAAGGCATTTAAGAAAAGCTTCCCAGGTAGTTCCAATCCAGAGGACTGTGCTCATAAACCAGAGTTTCTCAGGATATGGTTCTGATCTAACCCAATCAGAGTCATCTGAATGCTTAAGAGAAAGCTGATTCTCAGGTCCTGCCTGGGGCCTATTGAATCAGAGCTTCTGGATGGAAAGGTTAAGAATCTGCATTTTAAATATATTCCCCAGGTAAATCTCATGTACTCCATGCGAATGCATGGGTTTCGGACTCACAACTAATACATTTCTGATTTAGAATCAGTAAGTATTGATGACTTGTAATATATATATATAGAATCTTGATTAACCAGAATGCTCAGAGAATTGGGAACTCTAGTAAATTTAATTTTGCGGCAAATTCATCCTTAACTGAACAAAGAGGGCTCCCATCTTCTGTGGCTAATCATAAATTCTGAAATTTCCAAAATTTCCAGAACAGGCCTACCTATTTACAAGCAGAACCCATGAGCTTCCCGGGAAAGACCATCTTTAAGGAAGAGAAGTTGAAGAACCCAAACTTGGTCCAAAGGCAATAGGCTGATGCCAGAAGGGAGGGCAAGCAGGGAGAGGGAGGAGGTAAAAGTAAGAGCTTTATTCACCAAAAAATGAAAAACAGTAAATATGGTTGATTTTCAACATTGAGGGAGCTGGTTAAATGCACACTATAGCACAAAGAGAATGGTGGCTTCCGCTTGTCCAGTCTTCACCAAGATGGAGAAGTGGGAGGGGATTCACACATATGAACACTGAGAAAGTCAGAAGAAAGTCCACTGTGGCTAGAATTTGAAGGGAAGAGCATAGTGAGCCCTGTGAGATGCTGAAAGGATAACATTCTTCCTAGCACATGAGATGTAAGTGCTAGGAACTTTCTGAAATCCTTGGGGGAGATTTTTGGAGTGGGTGGTTTTCTTGTGGATAGCAGATGCATCAAACTGGGGAAGTACTCCTTTGTCGCTGTCTTCATGAGATTCATAATGCCTAAGGAAATAGGGATTGTCCATGGTTTCTTTGTTGGAAATCATTCTAAAATGCTGTGTTCCTACCATAGTAATTGGGAGTAAAGAAGGTCAACTTGAAGTGATAAGAAAGAACATCAGACTGGACATCAGAACCTAGTATTCTAATTTTGGGCTCTAATCCTGGGACTTATTTTCTGCTGTGCAACTTTGAGCAAGCCTTAGTTTCCTTTGTGTTCTACCACCTAGGGTTCTGCTACGATTAAATTAAGTAATAAATGGGAAAGTGCTATAAAAATGTAAGGTGGACTGAGGAGCCTTGGTGATTAGTGAACAGTTCTCTTTAGAGCAGTTGTTTTAGGGGTTGTACCTAAATGCTTGTAGACTTTGAAAAATATAAAGTATTCCTTGGTCCTGACCCTGGATATTATGATGTGGGAAGGGGAGGTATCTATATATGTACTTAAAATTCTTCAGGTGACTCTTAGGGACATCAGAGGCTGAGAGCCACTGCTTTAGCGTGGAGGTCAGTGGTGACTGGACAGGGCCCCTGAGTCCTTGCTCTGCTTCAACAAATATTTCTGTGCTGCAGGAGGAAACTCGGCAGGATCTTGAAAAGGTCACTAAACTCTTCACACTTCATTTTTCCCATTTGTAAAATGCCGAGCCGGACCAATCACAGACTCCTTTATTCAATGAGAATTTTACTTGGAAGCTTTAACATGTAAAACAAAAAAAACAGCTCTGCTTTGATTTCTGCTCAGCAGCCCCTACAGGATTTCAGAAACCACTGGCCCGGATGGTTGATAATGTCCCTTCTAGCACTAGAATTCTGTTCAAGGCACAGAAAATTTTAATAAATTTGTACTGGCTCTATTCAGGAGGCTGGAAGTTTCACGGTATATATATTCTGAGGACTGTGAATTCAGGCAAGTAGGCAGACAGAGCTGGACTTTTACCTGCTTTCTATCTTATCTTTTCCCTGCCCTGCTCTGTTTTTCAGATGCACTTGCCAACTTGTTGCCAGCTAGGTTTGGCCAAAATGATGCACTGGCAGGAGACTGGAAGACAGGAAAAAATGTAAACCAGAACATTTCAATCCTCTTTCTCTGTGTTGGGTGATGTCTCAGGAAGACAGAGGCTGTCTCTTCCCTCATTCCAGAGCCAGCCAGCTGGGGACAAAAGTGCACACTTATACCTCTTCACTCTAACACCACTGTTCTTCCCACTGTCCCACCAGCACCAGGGATGGTGGCAGCTTCTCTCTGTGTCTGTGTGCTAACATCTATGTTGCCTAGCCACCACCGCTTTTGGTCTTTCAGTTCTTTCAACACCTGTGTAAAAAGTTTCCTGTATTAAGTCTCCCTCGTTTGAACTACCTCGCAAGGACTCTCTTTTTCTGACTAGATCCTGACTGAGTTGGGTGTTGAAATTACATCACAGGACCTTGAAAAACACGCTAAGGAGTTTGCACTTTATGCTTTAATGTTGGGAACACTGTGTTTAAGGAAAATGAGTGGTCCCAGTGTGGACACTGGACAAGAGAAACAAATGAGAGGGCATGAGGAACAGCAAATGTTACCATAATACAATGGAACTGTTTCAGTATTCAACTTTATGATAAAATGTTTTACCCATTTCTGGCTTTTTTTTTCCTCAGGGAAAATTTATTTCTAGCACCTTGGGGGAATTCCGCCCCCAAATATCTTTTGGCTACCTGATCCACCCCCCTTTTTCACTTTGACTTTCAAAAGGAGGAGTCAGATGGCACATAGAGTGATTCACCATGTTAAAGGAATTCCATGGTAAAGGAGGTGAGGATAACTCAAGAAAACAATTTCACTCCTAGGCATATACCCGAGAGAAACGAAAACATACATCCACACAAAGACTTGCATGGTAGTTTCTTAACAACATTATTCATAATAGGTCCAAATTGGAAACAACCTGCAGACCCGTCAACTGGTGAGTAGATGAACAAAATGTATATATCCTCACAGTGGAATACTATTGAGCAGTAATAAGGAATGGACTGACGATATATCCCATAATGTTGATGAACTTCAAAAACATTATGGTAGGTGAAAGATACCAGACACAAGAGACCACGTATTGTATGATCCCACTTATAGGAAATGTCCAGAAAAGGCAAATCTATGGAGACAGGAAGTAGGCTAGTGATTGTCTGGGTAGGATGGGGATGGTGAATGGTGGAGGGGAATTAACCCATAAAATTGCATAAGCAATCTTACTGGGGTGATAGAAATGTTCTAAAATAGATTTATGCTGATGGTTGCCCAATGGGAAATGTACTAAGAAATCATTGAATCGTACACTTGATGTGAGTGAATTATACGATATGTAAAACATGCCTAATAAAGTCATTTTTTAAAATGAGAAAGGTAATAGGCAGCAGCACTGTTGTTAATCTAGGCCTTTTTAGAAACCAATTCATTAGTTACTATGTCACTTTCAGCTATATTACCCATGTAACTATGTCGTTTTCACAGACTTTCATCCCAAAACAGTGTCAAGAGCTTCACTAAAGTCTAAATATATCATCATTAGTCTGGTACTCCTATGAACCCATTCAGTTCCACCAAAAGAAACAGTACAATGTATGCTTCAGGCTCTGATAAATGTGCGCTGATTTTTAAAAGGGATCATTTTCTTGAGGTTCAGCCCTTTAAACTCCTACCACTATCTAACCCCCAAAAGGCTCAGAGGTGGGTAGTCTAATACCAATTCCTACCAGAGGTTTGGGGAAATACTAACTGGTGCCGGAGAGTCTGCACTTAGAGGTGTGTAAGAGAATGCTTGCTTTTGTTCTCTGTACCCAATAGCTGGGAGATAGGTGATAAACAAATCCTTTTAAAAATAATTTCTGCCTAACATGGCAATAGCTTTAATTCCTATGATCTGGAGAATAAGAAGCCCTGTTTATCTTGCTGTGTGGTGGCAAGAGGGTGCTTGCTGTGAAAGTCTGCTGTTCATGACAAAGCTCAATGACTCACATAATAATCTATTGATTCTTCCCACACTGGGTTTGTCATTACCCTCAGATTAAAGCCCCCTTTCCTGACTTCAGTGTTCACAGATCTGCCATCAACAGCCTAGTGAGTATCGGACCACAATCTCTGAAATGACTGAGCTGGACATTTAGTTTCTTACTTTTATTATTCTTTCATGCTTTCTCTCTGGGAGGGAAAATAATAGGCCTCCACCTCTGCACATTCCAAGCCTGCATCTTCTAAGCATGGCTAGAGGAGGGGAGATTTCACTCAGCCATAGTTCTGCCATCATTAAGAGACCTCAGGAAAATTACTGAACCTTGGATTCTTCGTTTGCAAAACTTCTTACTGTGCCTGTCTCCTTTAAGCATGGTTGTGAAGAGGGATGTAGTAGATGTAAATATCTTCTAAAAATACTTACTGGAGGAGAGATTCAGACATATTTTGATTCTGGGCTGAAATCAAGCTGAGTTTCAGACCTTTAGAGGGATATAGGAGGGAAGCAGACTATAGAATTAACCTGAAGTTTTTCAAGTGCTGTGTCACTTTCAGATTTTGAAACCTCTCTGCTTGGTGCTCCTCACACTGGGATCTTTGCAGCTGACTGGAGTAAAGGAGGGACAGCTTCGGGTCCTTTGATAATTGAATCTTAAGAGAACTAATAATAGATGCCACTGCGTCCCCCTCCAGCCACACACACATTGCTCCCACTAGCGAGAGGTCTATCCCAAATCAAAATCCTGTCCTCTACACTTTTCTCCGTTGCCTCTACTCTGCCTGCCACATCTAATATCCTTTTCATCTCCCTTTAATAGATGCCTAAATGCCTGACATGTGACTGCAATGCCTGTTCCCACGGGGCCGCTGCTTCCAAGGAAGCTCACAACAGACAAAGACAAGGCAGAAAATGGCCTCCTGGCTGGAGAGAAGCTGTCCTGATGAGGAAGTCAGTTCTCAAGTCTTGTCACTAAAATCTCCCTCTTCTGCCTCTGATCTTTACTGTGCACACCCAGAAGCACCCGCTCCCTCAGAAGGCAACACACACAATAGAGAAAATATTGATTCTATAACCCAATTTTGATCAACACAACCAAAGTGGAAATCGTGATCTACACAAAGATAGGGCCTCCTGATTACTTTAAGATTTCATCATCTCCTGTTGTGCCTCTATATTGCTAAGAGAACTCTAAAGGTCTAACTTATACTTTATAATACTTGGAAGAAAAAAAACCTTTACTTTTGTATCTGTTTGTGCAGGTGTATCATATACCTGTAGCTGTATGAGTTTATTAGAATTAATGCATTTTAAAGTACCTAACATAACTGATACGATGCTGGGCACTGAGGAAACAAAGATGACTGGGCCCCTGCCTTCCAGAAGTTCACACGCTAGAAAGGTAGGTATATGAAACACTATCTGTAGAACACTGTGCTTAGTTATTTAGAAACTGCAATAGGATTACAGATGAGGTAGCAGAGAACTGTGGTGGAGAAGAGGAGAAAGTTTGACAGAAACCTATAGGAGAAATGACACTTTTGCAGGCCTTCAAAAGGTGAACTGAAATTTTCCTGGTTGGACCAGGATGGAAAGGGCATTTCAGCAGAGGAAAACTGAATAAAGACCTCGAGACATGGAAGTGCGTGGTATGTCCAAAGAACTTGTAAATCTGAAGGGTTAGATCCCTGGGTAATATTTTGCCAAGTGTGGTCATCAGCATTACTCTCATTTGGGGGTATTTGTTTAATGTTTCAGCTTCTTTAGCCTCAGCCCAAACCCAGTGAATCAGAATATCTGAAAGTGGGAATCAGGAATCTGAATTTTAGAAGTTCACCCCTGCTCCCCGAGAGTGTGATGAGTAAAGGTTAAGGATCATCTGATTTAGGCTGTTCTAGATAGGGTAGGGAATACAGGGAAGGACACTGATTTATGACTCCAATTTGTACTGTGGTTATGTGCCTATATATCGTCAAACAGATTGGTCAATTCAGTTCCAAATGTGTTCAATCAAACAAACAGAATTCACTGTTTGCAAATTTATTATTGTAAATTGTAAAACTTCTGTAAACAGAAGCGCACTTACTGTAAATTGAAAGAGTCAAAAGGCAAATATCCAGCTCAGCCTGTTTGAAAATGGGAAAATCTTTTCCAGACTGTTCTCTGCTCCAAAGAGAATCTTCTTCTCATATAATAGCGGGAATCGTGAGTAAAATCTCTCCCTGCTCAGCGGCACTAAACTCTCTCAAGGGGTCTCAAAAGAGATTCACCGCAGAGTTGCTCACCCAAGTCCTTCCATCCTTGAGCTCAGCTGTATCACTGCACAGGCCTGCGTGACAGCGGAGTCGCTGTGAGGAAGGCAGAGAGCAAGCTGGGAAGTTGATGCACTTCCTTGTCTGAGGCACAGAGCCTGGACTAGGAGGACTGGATGCTTCAGAGAGAGACGGGCCTTTTCTCTGTGGGCGCATCAGCATCAGGGCAAACTGAGGATCCCAGATGAGAAGCGGACAACGTGAATCAGGCAGAGCAGCGCAGTAAAGCCAGAATGAGGCAAATGTTGGTAGCTACTCAGAGCTTTGTGCTTCCCCAAGCTGTTCTCAGAGAGATTTGCTGATTTCAGAGCCATACTGTAGTCCTAGCTACCAATAACCCCAATAATTGCACACACAAATACCTGCAGTTAAGCTATACTGGCTTAAAATTGATACACAATTCAGCCGGTGTTGACAGTGTTTCTTGACAAAACCTTTCCCCCGAACAAAGGTAATATTTCTCATATAATCACCAAAGAACTCCTCCATCAGACTCTTACCTGAGCTTGTTAAAATGCAGAGACTTGGGTGCCATCTCCAGCCTTCAGAATCAGACTCTCTCAGGTTAGGGCCCAGGAATCTGCATTTTCATAAGCTCACACAGGTTGATTCTTACGCACATGGAAGCTGAAGAACGCCTATTCTCAAGTTTCTGGTTAAACAGCTCTCTTCAGGTACTGTTGAAGTAAGATACTTGAACTAGGAACTCACTCTGGGACCAATCTGATAGGACAGAACTGGTATGAAAGTTGAACAGAATTGGCCCCTAACCAGGTGCAGTTTCATTAAGGAAATGAATAGAACAGGCCAGCTGTAAAAATACCTGAATATTTGGTTAAGTGAATAAAAAGAATCAAGTTATTTTGATATTCTGAAAACACAGTCAACATTCAGCTCTTTATAATGCCTTGCATCATTGGAGCTGTTTTGGGGTGACTAATAAATCAAACATGGCTCATAAAGACTAAGAAGGAATTATAAAACAACAGAGCTGGAAGAGGCCTTAGAAATGGCCTTGTCTGGTGTTTTATTTTACAAATGAAGAAACCAGAGCCTGGAGAGGATTAGTGACCAAGGTCGTACTGCTCATTAGTGGCTGAGAACCAAAGTGTCCAGGCTTCCAGCCTAGGGTTCTTTCTATGGTGCCTCCTCTGAGACTAGAATAAATTCCCACTACTAAAAAGGTAAAATAATCTTTTCCCCCTTAACAAGTAGCCTCACCCTCTCACTGAAATAGTCATTAAAATAAAAAATATAAACAAATATGCTGACTCAAGGACCAAAAGGAAATTTAAATGATTTGATGATCTCAGGCTGAAATAGTCATTGAATCATTTACTCATTCATTCAATAAGTATTGTGGAATGATAGTTCTCCTCATACCTAGAGAGAGCAGGAAATGCTCTCAAGAGAGAGGCAGTGACATTTAGGGAAGACGACACTGCAGAGAGCTTGCTATTTGGCTGCCAAGGCCTCCCTCACCTGTCTTCACCTACCTGTCTTCTCTTACTTTTTCTCAAATTGAACTGTCCGCCCCAGGAGGCCAGGCCCGTTCTCCCTCTTCACCTTTCTTCCTGCTATGCTCCACCTGGAATGCCTTCCCAACCTCTCTTTGGTTGTCTAAATTCTGTCACTCGAAGACAAGCTTGAGAGTGTGCCTCCTTCTTTAAGACTGTTGTCTCTTCTCGGATCTCAGGACTTTCTCTTCAGTGAACTCCTGTTATACTTGGTACTAAATAACATACTGGTATTTTTGTTGTCCATTAGTTAGAATTTTGCTAGTGTGGCTTTGGTAGGTAAAAGGATGTGGTTGCAAGAGCACAGGGATTGAAGCCGACGTCACTAAGTGCCTGGGTCCCCTGTGATACGTCTAACGGGCATCCCCAGCTCTGCAAGTCTCCCACCCTCCATACACCCCGACAAAGCTGCTCGTCCTCCTCTTTTCCCTGTTGCACTAAATTATGTGTCACGTCTAGCCAAAACTAGGGGTCATCTTTTACCATCATCTCTCCCTCACATAATGACAATTATAAAGAATAATTTTCCCTCCTAAACATCGCCAGAACCCACCCACTTCTCTCACCACCACTCCTGCTACTATTCTTAGGGCTGCCACCCCTTCTTACCTAGATTATTTTAAGAACTTCCTAACAATTTTGCTCCATTCTGCAACCAGCATGATCATTCTTAAAATCTCATACTGTCACTGTCCTTCATACTATTAATTCCCTGCTTAAACCTTTTGGCTCTCAGGATAAAAGTCCAACCTGTTCAAAGCCCTTTCATGATCAAGTCCCTTTCCAGCCTTCCAGCCCCATCTCTTCCTTCTCTCCCATTTTGAATTTCATCTCCAGCCAGACTGAACTGCTTGTACAGTACATAAGATTCTCCACTGCTGCTGGACCTTTGCACATGCTGGTTCCTCTGCCTAAAATACCTCTTTCATGTTTTCCCTTGACTGTCCACTGTTGGTTTTAGAGGATTTAGCTTAGCCGTTATCTCTTCTAGGAAATTTCTCTGAGCCAAGTGTCACTCCTTTGTATTTTTCTAACATTCTGGGCTTACTCCTGTTACAGATTGAATTGTATCCCCCCGAAAGATATGTTGAAGTGTTAACCTTTGGTGCCTGTAACATGACCTTATTTGGAAATAGGGTCATTGCAGATATAATCAAGTTAATACAAGATCATTAGGGTGGGCCCTGTTCCAACACAACCCATGATCAGTGTCTTTATAAGAAGAGGAATATTCCATGTGAAGACATAGACACACAGGGTGAATGTTATGTGATGACAGAAGCAGAGACTGGAGTGATTCACCTGCAAGTTAAGGAATGCCAAGGATTGATGGCCACCATTAGAAGCTAGGAAGAAGCAAGGAAGGATTCTACCCAGAGCCTCAGAGGAAACATAGCTCTGCTGACACCTTGATTTCAGACTTCTGGCCTCTAGAACTGTGAGAGAATATATTTGTTTTTTAAGCCATCCAGCACTTTGATATAACAGCCCTAGGAAACTAATATACTCCCATTGTGGTACTTACTGCATTATATTATATTGACTGGGCATTTTTGCTTATCTCCTTCTTTCCTTATTGAAAGGTGGTATTGAGTCTGAGACATCTTTGAAATCCCATGCACATCTCAGTCCTTAGTAGGTGCCCAATAATTAGCTGGTAAATGATAAATCCATTAATATAAAAATGAACTAAAATATTTTAAAACCTCTAGCAAACTATCTGACATGAAGAAATACTTGGTGAATGTCAATAGCTTTCCCTTTCACCACCCTAACAGTTAAAAAAACAGTTAAAATCAGGGGCAAGGACTTGGCCTTTGTCTTCCTTGTACTCCTTCTCAGCACATGAACAATTCAACAAAGACCACTGGGGCTCCCCAACCATCCATGTGCTCCCCCATGCTCTCCAGCTTCCCTGGCATTTAGGGTTAGGGTCTTGTACTAGATTCTGGTCAGTTTGCTATAGATAGAAGTGATATTAGCCCAATCCATCCTCTTAACCCTCCAGGGGCTCCTTCCCATGCCATGGCAACCTTGGGAACCCCATGCCAAACTTGGGGGCCCATGACTAAATTAGATACAAGATGAAGGAGCTTGACTCAATCTATGTAGGACTCTATATGAGTGAGAAATAAACTTTTACTATATTAACCACTGAGATTTGGGTGGGTGGGAGGGCAGTATTTATGACCACGGCAGAACCTAGCCTATCTTGACTAATGTACAAAGCAACATGGACAAAGGGGAGGTACCAAGAAGTCCCTGTTGGTTGGCTAATTAAATCATCACAACAAATAAAAATATCAGAGAGTCCTCACTGAATAAAGACTGTTTGAGAAAAACAGGCATCTTTATGTTTCCTCTTGGCATGCTTAGCTAGTTTTAAAAAGTGTCTGGAGCTTGAATGTTTTGATTGAGAAGAAGCTGCCCAGCCAAGACAGCTGCTGTGGTGAGGCTGTCTCGTCATGACACTGAACTGGTTCATGTTGCTTGCGCTTTAAAAGAAATTAGTTCAGTGGGACCAAACTCAATTGAATGCTGCCTGCTTCGCTGTCTTCCTCTCCCTGCAGGTGAAAGGGGTATAATATTTTTTTATCATCAAGCATGTCTTTGTAAGAAATTATTGTTATGCTGCAGCTCTTGCCATAAAGTTAATAAGGATAGTTAATTAAGACATTAAAATCTAAGCCACAGTAATTATCTGGAAGTAAAGTAAATGTCTAGTAAGCTAGAAAACAGAACATCGCCAATAAAAGACACAAATTGAGCAGGCATTTTCTAGTAACACAATTAAAATTTCACAATGTAAACAGGAGAGCCACTTGTTACTAAGATATGGATCTAAAGCTTTATTTGCACAGAGACATAAACCTCAGAACATTTGGGCAAAAGTTCCAGGGCCTAAATGGTGAACTGGATTCACTTTACTTGACTGTGCATTGGATGTTCCTGGGATGAGAAAGGGGACTTATTGACCACAGTGGGTCACTGATGCCCAGAGGGCAACATTTATCAGCATTCATTTATTATGATTGACTCATGAAGGGCAAGTAGGAGTGTATCCTGCTAAGACTTCTCACTCTTAGAACTAGGACTATAGTGAAGCTCATCAATCCAACTATTTTTCTCTTGTCCCTTCTCTCTCCACACACGTAGATGACTATTCTGTAAACTTTTTCTCTCTTTAGCCTCGAATACCTCCTCTCCAACTTCATTCTCAGCTAATGATGATGCTTCTGATTTCACTGAAGAAACAAGAGCAATGACGAGAGAATGTCCACACACTCCCATAACCACACTAATTCACCTGCCTGCATCAGTTCCCATTTATTCTGCCTTCTCTTCTATTACTATGAATGAAATGTCTGAGACTCTGCTTGTGCACTAGATTCTAGGCCCTTTTACCTACACAAGGTATTACTTAAAAAATTCTCCCTTCTTGCTCCTCCATCAGTGGCTTTTTCTTCTCTACTTATTTGTTCTTATCAATACACAAATATCAAGAACTATGAAAGTTCTGTGATTTTACCCTACTTGCAAATCACAGATTAGCTTGCCACAGTTTCATGGCTGCTGGCAGGAGCCACAAGACTCCTGGGTCAGAAACAAGGGACTTTATTACTGACAGCAACAGCAGTAGCCAGAGGATCAGCATTTCATTGTGCTGGTTCCCTGAGCCCCAATCCCCACAGGGTGATGCAAAAAGAGCCAGGTAACCCCTGCACACACAGTGAACTGCATTACAGGAGAGGAACCCTGAGCTTAGGGAACTTGAATTACTTATTATACTAGACAGTAAACATGCCTGCTCTTTGTTTTAGAGGGAAACACCCTCTTTGTCTTCAAAAGTTGTTCATTATGCAAGTATCCTTGAAAAGAAAGTCCAGAAGAGAAGCAACAGTATTTCTGCTCACAATACATACAGAAATGCAAGAGACACGTGGAAATTTGCCTTCCAACAACAGCGTGCTTTAATTTCTCCCATCATTAATAAAAACATCTTTCTTGACCCTCATATTCTGTCTACCCACCACCCCATTTCTCTGCTCCTCTTTATAGGGACAGTCCTCAAACGACTTGCCCATGACTGCTGACTCAGACTTATCTCCTCCTGTTCTCTCTTGAACACACTACCATCAGGCTTTCATCCCTACACTGCTTTGTCAAGGCCACTGATGATATCTGTGTACTAAACCCAAAGCTCAATTCTCTTTTCATATTTCTTGACCCATCTGCAGAATTTGACACTGTTGATCACTCCCTCCTCACTGAAACATCTTCCCTGAAATTCTAGGACAACATTACTTTCCTATTTTTGCCTTCTACTTCACCTATTGTACCTTCTCAGTTTTCTTGGCTTTTTTTTTTTTTTTCATCTTCCATAATGCTGGAGCTTCCAGGGTCGGAACTAGAGCCCCTTCTCTTTTTTATTTACCAGGATATAGAAGGATATCTATGTCCAGCATATATAACCAGGATTGAATATATATCACCCTTGAGTATCCAGAATTATAACTTTAAAACCATCAATGAGATGATGACTCTCCAGTCTGGGCCTGTCCTCTGAAATCCAGACTAATAATCTAATGGCCTATTCCACATTTCCTCTCGAGTGTCTCCTAGACATCTCAAACCTAATGGGTACAATACAGAACTCCTGACTATCCTACCCCTAAACCTGCCCCTTCTATAAGCTTGCCCATCTCATCAAATGGCAACTCTATTATTCCAGTTTCTTAGGCCAAAATCCTTGGCACTATTCTTGCTTCTTCTTTATCTCTTATATTTCACATTTTATCAGCACCAAATCCTGTTGGCTCTGCCTTCAAAATATAGCCCCAATCCAATCATTCTTTAGCACCTCCACTGTTACCACCCTGGACGAAACCACCATTACTTCTTCCCTGGATTATTATATGAGCCTCCAAAATGGGCACCTGCTTCCACTCTTGTTTTCTTTACTCTAGGCTCAACACAGAGGATGCTGTTAAAAGTATAAGACAGACCATATCACTCACCTCATTCAAAACTCTCCACTGGCTTCCCATTGAGAGAAGACGCCAGCCTTTACAGGCTCTTCTGCTCCCCATCAAGTCTTCGACTCCAGCTTCTACCACCTGCCCCTTTACTCCGCTGGCCTCTCTCCATGCCCCATCCTCAGCCATGCTCCTGCTTTATGGCCTTTGTGCTTACTCTTCTCTCTGCCTATTGTGCTCTTTATCCCAGATATTCTGATAGTTCCTTTCCTCACCTCTTTTACATCTTTGCTCAAATGTCACCTGAACATATAACTGTAAATGAAAAGCACACCCCCGCTCTGAACACTTCCTGTACAACATGTAACCTTATTTTTTTATCCGTAACATTAACTAAAACCTGATCTAATACATACAGTTGATTCTTGTTATTCATGTAGTAACATCACTGTGGACGCTAAATTAGCAAACACTGAATCCTTGTTCTTACTGTGAGCCTCAGCTATAATACTTTCTTCAACCACTAATGCATAACTTTGTTTTATGTGTGCTTCTGTTTATGGTCACTTTACTTAATACATATTGTAGATTCATTAACATTGAACTTACAACTTATGCCTGAACAAAGTTTATCTAACACATGTATTTTCTCTGAAAGGGATATCACAACCTCCTTGCACTAGGAAACAATAGACGGCACCTTGGCACGATGTTTGTGGGGCTATTTTAAACAGTGAAACTACTAAGAACACAAAAATGAGAAAAATGTGGTGCTAAATAGACCAATAAAAGTACACTTGTTAGTATGAGATAGTATGAAAGTGGAAACAAGAAGGCAGAGTATTGTCTTGTTTGACCTCACCTAGGAACATGCCTGTCAGGTGACTCAAGTTTTTCACTCCTCTGGCATGTTTACAGATGACCATGAAATGCTCTAAGTACTGATATGGGAATTACAAATAAATTTTTAGCAAGTAGGCGGATTTGCAAATATGGAATCCTCGAAAAATGGGAATGGACTGTGTTTACCACGTATATTAGTTACATGTTTGTGCATATAACTATTATGTATTTATTGTGTTTCCTCCTACTAAAATGTAAACTCTATGAGCCTGAGGATTTTTGTCTGTTTATTTCACTGATGTATTCCCAGTGTCTAGAATAGTACCTGTCACACTCAATACTGCTGACTGAAGGTGCTTTTCTCTCCAGGTTGGGAAATGCAGTCCTATTGCAGGTTCTGAAGGCCAGGACTGTTGATGTTGAAGGCCAGAGCCCCAGGGGCACCAAAGCCATGGAAGCATTTAGAGCCAAATGTCCAGGGGAAATATGAGGTTGGTATGCCAGAGAAAGAAATCCAAACGAGTCATCAGACTCAAATGGGGAGATACAGGTATGGAGAACTAGGGATGGAGCTGGGGAGCTGAGGACCAATAGAAGAATGTACTGAGCATTGGGCTGAAAGACAAAATAGGATAGCAGTCAGGAAATTCTCTGAAACTGCAGTTAATATCTTTGGCTGGATATCTCACGACCATGATAGTGATATTTATGAGGCGGCCAGCTGGGTATAAAACCCCAGCAATATGGAATATGTCACTAGCTGTGAGCTGCTTGAAATCAGAACATGTGTCTAATCTATCTTTATACTTCCAGCTCTTGGCAGGACCTAGCATACCATAGGGGCTAAAAAAATGTGTACTGCATTGAAGTAACCTCTATTACCTATTACAATCCTTTTGGGCCAGAGAGAAGAAGAGTTTCTGCACACTCTTGGGTCTAGGGGTCTTAAAAACTAGCTTCCATTCAGACTATACTCCTCGTTAACCAGGGCCCTAACTCAGGGATGAGCTTCCTCCCCCCAGTTCTCAGCCCACTCTCTAAGCCAGACTTCTCCAGATTTCCTTAACCCTACTGTCCTGTGACCCATCAGGACAAAATGTTTACTGAAGTTGGTTGACTCAGTTATCTTTCCCAGGGCAACAGCTCTTAATCTGGCATAAACGAATTGGCCTTAAGTCTGTGAACCTCATGAAATATAAAATGTAAATGTGCATATGTGCCTGTGTGAAATTTCTTAGGGAGAGAATTCATAGATTTCACTAAAGGGGACTCATTATTCAGAAAAATTTGAGAACAATTCCTTAGAATGATTCTGATGGTTCCTGCAGATCAGGGATAGAATTAAATATGATCAGAGAACTCTAAGTAGAGTATCCATCCAGGCAATTGATTGTTCATCCATTCATATATAGAGAGGTTCTAAAACCTTGGCATGCATGGAAATCTCTTGGAGAACCTCATAGAGAAGAGACTTCTGAGACACTGAAATTCAGATTCAGTAAGCCCAGGTTAGAGTCCTAGAATTGGCCTTTTAAATTAGCTTAACAGGAGAGTCTTACGTTCCCCAGAGCACACTTCTGACTTTCTAAAGTGTTTGGCTAAGTAAAGGCATGGCTCTCCTCACTTTGGGATCAGCTGGGACCATTTCATTGCTCCAGGCAGTGGTTCCCAAACCTGGCTGGGTACAAGAATTACTCAGTAAGCTGGTGGTTAGTGATGCTGGTGGTTTTAAAATACAGATGCTTAGGTCTCACCTTAGGGACTCATATTCAGTACCGCTGTGGTGGGAACGGAATATCTATACTCTCAAAAATCTCCCAAGGTTGTTCTACACACAGCCATGACTAGAACCTCTGCAGCAGAGGCCAGGACCAAGAGCAGCCATGTTTAAATAATGCCACACAGTGGGGAAAGCTTTCCTTGTGGATGTGATCCCACAAACAAACTGGAAGTTAAATATTACAACCCAGCTTTGTTGAGAAAGCAGTTCCATTTTTTTAAACCTCTGGATTCCTCTGAAAATGGCAAGTAAGCAAGTAACAATTTGGTACTTGTTAATGTTTCTTTTTCATGGAAGTCAGTGAAGGGAAACATAACCCATGGATTGAATCTCAACATAGAGTATCAGCTATGTAAAGGCCAAAGTGAGATCCATGCTAGGACTTCCTATGGTATTATCATAGCTCCAAGCAAGAGTATGATTAAAATGAAAAGGACTCAATTAAGGAGCTAAGTGAAATCCCAAAAGGAACAATGGTGCCAGGGACTCAAACATTTTAGAGCAATATGTTCTCCTAGCACCAAACAAGAATAATTCAAATGCATCACTAATGCTCAAAACCACCTCCAGTTATAGACAAAGACTCTTCAGTAATTACTTCTGTAATTATTACTCTCAAAGTTATGAAGAGAAGCTAAACATCAATATCCAATAACAAAGAAAAACCACAACTAGGTACCATTTATGAGAAGGACAGGCTAAAACTATAACCCTGAAGAAAGTTTTAGTATTATCTTATTAAACATTCAATTTAATTGAACAGATAACTCATCTGGTGCTTATTTACTATAATTCATATGAGATAATTTCTACCTTATCATGGTATCCCTTGTATATTAAGTGTTTAATAAATTAGCCTAGATTGGCCTACAGATAGGCATCAACAGAGGGGCCTCCCAGGATGGCATGACAGGCTGCAGATGACCTCAGAGCAGCATCAGTTAGGGGGGGAGGGTCAGCCCCCAAACCTGCCCTTGTCCAGCTCGCTGGCTGCATCCATCCCACCTAGTCCACCTCACTCACACCTGTGCACTTCTTTCAGCTGCGGCCAAGCTTTGAGGCTCCGTCACTGAGCAAAGATGAGTGGACTTGGGCAGCTCTCCCCCACCCCTCAGCCTCAGCCTAACTTCCTACCCCAAAGCACTGCTCCCCTGGCCCACCTCCCAGCTCCCCCACTAGCTGTACTGTCTCCCTTCCCAACCCAGGCAGGGGGGACATGGGCTGGGGGTGGCCTTGCTGTGGGCAAGTCCACCATCCTCAGCAGTGGATGCCCATTGAAGGAGACCCAGCCCAACTTCTCCCCCATTTTTTGTTGGAATATGTTGGGGGTTGAAATTCAAAAAGGAAAAGAAAATAAATGTCAACCTTTTCTCGGGGAAAAAAAAGAACAACTTAGGATTCTGGAATCTTATAACAAGTCTGATGTGCATGAAAGCTCCCAGATGAACTTGCACTAGACTTTGTGACTGATGGCCAGGCTCCTAAATAACGCAATTAAAATTCTCAAACCAAAGAAAGATGACTGCCCTAACCTCCACCTCAGGAAGAAGCAGGTCTTTTCTAAAATATAAGAGAGTCAAGGCATATACTCCCTATCTTAGAATACTGCTTTAAGTTTCATGAAAAAGCCTCAAGTGGTCTCAGGCTATTAGTTCCAAACTTGGTATGAAGTACCCCAACACAGAGAAATGTGAACCATAAATAGCAAGTCAAATACTGAGCCCCACTGGTTGTGTCTGAAAGAAGGTCACATTTAGAGGGAAAATCTCTTGGGAATCTCTCTGGACTTGCTCATCTCTTACTCCTAGTTTCCACTGGAGCCGTTCACTGGCTTTTTTTTTTATTTATTTTTTTCCTACCCGCACCTACCCCACCCCCAGGGATTTAATGCTTAAGGCTCTTCTTTGCTTCCTTAATTCTCATCACCTAAGATCTTGCCATGGCCCTGCTCTGAACAATACCACCCCAGGCCTACTGAATCAGAACAACATTTTATCAAGATCCCCAGATATACATATATGCATTAAAGTCTGAGAAGCACTGGCTGAAGACACATAATTTAGTTTCCCTTTGCTTCATGGTGTCTACAGAGAGCTTTAAATTGCGCATTAATAAGTTTGTGGTTATTCAGTAAACAGGGAGTCGTGGAAAATTTCTGAGCAGCAGAGTAAAAGAGCACATAGCTGAAATTTGTTCATTTTGATGACCAATAGTAATCTTGTTGCACTAAGTTTTCTAAATTGCTTTGGCTTGAGAGAGAATCTGAGTAGAAGCTGATAATTTTCTATTAGAGCAAATATCATGCACCATTTAAAAAAATTAACTGGTTTAAAATCTTATCATCGAGAATAGAATACAGCTACAACTAATTATGTGTTCCAGTTAAACCAGCATCTAACCTAACCCTAACCTTCCTGCCAGAGGAAGTATCCTCACAATAGCGTGTTAATCATTTTCAACCACAACCTGAAGAGGTCATAAAAGTTAGTTTTTCTGACATGCTTACGATTTAGTCTTATGAGTCATCCTTCTCAGCAAAACAGAAACTGGATCCAGAGCCATGGAAATGTACAGAAATAGCTCACAGTTCACCTTCCCAGATCTCTCACTCTGCTTTGACTTATTTTTGAAAAGCAAACTCTCCTAACTATGATTTGACCCTAAAAGAACCAAGTCTAGATCTGCACCATTTGAGCCATATCATGTTTTCAATGAACTGGCCACCTGAGTCAGCAAACAAAAGCCAAATCAACCAACAGCAGACACCAATAGGTGGTAGGCAGAAATAATACTTATGAACAATGTGAAGAATCAGAAACAAAAGATGAAGCATCAGAAGATGAAGGGGAATAAGGACATTCTTAACCCACTCAAAGGTTAAAACAGGAGCAGTGGCAATATTATAAGTTAAAATTCTGAGCCTCCCTAATGCAAAATTAGCAGCTATAATTTGTTGCTTAAGTACTAGACACTTTATATATATTTCCCCAAACTCCCTTATAAGTTAAAATTCTGAACCTCCCTAATGCAAAATTAGCAGCTATAATTTGTTGCTTAAGTAATAGACACTTTATATATATTTCCCCAAACTCCCTAACCACCCTGCAAGGTGGGCATCATTATTTGTTTTTCACAGATGAGCACACTGAGACCCAGAGTTTACCTAACTTGCCCCAATTTGTAGACATACCAAGGGCAGAATCAGAGTACTGTCCCAGATTTGACTGTCTCTGAAGCCCATGACCTGTCCACTCTACCATAATGGTCTTTTGAGGAAAAGGGTCTCCTTCCATTTTTCTGTCTGCCAAGAGTTACTTCACTGTGAAGAGGAAGAGTTCCTGGACCTCTTAAACCAGGATTTCCCAGACTGTGCTTAATGGAACACTGGTCTTGAGACATCCTCTGTGAAAAAGGATCCTAGGGCTGGGTAACTCAGAAAACAGTGTCCCAATACACATTTAAGAAGACCTCAAGAACTTGTTTGACCTCGAAACATTTTTCTACCTATATTTAGTATTTTAAAGAACTCTATAGGGAGTCTTGTCTTAACTTCCTTGAGTTACTTATGTCTAGATGCTTCATAACAAAACACCTTAAGCATTATGGGAAAACCACGGAGCATTACCCTGACAGCCAGATAAAAGACACACATTTGTGAAGGATCTTCAGGCTAATAACTAACTCCTGAACTCCCACTTCCCTCTCTCCCACTTCCTAAATCCATTTGGACTCTAGCTTCTGATCTTTCTATGCCCTCAGATATGACCTGTTCAGTAAGAATAGAGTATCCCTGTTGCCAATGCTTTGTTTCAGAATCTTCATTTCATCTTCCATGCTTCACTTTTCCAATCAACTTCATTTTCTACACTTCATCTCAACATCTTTCTAGAAAATTAAATCTTAAAAAAATACATCTGCTTGTGCCACATTTCATTTTAACACCTCTACTCTCTCTTTGCCGCTGACTAGATGAAGTTCAACTTTTTAGTTGGCACATAAAAACCTCACACTCTGGTTCCAACATATATCTTGATACTCTCCAATGAAGCTGAGCTCAACATGGTTCCCAGCACATTCCAGGTCCTTCATGATTCCTTAGTGCATGGTGTTCCTCTGCCCAGAATATTCTGTCCTCCCTTCTTTGTATGCCAAACCCCATTCCTCCTTCATACCCAGTTTAATTACTACATCCTTATGAACACCTTTTTAGCTCTCTGAGGCAAAGTTTGCTACTTTCTTTTTTATGCTCTTATAGATTTTTGTTCCTCTCTCTATATGTTTACCATGTAGTTTTTTAATTAATTGCTGTCTTGTTTCTCATCCTCACTAGACTATAAACTCCTTGAAAATAAGAACGCTTACTTACTTTTTCATTTATTTACACTCTCGTTTTTCATAGGTGTTCATTAAATGTAGCAAAAACTGAGAGATTGCTACGAAGCACCTCAGATATAAAGATTTAGCTATAGCAGCTTCTCTATTTTCTCTCTCATGCGCTCTCATTTTGAAGTGAAGCTTCGTCATACTTAAATCTCTTAGATTTTCGTGACTTTCCAAGTTTCGCAATTATTTCTTTAGGACTCCTGCCTGAAATGTGACAGTCCATCATACCACTTCTTTGATCATCTAGAGCCTCTTGAACCAGGCTTATCACTTCTCATACAAGTGCTTATGATCTAAACCTTGTTTTCATGCAGAAGAGAAGTTTTTCCTTTTGAGAGGCATCCAAGCTGTTTCTCAAGAACTTGAAAGTCAGTGAATTGGACACAGCTTCCCCCATAGTGAGGCGTTTCTCCTTTGCTTATCTCAGAGACTCTTGGCAAGATAGCACAGTGTACGTGTAAGACAGCAATTCTCAAAGTGTGGTCCCTGGAGAAGCACTGACAGCATCACTTGGGAACTGAGAAAACTGCAAATTCTCTGGTCCCACCTCTGACCTACAGAATAGAAAACTCTAGAAGTGGAACTCTGTAGACTGTGTTTCAACAAGCCCTCCAGGTGAGTCTGATACTTGTTGACATTTGAGAATTACTTCTGTAAGAGTTTGGAGTCAGACTACCAAGATCCAAATCCTCATTCTGCCTCTGTACCTCGTGTGTTTTCTGACACCTCTGTGCCCCACCTCATATCCTGCTGGCTTGCATGGTAACTCCTGCATTTCTGTGATAACTATCTTGACCACACTTTGCCTCAGCTGCACTCTTACTTCTTGCTTTCTGCTCTGTCATTACCCTCACAGGACACCTGTTAGAAGCTGTTCAACTTTCTAATGCATGTGCAAACCTGAAAGTGCAGGGGAGTGAAACACTTATGAAGAGAACTTCGACCAGTGGGAAGATGGGAGCCAGTTATTGAATAGCCCCTTCTTCTGTCCTTTGAGGACAATTTTGTGCCTTCTTCTCCTCAGCTCCTCCTCTCAGGTTAATTGAGGCTCTGTTGCCCACTTGGTTACCATGTCAGTTATACAGATTGGACAGGCTTCCTCTGCTTCCCTCTCTAATTTTTCTCAGTCTTCCATTCCTGTTCCTTGGGTCACTTTCCAAAATAAACTACTTGACAGGCAAGCACTTGTTTCAGATTCTGCTCTTGAGGGATCCCAGCCTAAGGCATTAGGCAAGTTTCTTCACTTCTTCAAACAAGCCTCAGCTTCTTAACATGAATGAGCATAATACTTACATTTACCTTATAAGCTTTTTCTGAGTATTAAGTGTGATAATGAAGGTGAAGTGCCTAGAACAGCACCAAGAACAAAGTGAGGATCAACTAAAGTTAGGGTTACTATTATTCCCTTCTTCCTTTATTTTTAAAAATTTTTATAGAAGTATAATTAACATATAACATTACATTGGTTTCAGGTGTACAACTGTCACTGTTTGAAGATGACATGATATTATACATAGAAAATACTAAAGATGCTACCAGAAAATTACTAGAGCTCATCAATGAATTCAGTAAAGTTGCAGGATACCAAATTAATACACAGAAATCTGTTGCATTTCTAGACACTAACAACAAAATATCAGAAAGAGAAATTAAAGAAATAATCCCCTTTATCATTGCATCAAAAAGAATAAAATACCTAGGAATAAACCTACCTAAGGAGGCAAAAGACCTGTACTCCAAAAACTATAAGATGATGATGAAAGAAATCGAAGATGACACAGATGGAAAGATAAACCATATCCTTGGATTGAAAGAACTGATGCTGTCAAAATGAATATACTACCCAAGGCAATCTACAGATTCAATGCAATCCCTATCAAATTACAAATGGCATTTTTCACAGAACTAGAACAAAAAAATTTTTAATTTCTATGGAGACACAAAAGACCCCCAATAGCCACAGCAATCCTGAGAAAGAAAACCAGAGCTGGAGGAATCAGGCTCCTGACTCCAGGCTATACTAAAAAGCTACAGTCATCCAAACAGTCTGGTACTGGCACAAAAACAGAAATACAGAACAATGGAACAGGATAGAAAGCCCAGAAATAAATCCACACACCTCTGGCCAATTAATCTAGGACAAATGAGGCAAGAATATACAATGGAGAAAAAAACAGTCTCTTCAATAAGTGGTGCTGGAAACTGATTTTTTTAAATTGAAGTATAGTTGGTTTACAATGTTGTGTAGATTCTGGTGTACAGCAAAGTGATTCAGTTTTTTTTCATTAAAAACCATTCAGTTTTATTAATCAACATATAATAAGTTCACATGTAGTCTAAATAAACCCTTTCAAAATTCACTGTAGGATCCAAAATCAAAATATATATATTCTTTTCCAGATTCTTTTCCATTATAGTTTATTACAAGATATTGAATATAGTTCCCTGTACTATACAGCAGGTCTTTGTTGTTTACCTATTTTATCTACAGTAGTGTGTATCTGCTAATCCCGAACTCCTAATTTATCCCCCCTTTTTCCATTTGGTAACCATAGTTTGTTTTCTATGTCTATGAGTCTGTTTCTGTTTTAGAAGTAAGTTCATTTGTATCATTTTTCAGATTCCACATATAAGTTATATCATATTATATTTGTCTTTCTCTGTCTTACTTCACTTAGTGTGATAATCTCTAGGTCCATCCATGTTGCTGCAAATGATATTATTTCATTCTTTTTTTATGGCTGAGTAGTATTCCATTGTGTGTGTGTGTGTGTGTGTGTGTGTGTGTGTGTGTGTGTGTACATATATATATAACCATGTATAAATGCAGGGGGAGTTATAGGAGTATATATACACATATGTATATATTCATACACCATATCTTCTTTAACCATCTGTCAATGGACACACTTAGGTTGCTTCCATGTCCTGGCTATTGTAAATAGTGCTGCTATGAACATTGGGGTGCATGTATCTTTTCAAATTAGAATTTTCTCAAAATATTTGCCCATGAGTGGGATTGCTGGATCATATGGAGTTCAATATTTAGTTTTTTAAGGAACCTCCATACTGTTCTCCATAGTGGTTGTATCAGTTTACTCCCACCACCAATGTAGGAAGGTTTCCTTTTCTCCACACCCTCTTCAGCATTAATAATTTGATGTTTTTATATATTGTGAAATGATTACCACAATATATCTCATTAGCATCCATCAACATACATAGTTAGAGAAAAGGATTTTTTTGTGATAACTTTTAAAATCTACTCTCAGCAACTTTCAAATATTCAATACAGTATTATTAACTATAGTCACCACACCATACATAACATCCCCATGACCTATTTTATAACTAGAATCTGTTCTCTGTATTTATGAACTTATGAGTTTTATTGTTTGTTTTTAGATTCCACATGAGTGAGATCACTTGGTATCTGTCTTTCTCTGTCTGACATTTCGCTTACCGTAATGTCCTCAAGGTCCATCCATGTCTTCACAAATGGCAAGATTTCATTCTTTTTTATGGCTCAGTTTTATACACACACACACACACACACACACACACACACGTTTTCTTTATCCATTCATCCATTGATAGACACAGGTTGTTTTTATATCTTTCTTTAATTTTTCAGAACTATTTTGTCTCCATCTATGACACCATTTTTATTTCTTATATTATAGGTAGTCTCTAGAAATCATCTTTTTTTAAAAAAGGAGAAAAGAACTATTTAATTCATACACTCAGAGGTCTCACAGAAATGGGATTCCTGAAGTGGCCAAAGCAGGCTGTTTATATATCATTTTTAGAAAAAGAAACAATTATTTGTAAAGATTTAACAAAACAAAGGAGCTTGTGCTTGGGATAGCAGGCTAATGGAGAAGTAATAAAGTCTGTCTATACAGCTAGGAATCATCTTTTTATTTTGAAGAAGACAACAGCTTTGAGAGCAAATTTCATCTTTTCTTTTTTTTTGTCTCTCAGGAGAGCAAAAGTTGAAATGGGAAGATCATAGTTTTTGGAGTTAGAAAGCAGTGAATTTAAATCTTGGCTGTTCATAGTAGCTGAATGAATTTCTAAAAGTGTTTCCTATTCTACTTTATCTGTAGACTTGGGATAATCTTACCTACCTTTCAAGGTTGTCATGAGCAGTACATAGATAACGCATGTAAAGGGTCAGGCACATGATAGATGCTCAATAAATGCTGGCTCTTTCCTTCACTGAAAAATATGCCCTTTCTCTCCATTTTTATTGTCGTCACCATCCTGGTCCAAGACCTCCTCGCCTCCTCACCTCATCTCTTGCTGTACTTTCACAACAGCTTTTTGTTTCTTTCCTTGCTGTTATCTTTATGGCCTTTAATCCATACTGCATACTCCACAGACCCTTCTGGAAACAATACTGCATTTTTATGGCCTTTGATAATCTAGTGCCAACCTACATATGCGATTTCATTTTTCACTACTTCAAATTCTATTTTTCACACATTCTCCATTTCCGATCACACTAGATACCCAAATTTTGTATGCTCACTCCTCCCCGCACGTCCTCACGCTCCTCCCAGACACTTTCTTTCCTGACTATTCTTTCCTCAAGTTCCCTCATCTGGAATGTTATTCTCTTTCCTTATCAAACTATGGTGTTCTCATTTCCCAACTGCCACCAACTTCAACTACTCCTCTGGTCTCTCCCTCCTATAACTCCCCCTGCATTTGTACATGGTTAGATGCCTAAGTGTCCACAGTTAAGGCCCATTCTCCCAGGGCTCAGTGTTAGGGCACTGGGATAGCACCAAGGAACAGTGACAAGAGGTCACCTAAGTGTGGGGGAAGTTAGAATAACCTATCTTCATTTTCATTTCAATTTCACATAGACATTCAGTCTAACAGCAGGAGTTGAAATAAGAAGTAATTGCTCACCAAACAAAAACATCTTAAAGAAAGCTGCCCAGGCTGAAGAACATGCCAGCTATTGTTCTCATTTCACTCCTGTTCATCTTAGAAGCAGTTCTAAAAACTGTGATACTGTATTCATTTAATTTGAGGAGAAGATAAAGCCACAGTTTTCTGCTTCCCTTTGCAGGGGGAAAAAGGTTAAGATGTACAATTTCATGGCTCTGTCTCCATGCTCACATTCGGTTACTGGGTCTGAGTGCCACCCAAGGTACAAAAATAATTTGTTCACTAGGTAAGAGCTGTAGCATCTCAGTGCTTTTTGGCGCTCCTTCATGGCCACTTTGTTTTGGTGGTGGGTTGAATGCATGTCTCAGGGAGATAACTTATGATTGCTGAAATATATTTATAATTCATGACCATTTATTTATAATTTATAATCTTTCTTCTTCCAAAAGTAATTTTAAGCATCTTGCAATAAAAATGAATATATGCTCTTACATGGATTTTAAAATAAATGAGAAAAGGACAGCAAATGTCACACAGAGGAAGGTCCCAAGTCTCCAAGGGCGTCACTGAGAGAATAAAAGCTGCCTTCATGTGGCAGTCCAGATGATCGTCCAAAAAACAAGTGCCACTTTCGGGGCCTTGGCTGACTCCCAGCCTCAACTAGATGATCACTCCATAGATGACCCCTTCTTCACCCAGGTCATCTGGGAAGTTAGTGGGAACAAGATAAAGAAGTAGAGAATTAAACTGAGGATGAGCTATTAACAGGTATTGACTCTAAACAGGTACTGAGTTAACTCCAAGCTCTTGAGAGCCAAACCAAGAAAGAAAAAAAAAGGGGAGCGGAGATAAACAAAGTTAGATATAACTCTCGTTCTAATAAAAGGAAAAAATACCTGATTTCAGAAGAAATGAACTTTCTTTCTGACACTGAGTTTTGTAGAAATTAATCATAAGAGTGTCACAAGCCAAATCATGTGAAATATCTTCAATAGCAGTTACTCAGAGGATGATTTTTGAGGGCCATTTCTCACATGAATCCACAATTCTTAAAAATACAATATTAAATTGTGGTTCAATAAAGGCATTTCTATAGGGAGATGTCTAGTACAGACACATGTTGGTGGTACATTCAAAGTTTTTCTTAATATATGGAAAATCACGACAGTAACCCTTGAACTGTTTGTGAGGGAAGGGCAGATTTGTGGGAGCAAGACGGATCAAATTCACGATCTGATGGTCAGTGATTGAGGAAGGCACCTAAGAGTAGCAAGGACTTTGTCGCCATGGGCTAGCAAAGAACAGTTATACACAACCAAGCCCTAAAACTGCCCAGGATCAATACTAAGGCAAATTCATTCCCCAGCAAGATTTTTTTCCTCCTGAAATCTGCGGGGTACTCCTTTGGGACAATTTCCCCTCTGGTCTTTATGTTCACTTTGTACTTAATTTTATCTACGTGGGAATGGAGGTGGGGTTTGGAAAATGGTCATGCAGTGAAATTTTGCCCCAGATCCACACCCTTGTGGAGCTGATTCTGAGTCCTTAAAACTTTAAAACATTGGATTGCCAAGGACCCATTGTGGTATGCTTTGTGAAATTTGAGCCTGGATTTTAGAGGCAATTCATCAGTGCCAGAATTTTCTACAGGTACCTACAGACTTTTTGAGGAAAAAGCTTAGTTGGAATTACTCTCAACCTGAAAGTTTTCCAGCTTGGCCAACAGCAGAGTAATAACAATGGAAAAAATGTTAAAGAAAGTGGTGTTGTATGATGAAAAAAACCCAAAGTATTTGGAGTCAAAAGACATGCAGTAACTACTTGTATTATCCTGGTTAAATCACGTTACCCCTTTGGACTCAATTTCCTCAACGTTAAAATAAAAGGCTTGAATTATACTGTCTGTAAGCCCTAGCTGTATTATGCCATGATTATTTGTAAATTATGGATATGAGTGTGTGTGGGGGTGTGTGTGGAGTGGATGGGGGGTTGTCTGTGTGTGATCGTATTACTCCACTATATAACATCCTTCAGCAGCTCTTGGGGTAAAATCCAAGCTCTTCAGATTTGGCTTATAAAACTGTTCATGATCAGATGTGGTTTATGTCTCCATCTCATCTCTTGTCACTTACCTTTTATATATATGTATACATGTATATGTATGTATATGTGTATATTATGAACATACTATACATGTGTACTATATACATTTTCTATAAATATTAAATGTTCAGTTATCCCAAGCTCTGATGACTCTTGACTGTATCTCTCACACATTCTGTTTCTCTGTCTGATATGATCTCCACCCTTCCCCTGGTTCTCACCTACTCATCCTTCAAGTCCCAAATAATTAAGAGCAATAAAACAATAGTAATAGTATATTAGTAACAATAGTTTAAGAAATAATAGTTTAACAAAAATAATGGTATTAACTATGTCTTGGCAGAACTTACTATATCCAGCAACTATGCCAAGAGCTTTACATATGTAATCTCATTTAATCTTCACCTCAATTTTATAAGGCAGTATTATTATTCCTGTTTTAAAGATAAAGAAACAGAGACCCCAAAAAGTGACTCATCCAAAGTTATTTCCTCCTGGAAGGCCTTCTTGATCGGATCTCTCAAATCTCCATTAGCTGCCCATCCTATGGATCCCCATAGCACCATAATAGCAATTAACACTCTAGATTATGACACACCACAAATGAGGCTTGTTTACGACTATATTCTCAATGCCTGGTATTGTACTTGGTTCATAATACACACTTAATAAATACCTATTAAATGGATGAATGAATAAACTCAAAGCTCTCCGTACACAAAATTTTAACTTAGGCCAAATTAGGCATCACTGTATCTCATTCTCCATTCATTTGCTCATCCTCCCTTTGTTCTTCTGTTCCTAGTCACTTAGTGGATACTCATCAGTTTTTGCTGCTCAGCATCTGAACCCTCTTCCAAGACTCAGTGGAAGGTATGGTCCTATCTCTCATTACAGAAGCTAACGGCTTGTAAAAATGTTACTCTGACCATGGCTAGACACTGGTTGCCATTGTAGATACAGGATGGGGAGGTGCTCCCGGGTCTGTTGCTTTCTGAATCATAAT
This sequence comes from Delphinus delphis, assembly GCF_949987515.2. NCBI lineage: Eukaryota > Metazoa > Chordata > Mammalia > Artiodactyla > Delphinidae > Delphinus > Delphinus delphis. The sequence continues at coordinate 72,884,621 of NC_082698.1, read as the reverse complement.
AATCTATGTAATATTACTTCCTGAGCTGTGGATGACAGTCAAAGATTCAAATGTAGGGGTTTCTCACATGTTCCATATTGTTCCCTTGTCTGCCTGCCCCCTTATGAATAGGACAATATGAGAACTTGAAGATTCTGCTCGCCTTGTCTCTGGAGTGGTCCTGGGTGCTGGCCACACATCCCACTTGGCATAAATGCCACATAGATCAATGTGAATTGTGAGAAGGATACAATCAATTTCTCAGTAAAGAAAAAAATAACATGCCAAGATTTGTCCTCATTTGAGGTATTCTTTCTGGATAATTTCCTTTTACTTGCATTTGGATTGCAGCCAGATCCTTATGTTTTCAAAACCCAGAGATCCCACAACTTGATGGGATGATCCTCCCCAATAGTCATCGGTGGCCCCAATTAACTGTGGAGTCTGCAACAGTCAAAAGGAAAGTTGGCAATCTCTGATAAAAGCTAAAACTTCACTTAAAAATTTTCTCTTTCACAGATACAGGTGTAACGCAAAAGGGTATTTCAGTTATATTTTCAGAATCCACAGTTTACAAGGCATCATTTCCCTGTGTATGTGGACTCGTTCACTTAGGGTTCTACTATAGCAGCCGGTTCATATTATGAAATTGAAGCCAAAAAGGAATTTTACCAAGAAGAAGGTGTACTGTAATTGGAACTGCTGGGTGGGATCTGAGGTTCTAGATGTTCTTCTTGACTATGCTGTGGATCTGATGGTTCTAGAAACGTCCTGGCCCCCACCGTTAGCATCTGTTTCCAGGTGAAGCTGAGCTACAATAAGGGTTTAGGGCAATCCCTGAAAGGAAAATAAATTTTTTTTTTCAAACATAGTCTGATAAATTTGGAAGGAGGAGGAAGGTCACAGTGTTCCAAGTGCTGTGAACATCCACTCAACTACTTAACCACCATAAACCAGTATTTATTTAATAGCTCCCAAGTCACCGTCCTGATATAGGCTCTCCATTCTGCTAGCTCTTACTCCTAAATTCCAACCTGCTGTGGCTAACTCTCACTCACATGTTATTCCTGGTTCCTGTCCAGCCTTCTTACCTGGTTTCCTGGCTCTGCTCAGTTCTGGGAACATAAAATCTTAGGATGTCAGAGCTAGAAGGGACTTTAAAGATCACCTCTTCTGACACCATGTTCCATGAAGGTTTGGCCTTGGTGGGGGACCCTCTGAATCTTCTGTTGAGAGATTCTATTTTGGGAAAAATCACTACCTACACAACCAAACCCACATTTTTCTAATTTGACAGTTAGGCACTGAGAGTCCAGCACTGTGTTAAAAGGCTCAGCTCTGAGAAGCCAGAGGCATTTCACTTCAGAGGCGACATCATCTAAAGCAAGCCATACATGTATTACTCTCTTTATACTGTTTTTGTTTTGTTTTGTGATTAGTTATCCCTGAGTGCAGGTTTTATGTATCATCAGCATTATACTCTTGTGTACTTAGCACAGGCCTGCATATTAAGGCTCCTGGAAAATGTGTGTTTAATTGTGGAAAGAAGGTAGAGAGGAAGGAAAGGAGGAACCAGGGCAAAGATTCAAATCCAATTCTGTCAGGGTCTCAAGGCTGAGCTCTTCCTACTTTCGCATACTACCATTATTGCATTATTGTGTCTCAGCCACTAGATTGTGGTCTGCTTGACTACAAGGTTAACGTTTCATTTATATCACCAGTGCTTTGTGAAGTGGCTTCCCCATAGCAGATATAGTAGATAACAGATATTTGTGGAATTAACAAAATTAACAGAATAATTTAATAGTTTAATTTATGTGAGTGGAGACTGAGTAATGAGAACATGCCAGGGGATGTTAGTGAATTTTATCTGGCACTAAGCCTCCTCTGTGTAATTGTCCTTTATAAATAATTGCCCTTCTCTTAGCATCATAGAGGGGAAAAAAAGCTTATCTGGTCTCTTAACCATAATGGAGTGTAACAAAAACTGACAATAAGTGGGTTCTCTGTATGCTGATCATCTTCTATCTCCCCCCTGATTGGCTGAGACTTGGGGGTAACACACAATGGAGCTTACTGTCCCTAGTCCTTCCTCTATGACTTTCCTTCTGAGCTGCCATGCCCCTTTCTAATGGTTCATTTCTCTTTCCCTTTCACTTAACTCAGCTTTTATACATCTGTCCATCACTGACTAACTACCAGCTAGGATGGCCTGGCTCTTTTTTAACTTTCAAAGGAAGCTGCCTGCTCTGAATGTGTGATGCTAGAGAATGGGTTTGGTAAGTCCTTAAGAACAGTTGTTTATATTCTTTCAAAGGTTGCCAAGTAATAAATAGTTGTCTGAAAGTGAAGGGTAAAGTGGTATTTCATCACCCTGTTCTCTGGTGTTCTAGTGATGGCTCAAATCATAAAACATTGCGTTTCAACCTTTGTAGGGAGATCTCATCAGTCCAGGGTTACTGAGTGGGCACAGACACTTGCTTCCCTACTCAGTACCCAGGGCACTACTCAACTCCAGCCTAGCTGGAACGCCGCTGGTTGAACCTTTGAAACTCTGAGGCTGATTGAAGCTTCTAAGCCAACAAAAAGAGGCAAAGGGCCTTTGTACTTCAGCAAGGAAATGTTCCAGTTCTTTTGCACTTTCCTAATGAAAGCAGCCCAGCAGCCCTAGTGTCCCTGGCACACAGAGGGGGGTTGTAGGGAATAAAGGGAATTTGACTCTTTGGGGTCACTCCTCTCTTCCCAGGGACTTTTATAGATGGATTTCCAGCCATTGAGAGGTTTGCTACTCATTCAGAATTCATAGCTTTGAATCTTGGGGAAAAAAAAAGAAGTGCTATTTTGTGTACTGCTGAACTGTATCAAATGTTCCAATGCATCTCACACATGCCATGTCTCATTTACATTAGTCCCCACCTAGCTTCATTCATTTAGGTCAACTGACCAGGCTTGTAGGGATTTCAGTTTGCCATCTCAAACTGAATTTGTAAATCACAGGGCTGGGAAGATGTAAATTGTTCACCATTGCTGTTACTGCTGGATGAAGTTGAAGTACTTTACAGTATGAATTCAGGTATTAATTCCAGTACCATGTAATGCCTCCAGTAAGCTGAGTGAAGGGAGTTTTCCATTCCTTCCTGACACAGTATTAGAAAATGTGAGATTTTAAAAAGTGCAGGACCCAAATTCCAAATTCCACTGTGACTAGTTATGTTAGATATCTAGATATGGAAATTGAGGTAAGTAGAATTGCAAACAGCAGGACTGAAAAGAGCTTTGCAATCTGATCCCCAATCCTTGACTTTATAAATAAGCTATCTTATTTATAACCCAGAGTAATTACTGGATATGAGTTAGTGCATGAGATGACAATAGTGTCCTCCTGGTCATCAATTACAAATCTCCAAATTGCTGAACCCATTAGAATAATTACGGTATAGCATCTGAGCTTGCAATGAAAGAATGCAATGTAAAAGATGGTTCAGATACTGCTTAGAAGTATCTGGCCCTAATCAGACTCCAATTTTATACATAGTCCTACCTAAAGTTTCCTATAATTTATTACATCAGAAGATTGAAAGAGTTATTTTTATGCAGAGAAAATTGGACTCAAGTAAAAGTTATTTTCATCACTTCATCTAATTACAAAGCTGAGCATAGAACCATGACTATTGAAACATATTACAGATATAACAAAGAGAGTGAATAGCAATGAAAGATGGTCTTGACTAGCTGCCAAGACAAGCAAAGATGGGGGGAGTGATTCTCATGATTAGAGGGGAAAGTAAGGAAGCAGTAATTTCTTTTCAGAATGTTTACACACTCTGTTCAGTTAGATATTTTAAGGGTTCATGTTAACTATGATACTGATTATTCCTTAGTAGCATGTAGCTCATCTGAGCAATGAAGTGTGTTTTTATTGCAAGTGACTTCAAGGGATACGGTCTCCCACTGAGAAAATAAAGAGAAAGACATAGTTGGGCCAGGGAATATGAATTTGAGCAAACAGACATAGAGTCTAGATTTAGGCTACAGGTCCATATCCTTTTGGGTGATTCTTTCCTTCCTTGGGATAACACAAAACTACATTAGCATTGAGGAGGGAAACATTAGCACTGAGGAGAGAAAATTTAGGCTAAAACAATACCTTGTGTTTAAAAGTGAAGCAAAGAAAATTTAGCACGATGAAGGAGAGCTCATAAATCAGTCAACGATTCTGAGTTTTTTGAAAAAGCAAAGAACTCTATTTGGTTCAGAGAAAAACTTCAGCTTCCTCTCAGTTACCTGTGGCAGGTTAAATAGATTTAGCTTATCTAGTTTCTTTCTAATACTTTGCTGCTGAGAAGCAGTTTGCGTACAAGTCCAAGAAACCTGGAATTAAATCCAAACCGTGTAGTTTAGAGCCATGCGACTTTAAGCAAATCACAATCTCTCTAAACCTCAATTTCCTCATCTGTTAAATAGTATAAATCAAGGCTATTTTTAGGGTTGGCATGAGAGGTAAGTGCAAAAAGATAAACCTCAATAAATAGTAGTTTTAAATTTCTGATGAACACATTGTTTTCTAAGACTCAGCGCTGTCAGTATATTTCTATTGTCTCTGGAAGTGACTAGAAGAAGAGTTATTTTCTTATTCATTTAGTTACCCTTGCTGCCCAGGGAACAAACAGCTTGGAAAAAAGATATCTCTACTCCAGATGAGGGTTTGCACTAGCCCAAGATATATTACTTCCTAGAAAATGGAAGAGGCAGAAAGAGGTTGGAGCGAGTAATTTTCATGCTCCTGTGAGCTAAAAGCTCATTGTACTTGCAGTTTGGCAAATCCCTAGAATTTCAGACACAGTCATGTATAAATATGTTAGTATATAAACATAAATACCAGTGGCCAGTTGAGGAGGTGGTGAAAGGCATCACTCCATAAGCATGGACATTTTTATTTTGTTTTAAATTCTTATGACTGAGCATCCACTATGTGTTCAACACACACACAGTGTTTAGGTGCTTTATATATGCCATTTCATTTAATTCTCCCATTATCCTGTGGAAAAGATGCTGTCCTTATCTTGCATTTGAGGGAATTAACAGAGAGGTTAACCTGGATTCATGCGCAATGTTTACAATATAAAGCAGAGGTAGGGAGGCCAGTTAGGACTCCTCTGCAGTAATCTAGCTGAGAGGAATTATTTTTCTGTAAGAATGGAGAGAAGTAAATCTTTTGGAAAGTCTATGATGTTGTTTTTGCACCAAATGGCATATTACAGAAATCAATTAATCCAGTTAAATTGCAACAAAATGTGCAAACATGTTCTTATGACTCATCTGGATCATATCTTGCACTTTCCCTTTAATAAATGTCATTTATAAATAAATTAAAAGCACTTGAATTCAGGGATAATGTCCAAACACCCATCTAGTCTCTATTTCAAAAACTTTTAGATAGCGAAATTGAGAAATGTGCTTTGCAAAGTGTTCTACAACCCTGATTGCCAGGACTTGCTTTTGGAAATCTGAATAAAACTGAGCCTTTGGTTGGTGTGCATTATGTTGGCTCTGAAGGAATCACTATCATCTCAATAATTTAGCCTTATCATGAACCTACTAAATGAAAATAGCCAATATAATCTTGTATTATTTAGCTCTTTCTTTTATACTGCCACTCCCTTCTCTATAGTGAACCATGTGTACAAAACAGCTGTAAAATAAAGGAATATATTTAAAATATATATGTCTATGAACTCCATTTTGAATGACTTCTCTATAACTAATAAGTTACATTGTTGGCCACTAAAAACATTTCCTCCACTAATCTGACACTGAAGTCTTACATTTTGCCATCAGAGAGGCTTCCAGTATCAAAACGCTAATTACTCTAGAGTGGGGTTTCTCAAACTTGACACTCCAATTGTCATTTTGGACCAGACAATTCTTTGTTGTAGGGAGTTAGTTGTCCTGTGCATTGTAGGATGTTTGGCAGCATTTCTGGCCTCTCCCCACTAAATGCCAGTGGCAACTGCCCCCTACTTTTCCAAAATTATGATAATAAAAATGTCTCTAGACATTGTCAGATGACCCCCAAGGAGGCAAAACTGCCTCCAATTGAGAACCACAGCCCCAGAGACAAGACTATATTATTCTGCTTTCAGTCACAGACAAAATATTATTTGTTTTTCCATGTGACAAATGTAAGAATAAGACTCAATGGACAAGTCTGTCACCATCATTATTAAAAAAAAAATTATCTTTGTTAAAAGAAAAAGCAATATATGTCCATTGAAGATAAAAGCAGAAATACAGGTAAAACTATCAGAAATTATTTACTCACTCTTTTTCCATGTTTCAGAAACAACCAGCATTATTATTTATGTATTAATCTTTTTGATCAAACTTCAAAATGAGATTATATTGTACATATTGCTTAGAAACTTGATTACTTTTAAAGTAATAATATATAAAATTTAGTTATCCATCTACAGCATAATTTTAAATAGAACAGCATTCTACTGTATGTCTTTACAATTAGTGAGTCATTAATTCATTTAATAAATATAGTAAACCTCTATGTGTCAGGCACTGTGCTAGGTGCTAGGGATAAAATATGAAGAAGATAAGTAGGCAAGAAACTGCCTAATGAAGTCTGAGAGACCAACAAAGAAAATAAATAAAGTAGGAGAGACTAGGCAATAGCCTAACACCCTCTAGGAAAAGAGGCCTTGGCAGCCAGGTTAGACAAGACAAATGAGAATAGAAAAGTGAAGAGTAGCTAGTGCTGAAGACCAGCTGTTGTCCTATTGATCTATGTTTCTCTCCATTCAGTTATCATTATACTGCTTAATAAATGATGGAAGAATTTAAATTTTTATACAAACTTGAACATCTCCAATCATTCCTACCCCTGGTTTGGTAACCTTTCTGCTACTCTTCCTCCCTCTCTACTTCCCTAGATGTGCAGGCAAATGTTTGGTGTCTTGCATCTGTGTTCTTAACAGGTCTAGATATGCAGAGTGACCCTCAGACCCTAATGGAAGCACTCAATAGGTAAAAACTATGATTAAAAAGGTGTTTGAACTCAAACTGATACAATGTTTTAGACTAAAGATTTTCTTGTTTGTTTTATGTGTTTCTTCTAAGTGTAATAACAGCCCTAATCTCTTCCTGATTAGTGTCGATATTCCTGCCAGAATGATAATTCCTCTTTTTGCCAGCTGATCCCTTGACAGAAGTAGCCTTGGAAGAAGGAGTTCAATGGGACTCTTGCTATTCCTTCTATAAACTTACAGAATCCAGAGCTGTAGGAATGGTAAGCAAAAGTTCTCTGACTGGGTCACTAGGAGTGATGAGAAACAGGTAATCAGGACCATTTCTGTGTCTATTTATTGGTTCCTGGACCCAAGTATTTTGCTAATTGAAGAAACAGAGCTATGTAATAGTCATTGATTTAGGATATATACTGTTCTTGGAAATGGCATCCCATCCTCACTGGGTATCATTTCTAAGCTGGCACTATAACTGGCAGTTCTGTCACTTCTTCAGGCCAGCAGGTCCAAGGTGGTACACTGTGATGGGACTAGTAGATCCCATTGTAATATGCCCCTTGCTGCACTTTCTTTGCTTTAAAATAGGTCCCTTGATCTGTGTAATGTCTTGTGGTCAATGGATCAGGCTGTAAGCCTGCAGATAGTTGTGCTGACTGAGGACCTATAGGCAAAAAAAGACAAAACTCATACCAAGAATAGAAGTCAGTTTCCATCAAAATGGAAACTTCTATTCAACACTGTACTGTAGTTCCTAGCCAATGCAATATGAGAAAAAAAAGAAATAAAGGTATTCAAATTAGGATGGAAGAAATAAAACTATTTGCAGAAGACATGCTTATCTATGTAGAAAGTCCTAATGAATCCACAAAAAACCCTATGAGAACCAAGAAGTGAATTTAGAAAGGCCATAGAATATATATATATATATACACACACACACACACATATATAAACTTTCAGCTTATGACACTTACATAACAATGGGATCAAAATACATTTACAAATGAAATAAAAACAAAATATAATAAAATTAACAACTAACAGCATCATTTTTATGTGATGGGTTCTTTTTTTCTTTGCTTTATCATGAATATCAGACCACTATATCATCCTACATTGTTTTGAGTTGAGCATGTCTACTACCCTGTTCCAAGTGATAACTCCAATTCTTCTTCCGCTCTTTCTATTTCAGCTACTTATACAGCTTTCTGCAATTTATTTGCATTTTAATTGACTTGAATACTTCATTTGTGTGTTGACTCCTGACTAGTAAGCACAAAAAAGTGATACAACTTGGACTCCATGCTATTATAATCACAACTACAAATATAAACTTCGGCACTGAAATGCTGCGGCAGTACCCAATTATATGTTATTCCCCAAATGATCCAGAATATATTAATTAATTTTAAAAGATTTTCATAAAAGTATTACAAAATCACACAGGGACCTTCCATAATAATGTAACCATGGATTATACAGAGGTTCATGGATCCCGCTTTTGAGAAACACTGTTAAATACCACTCATTTGGCAATAAACTCTTATAAAGTCTGGTAGTACCTCTTATATTGTGTGCTATACATTAGAGCTAGGAACTTTTCAAGCTTTTATAGTACACTGAGAGTGTGCTCAGTGAGGGTTTATTTCTTATTTCCTAACACATAGAGGATATTCTTCTGATATTTATGGGTTAAAATATACCCAAATTCCTCTTCAGTAGACAGAATGCCTGTGACCTATATAAAATTCTAAGCTTCAAATTTCGTTGCCTCTGATTGTAAAAATGAGGACATTTCATATGTGTCATCTAGTTTAAGGAGATGCTCATATTAATATTCCCTGAATACTAAGCATTAATGCTTTTATGCAATGCATGGGAATATGAGCTGTATCTCATTTGAACCTACCATAGCTCTCTGAAGGTTATGCTGTTATCCCCACTTACAGTAATACTTAGGAAAAATAAAGCCCTGAGGCTTAGAGAGAGACAACAATTTGTCTAACATCACGTGACTATTAAGCAGCAGAGGGGGAGTTTGAACTCAGGCAGATTGGTTTTGAACCAGAGTACCAGACCCCCATGTTCCAATGCTCAGTGAATCCTGGAAGCTTCCTGGGTATCCTTGCTTCCTGAGTTCTGCAATTTGCCCACCAGCTGATTAAGTTGCCTGGAATGCCTGTTACATAAACATTAGTAAGGAAACCTCATCTTCGGTTCATGAAGATCCATAAGGAAATGATCTTAATTCTCAATGGGAGTTTAGTAAGTGTATTTGTACTCTGGAGTTTTATGCATCTATTTTTTTAAATATTTTGACTTGTGCAGCTGTGGCTTGCTAGCAGCATTAATGTACTTATGTAAGGATACTGACTTTTTATAGTAAAGAAAGAGATGATTCTAAATTTCTTTGATAATCAAAACTTAGCACTCCCCCTTAAAATACCCAAGAAAAGGAACTGCTTCTCCTCCATTTTCTGCATTAACTCAGATGGAACTGAAGGAAGTTCACAAGCCATCTGGACTTAATTAGTGCACTGTGTAGATATGCTGGTAGCAGCATTGCTGAGGGGAATTAGCTTTAATGGAAAGAACCTCAAATTTGGAATCAGGAATTCTGGTTTCTCTCTGGCCTCTGTCACTAACTTCTCACTCTATGTTTTTCTTTTTAAAAAAAAAATATTTATTTATTTATTTTTCCTGCGTTGGGTCTTCGTTGTGGTGCGCAGGTTTCTCATTGCGGTGGCTTGTCTTGTTGCAGAGCACAGGCTCTAGGCGCGTGGGCTCAGTAGTTGTGGCATGCGGGCTCAGCAGTTGTGACTTGGGGGCTCTAGAGCGCAGGCTCAGTAGTTGTGGCGCATGGGTTTAGTTGCTCCATGGCATGTGGTATCTTCCCAGACCAAGGATTGAACCCGTGTCCCCTGCATTGGCAGGCGGATTCTTAACCACTGCGCCACCAGGGAAGTCCCTATGTTTTTCTTTTATCAAAAGAAAAGAATATCTCCTCTGGTATCTCACTGAGTTTTACTTTTACTTTGGAGATCAGATAATATTTAAAAAACCCAAATCACCTCCGAACGCAAAAGATTCTTTTATTATTATTATTATAGTACTGAGGAATTTAAGCCATGTTTGTGGTTATTGTTGTTCTTAACAACTTTTATCAATATATGATAATTAAACCTTTTTGTCATTTGTTACTACTTGGTTGGACCAAAAATGGTGACCAGGACATTTTGAGGCTCTAATTTTGGAATCTAGTATCTCTGTATAACCTCCCTGAGCCATAGCAGCACTCAATCATGCAAGTAGAGTTTGCCTTTATTTGCAGACCTCCTCTCCCCTTCCTATTTCCCTCAGGTTTCAGAAGTTGAAATATTCAGGCACGCACACAGGAAGTCAAAGAGTTATTACTGATTCCATATTGGGATGAGGATTCCAAAACAGTTCAAATGAGAGAAAAATAATCTGCAGATAGCATGTAATTAGTCAGCTGTGGCTGAGGGGAACCAGCTTCAATTAGGGGAATCTTGGATTAAATAATAGCAGTGTGCATTTAGCTGATTCTGGCCTTAGTTAGGAAACGTAGTGACTCTGCACAGAGTTTGCTCTTATAAAGATATTTGTAGCCATCCTCATTTCATGACCAAATACTTGGAAATTTGGGACATGCAGTGTGTTTCTGAAAAACGGTCAACTGTTCGTTAGGCAGTTTGCAGTAGGAGGGGTGAAAAGATTCCGTATCTCCATTTATATTAGACTCTCAGCACCAGTCTTGCTCCTTTGGGAAGTCAGAGGAAGATAAATAGACAAAAAACAAACAAACAAAAAAAAGCAAACAAAAAACTAGCACATGAGCACTGAAAATCTAAAAGCATCAAGAATATTTTGTTTTTGCCAAAACCACTCTTCTAGGAGGCTTAGTCTGATTTAGTAGCTGAAAAACAGATTTTCATTAGTTTTCTTCCACATCATCAAACTTTAATTTTTCTAATTTCTTTAAAAATATTTTAAAGTATTATTACAAAGATGGTATGTGGTTTTAGTAGAAACATTTTATGTTTATTGCTAAACAGAAATGAAATAAGATGAAAAAAGCAATCAACTTGGACTAACCATGGGGTTTATCATCATTCTTGCTGACCTTACTTTACTGACCAGTGAAGATTAAATCAGGTAAGTGGGGACTTCCCTGGTGGGGCAGTGGATAAGATTCCACGCTCCCAATGCAGGGGGCCTGGGTTCGATCCCTCATCAGGGAACTAGATCCCACATGCATGCCGCAACTAAGGAGCCCATGTGCCACAACTAAGGAGCCCAGGAGATGCAACTAAGAAGCCAGCAAGCCGCGACTAAGGAGCCTACCTGCCACAACTAAGACTTGGTACAACCGAAAAAATAAATATTAAAAAAATAATAAATCAGATAAGTAGTGTTAGTCCTTTAAAAGGGTCCAGTTGAATATAGAATAATAAGAGCTAACCCTCACTGAGAGCTTACCATGTGCCAGATATTGTTCTGACCACTGTGCAAGTATCCTTCTGACAACCCCAGATAGGTACTGTTATCCCTATCATAGAAATAACAAATGTCGAAGATGTTTAGTAATTCACCCAGGGTCACAAAACTAGTAAGGGACAGGACCTGAATTCAAACCCAGCAGTCTGACTCCAGAGCCCATACCCTAAACTAAGAGTCATCAAATTACATCCCAAAAGCCAAATCTGGCCCTGCCACTTGTTTTTGTCAATAAAGTTTTAGTGGAACACAAAGACATCAATCATAATCTTAAAACTCAGAGATAAACCTTGCTGATTATCAGTAGGTATGTCCATGGTTTTCCAATTCTTTCCTTTTTTTTTAATGAGAAAGGGAAGAGATGATAGTGGCTAAGAGTAGGGCATTTGTTAAACTTATTTATTGCCAATTCCAGACAACTACCACTCAAAGAATTTATAAGAAAGACGTGTTCTACATTATCTCAAAGAGAACAGAATATAAATTCATTAAACCTTTTGCATCTATCTATTAGATAGGGCTAAACCCTCAGACAGACCTTGATAATGTTGTTTTTGATAAGCACAGCTAGCTATATTGTTCTATAGCTCACGATTCAATTTAAATACTGATTTATGCCTTAACACTAAGTAGGACTCTGAAAATGCTACTAAGTTTTAGACCCTGGTTTGGAAGTCAACAACTGTGTGATGTAAACATATCTTTTAAAATATATACTGAAGCCTGCGTGCCTAGAACCCCTGCTCTGCAACAAGAGAAGCCACCACAATGAGAAGCCCACGCACCGCAACGTAGAGTAGCCCCTGCTCGCCGCAACTAGAGAAAGCCTGCGTGCAGCAATGAAGACCCAACACAGCCAAAAATAAATAAATAAATAAATAAATTTAAAAAATAAATAAATAAAATAAAATATAAACACCAGTCATTACTGAAAACAAAAGCAAAACTCTAAAGGCCAGCAATAAGTGAACATCAACATGTGTTTACTCTCTTCACGAACAGGGCTCCTTGCCAGTATATATGCATTGTTTAAAGCACATATCCCAGCTTATCCTATTCTGTGGGGACTGTGACTATTTTATTGCCTTTGAACTATAACACCGTTATAAAATAACAGTTAATCTACAATAAGTTGATACAATTGTAGATACAATAAGCTGTAGATAACTGAAAGCAGTACAAAAGAATTTTTCTCTATAGATACGTAAATAAATTCTGTCCAGTGTAAGTTCAAAGACTTCCCTCCTCCACTATGGAGGCCAGTTGTGGCTGTTTCCATAGTGGAAATTTGCAAATTCATTTCAACATTCCCGATCTATAATAACGTCTATTCTTCAGACACTTTTTTGAACTGGTTAAAACATGTTACCAGTTCTCTTATTTATTTAATGAGTTAGATAAAAATCTTTGACATGTGTTCATTGTATACTTGTTAAAAAAATTATCCCTTAACATGAGTTTAGGCTCTAGAGTCAGTCAGTCATAGATCCTAATCCTAGTTTAGCTATTACTAGCTGTGTAACATTAGGCAAAAAAATTACCCGCCCTATTAATAATACCTGCCTCATTAAACCGTTGTGGGATTATGTGACATGTTACTTCTATTCTGAAACTTAAGATATATGTAGTGAATAAAATTTGTATTTTAAGGCAAAAGAATTTTTTAAAAAAAAATATAGTTGATTTACAATGTTAATTTCTGCTGTACAGCAAAGTGATTCAGTTATATATATATATATATATATATATATATATATATATATATACACACACACACATAAACACACACACACATTCTTTTTCATATTCTTTTCCATTATGGTTTATCACAGAATATTGAATACTGTGCTATAAATTAAGACCTTGTTGTTTATCCATTCTATATATAATATTGATAGTTTGCATCTGCTAATCCCAAACTTCCAACCCATCCTTCCCCCACACCCCTTGGCAACTACAAGTCTGTTCTCTATGTCTGTGAGTCTGTTTCTGTTTCACAGATAAGTTGATTTGTATAATATTTTAGTTTCCATGTATAAGTGATGTATGGTATTTATCTTTGACTTACTTCACTTAGTATGATAATCTCTAGGTCCATCCGTGTTCCTGCAAATGTCATTGTTTCATTCTTTTTTACAGCTGAGTAGTATTCCATTATGTATGTGTGTGTGTGTGTATATATATATATATATATATATATATATATATATATACCACATCTTCTTTATCCATTCATCTGCTGATGGACATTTAGTTTGTTTCTATGTCTTGGCTATTGTGAATAGTGCTGCTATGAACACAGGGGTGCATGTATCTTTTTAAATTATAGTTTTGTCTGTATATATGTCCAGGAGTAGGATTTCTGGATCATATGGCAACTCTATTCTTAGTTTTTTGAGGAACCTCCATACTGTTTTCCATAGTGGCTGCACCAACATTCTAACCCATAGAGTAGGAGGGCTCCTTTTTCTCCACACCCTCTGCAGCATTTGTTATTTGTAGACTTTTTAATGATGGCCATTCCGACCAGTGTGAGGTAGAACTCCATCGTAGTTTTTCTCTGCATTTCTCTGATAATTAACGATGTTAAGCACCTTGTCATGTAAGGCAAGATAAATTTAAACACAGATTTTTTTTCTCTGCCTGTTTGGGCCTCCTCCCTCCCCTGTAGTGTGCATTGTGCATCTGCATTATGCATTAACCAGACCTCCCCAATGGCAGAAATACTTGCTCAACCAAAAAGATCCATTTTTCTTCTTTGGATGCCAATGATGTAACTCCCGAGAAGACAACACTCCTTTATCAATCCTGTAAGGGGTCCTGATGGCCCACCACTTGCCTTGTACGTGCAGATATCTTTGGTGAAATTTACGTACAGGTATAAAGACGCAGACATAGAGAATGGACTTGAGGACATGGGGAGGGTTCCCAGGGTAAGCTGGGACGAAGTGAGAAAGTGGCATGGACATATATACACTACCAAATGTAAAACAGATAGCTAGTGGGAAGCAGCCGCACAGCACAGGAAGATCAGCTCGGTGCTTTGTGACCACCTAGAGGGGTGGGATAGGGAGGATGGGAGGGAGATGCAAGAGGGAGGAGATATGGGGATATATGTATATGTATAGCTGATTCACTTTGTTATAAATCAGAAACTAACATACCATTATAAAGCAATTATACTCCAATAAAGATGTTAAAAAAAAAAAACTTACGTACTATGCCAACATATCATTTCCCTTAAAGATAGTGACTGGTATGGAACAGACTGGGTCAGACAACCTGGGAAATTCTGGACCCCACCTAATGGAAGTTCTTAGCTTAAATACTTACTTATGACCTTATTAATGTCACTAGCTATGTTACTTGTATTCTGCCTATTTTATAAGATTATTGTTCCTTGAGTTACCAAATATGTGACTGAGTCTCTCATAAAAATAATGATGACCAGGTGACTTGAAATGATTGAGCAAATATATAATTTTATAAGATCAATAACTGTAATAGTGTAACTCTAGATATGGGAAGAAGCAACAAGAGGGAACCATATCCTGGAACATAATAGACTAGTAAAACAGGGGGTCCAGAGGCTTTGGGCTACTGTTAACAGGGTCTAGTCCAGTAGTAGGACACTCAGTGGACTATTGATGAAACACTTGCTTGACCTGGGAACGAGCATTCCTAGCACCATGGAACACAGCGGTCACAAAATGTCTCCCAAACCTTGGACAAAATGAAGGCAAAAAGGGAGGGGATTGTAAAATAAAGAATACTGCCCACCATTCAGTTCTATAAGAATCAAGTCATTAGCCACTGCAGTTGCTGACCTACAATACACCCTGACGGGAATTCAGGGTAAAGATCAGGATGAGTTACTTTGTGCTCTAGGAAAACTGGCACAACTAGCCCTCAGATAGTTAAATATTTTCAGGAGAAAATTTTACGAACCCAGTTTCTTGCATCTTCTTATACTTAGGAAAGTACTAAAACCATTAACTAAGAAATCTGTTCCTCACGAACAGTAGTAACCTTCTATTAAGACGTGTGTTTGACTGCGTGTACCTTTTTACCAAAATTACATATATGCCTCCCTCTCCTCTTACCTCTTCAGAACAGTCTTCAGAGCTTTCTGAAGGACTGTCTCCCAGGTTATAATCCTCAGGTTGAATAGAATAGACTGATCTATTTCTTTCTTAGATTGACCATTAATTACTTTTACGTCGACACACTCAACAACAATTTAAAAAATGTTTTTTAAGGAATTAGCAGAGCCAGGGTATGAACTGCTTACTGTGTAACAGCAATAAAGTAGAAGACCCATTCTATCAATATCCAGGAAGTACACTGAATGTGACTTCTCTTTTTTTAAACCTCTAAAGTTCCTACTTTAAGGCTTATGACTCAACTACATAAATAGGTCAAAATGTTTTCCAAAACCATATAAATGAAACAGACTAATGACTTTCAAATTCCAGTTAGGGCATAGTTAATATGCAAAGGTTAATCAGTGAGTAATCTTTGCAGTAGCCTTTGTACAGGAAGACACCCATAAAAGTCAATTTCATGCATTTCCTCTCTCTAAGTTTTCCTGAAGTTCTTCCTCTAAATTTTCATCTAGTGCACATTAACTATGAGTTATTTTTCAGTGGACTAAGAACACAGGCTGTCCTCAAAAGATTAGTAATACTTATCCTTAATTCTAGCTCCAATCATGAATATAATTAATTCCTCCTACAATTATATTTTGCCCTTTATGTTTAGGAATATTGAAAAAAGCCTCTTTTTTTGGGAAACTTCAATAAATAATTAAATAATTCTTGGGCTTCCCTGGTGGCGCAGTGGTTGTGAGTCCGCCTGCCGATGCAGGGGACGTGGGTTCGTGCCCCGGTCTGGGAAGATCCCACATGCTGCGGAGCGGCTGGGCCCGTGAGCCGTGGCCGCTGAGCCTGCGCGTCCGGAGCCTGTGCTCCGCAACGGGACAGGCCACAACAGTGAGAGGCCAGTGTACCGCAAAAAAAAAAAAAAAAAAAAAAAAAAAAAATAATTCTTTAAGTGGTGAAGAGCCAGTTGACAAAACAGAACATATTACTGTGTGGTATTACATGCCATTTATGTAAACAGCCATTAATTCCAATTTGAGGTCCCTTTCAAAATCCTGCAGAGATTAAAATGATCTCTGGATTTTAGAAGATTTATTATCAATCTTCGTAACTTCTAGAACAAACTTATTCTACTCACCCCCCACTTCAACATTCCCCACCCATCTAGTCCCTGCTACACTTACTTACATACAAGCAGTATTTCCTAAATGAGAAACGTAAGAGTCTCTATAGCTCTGTGCAGAAGTAACTTCAGATTACTGTACACAACGTACACAACGTACCTCTTGGAGACTCACTAAACACTGGATTAGTGGAGATTCTGAGAAGGCCTACAACAAAGAAACCTATCTAACTTTGTCAAACTTACTACCTGAGACCTCTGAAACAGGCTGAGATATCTGAGTGTCTTGAGAGGTCAATGAGGTGTCAGAGAACTTTTAACATTGCCAAATAATCAGCAAATAAATAAGGGAAGCCTTTTCTTCCAGGTCAATATGAAAAAACCCAGGCTGCTTTCCACTCACCATTCACCATGTTTCTTTCTCTACCCAATTTTACAGAAGTTGTTCTTTTGAAAAAGGGCATGGAGCAGTGGCAGACTAGAATCACCTGAGGAACATTTAGAAAACACAAATGCTCAGATTTTATCTAAGACCAATTAAATTAGAATCTTTAGGGACTTCCCTGGTGGCGCAGTGGTCAAGAATCCACCTACCAATGCAGGGTCCGTGGGTTCGAGCCCTGGTCCGGGAAGATCCCACATACCACAGAGCAACAAAGCCCATGCGCCACAGCTACTGAGCCTGCGCTCTAGAGCCCATGAGCCACAACTACTGAGCCTGTGTGCCACAACTACTGAAGCCCGCATGCCTAGAACCTGTGCCCTGCAACAAGAGAAGCTACCGCAATGAAGCCCACGCACCACAATGAAGAGTAGCCCCCGCACGTCACAACTAGAGAAAGCCTGTGTGCAACAAGGAAGACCCAAGACAGCCAAAAATAAAATAAATAATTTAAAAAATAGAACTTCATTAAAAAAAAAATTAGAGACCAGAGGGCAGACAACAGAAGCAAGAACTACAATCCTTCAGCCTGTGGAACAAAAACCACATTCACAGAAAGATAGACAAGATGAAAAGGCAGAGGGCTATGTACCAAATGAAGGAACAAGATAAAACCCCAGAAAAACAATTAAATGAGGTGGAGATAGGCAAACTTCCAGAAAAAGAATTCAGAATAATGATAGTAAAGATGATCCAGGACCACAGAAAAAGAATGGAAGCAAAGATCCAGAAGATGCAAGAAATGTTTAACAAAGACCTAGAAGAATGAAAGAATAAACAAACAGAGATGAACAATACACAACTGAAATGAAAAATACACTAGAAGGAATCAACAGCAGAATAACTGAGACAGAAGAACGGATAAGTGAACTGCAAGACAGAATGGTGGAATTCACTGCTGCAGAACGGAATAAAGAAAAAAGAATGAAAAGAAATGAAGACAGCCTAAGAGACCTCTGGGACAACATTAAATACAACAACATTCTCATTACAGGGGTCCCAGAAGGAGAAGAGAGAGAGAAAGGACCAGAGAAAATATTGGAAGAGATTATAGTCGAAAACTTCCCTAACATGGGAAAGGAAATAGCCATCCAAGTCCATGAAGCGCAGTGAGTCCCATATAGGATAAATCCAAGGAGAAACATGCCAAGACACACAGTAATCAAATTAGCAAAAATTAAAGACAAAGAAAAATTATTGAAAGCAGCAAGGGAAAAAGACAAATAACATACAAGGGAACTCCTATAAGGTTAACAGCTGATTTCTCAGCAGAAACTCTACAAGCCAGAAGGCAGTGGCATGATAAAGTGATGAAAGGGAAGAACCTACAACCAAGATTACTCTACACGGCAAGGATCCCATTCAGATTCGATGGAGAAATCAAAAGCTTTGCAGATAATCAAATGCTAAGAGAATTCAGCACCACCAAACCAGCTCTACAACAAATGCTAAAGGAACTTCTCTAAGTGGCAAACACAAGAGAAGAAAAGGACGCACAAAAACAAACCCCAAACAATTAAGAAAATGGTCATAGGAACATACATATCGATAATTACCTTAAACATGAATGGATTAAATGCTCCAACCAAAAAACACAGGCTCCCTGAATGGATACAAGACCCATAAATATTCTGTCTACAAGAGACCCACTTCAGACCTAGGGACACATACAGACTGAAAGTGAGGGGATGGAAAAAGATATTCCATGCAAATAGAAATCAAAAGAAAGCTGGAGTAGCAATACTCATATCAGATAAAACAGACTTTAAAATAAAGAATGTTACAGAAGACAAGGAAGGACACTACATAATGATCAAGGGATCAATCCAAGAAGAAGATATAACAATTATAAATATATATGCACCCAACAAAGGAGCACCTCAATACATAAGGCTACTGCTAACAGCTGTAAAAGAGGAAATCAACAGTAACACAATAATAGTGGGGAACTTTAACACCTCACTTACACCAATGGACAGGTTATCCAAAATGAAAATAAATAAGAAAACAGAAGCTTTAAATGATGCAATAGACCAGATAGATTTAATTGATATTTATGGGACATTCCATCCAAAAACAACAGATTACACTTTCCTCTCAAGTGTCCACGGATCATTCTCCAGGATAGATCACATCCTGGGTCAAAAATCAAGCCTCAGTAAATTTAAGAAAATTGAAATCATATCAAGCATCTTTTCTGACCACAACACTATGAGATTAGAAATGAATTACAGGGAAAAAAACACAAAAAACACGAACACATGGAGGTTAAACAATATGTTACTAAATAACCAAGAGATCACTGAAGAAATCAAAGAGGAAATTAAAAAATACCTAGAGACAAATGACAATGAAAACACGACGATCCAAAACCTATGGGTTGCAGCAAAAGCAGTTCTAAGAGGGAACTTTATAGCTATACAAGCCTACCTCAAGAAACAAGAAACATCTCAAATAAACAATCTACCCTTACACCTAAAGGAACTAGAGAAAGAAGAACAAACAAAACAAAAAGTTAGCAGAAGGAAAGAAATCATAAAGATCAGAGTAGAAATAAATGAAATAGAAACAAAGAAAACAATAGCAAAGATCAATAAAACTAAAAGATCAAAGATCAATAAAATTAAAAGCTGTTTCTTTGAGAAGATAAACAATTTAATAAACCATTAGCCACACTTATCAAGAAAAAGAGGGAGAGGACTCAAATCAATAAAACTAGAAATGAAAAAGGAGAAGTTACAACAGACACTGCAGAAATACAAAGCATCCTAAGAGACTACTACAAGCAACTCTATGCCAATAAAATGGACAACCTGGAAGAAATGGACAAATTCTTAGAAAGGTATAACCTTCCAAGACTGAACAAGGAAGAAACAGAAAATATGAACAGAGCAATCACAAGTAATGAAATTGAAACAGTGATTAAAAATCTTCCAACAAACAAAAGTCCAGGACCAGATGGCTTCACAGGTGAATTCTATCAAACATTTAGAGAAGAGCTAACACCCACCCTTCTCAACCTCTTCCAAAAAATTGCAGAGGAAGGAACACTCCCAACACTCATTCTATGAGGCCACCATCACCCTGATACCAAAACCAGACAAAGACACTACTAAAAAGAAAATTACAGACCAATATCACTAATGAATATAGATGCAAAAATCCTCAACAAAATACTAGCAAACAGAATCCAACAACACATTAAAAGGATCATACACCATGATTAAGTGGGATTTATCCCAGGGATGCAAGGATTCTTCAGTATACACAAATCAATCAATGTGATACAGCATATAACAAACTAAAGAATAAAACCCATATGATCATCTCAGTAGATGCAGAAAAAGCTTCTGACAAAATTCCACACCCATTTATGATAAAAACTCTCCAGAAAGGGGGCATAGAGGGAACCTACCTCAACATAATAAAGGCCATATACAACAAACCCACAGCAAACATCATTCTCCATGGTGAAAAACTGAAAGCATTTCCTCTAAGATCAGAAACAAGACAAGGATGTCCACTCTCACCACTATTATTCAACATACTTTTGGAAGTCCTAGCCATGGCAATCAGAGAAGAAAAAGAAATAAAAGGAATACAAATTGGAAAAGAAGAAGTAAAACTGTCACTGTTTGCAGAAGAAATGATACTATACATAGAGAATCCTAAAAATGCCACCAGAAAACTACTAGAGCTAATCAATGAATTTGGTAAAGTTGCAGGGTACAAAATTAATTCACAGAACTCTCTTGCATTCCTATACACTACTGATGAAAAATTTGAAAGAGAAATTAAGGAAACACTCCCATTTACCATTGCAACAAAAAGAATAAAATACCTAGGAATAAACCTACCTACGGAGACAAAAGACCTATATGCAGAAAACTATAACACACTAATGAAAGAAATTAAAGATGATACCAACAGATGGAGAGATATACCATGTTCTTGGATTGGAAGAATCAACATTGTGAAAATGATTATACTATCCAAAACAAGCTACAGAGTCAATGCAGTCCCTATCAAATTACCAATGGCATTTTTTACAGAACTAGAACAAAAAATCTTAAAATTTTTATGGAGACAGAAAAGACCCCGAATAGCCAAAGCAGTATTGAGGGAAAAAAACGGAGCGGGAGGAATCAGACTCCCTGACTTCAGACTATACTGCAAAGCTACAGTAATCAAGACAATATGGTACCGGCATAAAAACAGAAACATAGATCAATGGAACAAGATAGAATGCCCAGAGATAAACCCATGTACCTATGGTCAACTAATCTATGACAAAGGAGGCAAGGATATACAATGGAGAAAAGACAGTCCCTTCCAGAAGTGGTGCTGGGAAAACTGGACAGGTACATGTAAAAGAATGAAATTAGAACACTCCCTAACACCATACACAAAAATAAACTCAAAATGGATTCGAGACCTAAATGTAAGACCAGACACTATAAAACTCTTAGAGGAAAACATAGGAAGAACACTCTTTGACATAAATCACACCAAGATTTTTTTTGATCCACCTCCTAGAGTAACGGAAATAAAAGCAAAAATAAGCAAATGGGACCTAATGAAACTTCAAAGCTGTTGCACAGCAGAAACCATAAACAAGACGAAAAGACAACCCTCAGAATGGGAGAAAATATTTGCAAACGAATCAACGGACAAAGGATTAATCTCCAAAATATATAAGCAGCTCATGCAGCTCAATATTAAAGAAACAAACAACCTAATCCAAAAATGGGCAGAAGACCTAAATAGACATTTCTCCAAAGAAGACATACAGATGGCCAAGAAGCACATGAAAAGCTGCTCAACATCACTAATTATTAGAGAAATGCAAATCAAAACTACAATGAGGTATCACCTCACACCAGTTAGAATGGGCATCATCAGATAATCTACAAACAACAAATGCTGGAGAGGGTGTGGAGAAAAGGGAACCCTCTTGCACTACTGGTGGGAATGTAAATTGGTACAGCCACTATGGAGAACAGTATGGAGGTTCCTTAAAAAACTAAAAATAGAACTACCATATGATCCATCAATCCCACTACTGGGCATACACCCAGACAACACCATAATTCAAAAAGACGCATGCACCCGAATGTTCATTGCAGCACTATTTACAATAGCCAGGTCATGGAAGCAACCTAAATTCCTATCCACAGATGAATGGACAAAGAAGGTGTGGTATATATATATAATAGAATATTACTCAGCCATAAAAATGAAAATTGGATCATTTGTTGAGACGTGGATGGATGTAGAGACTGTCATACAGAGTGAAGTAAGTCAGAAAAAGAAAAAAAATCGTATATTAACGCATATATGTGGAACCTAGAAAAGTGGTACAGATGAACTGGTTTGCAGGGTAGAAGCTGAGACACATATGTACAGAAGAAAGGTATGGACACCAAGGGGGGAAAGCCACGGGGGGGTGGAGACGGTGGTGTGATGAATTGGGTGATTGGGACTGACATGTATACACTGATGTGTATAAAATTGATGACTAATAAGAACCTGCTGTATAAAAAATAAAATAAAATTCAAAAATTAAAAAGAAACCAATAAACAAAAGAAAAAACAAACAAAAAATATTAGAATCTTTAGACGTGGGGTTGGACATTGGTATTTTACGTAATGTCCTCAGGTGAAAGTAATGTGTGGGTAGATTTTTGGCAATCACTAACTACAAGGAGATGCTCCTTTGACTAAGAATAAACAGGGAGTGAATAAACTTTCATTGCAGGGCATTGTTCTAGGTACCATAGAGGATACAAAAAACAACCAAAACTTGTCTTTGTACTCAAGGAGCTTTCAGCTACTTGTAGGAGAAAACTTCCACTGGGAAAAAAAAAAATAGCTAAAGGGTACAAGTGGTGGGTGTATGTGTGGGTAGAAACTAAATACTGCAGAAATTTAGAGGTGAGAAGTCAATGGAAGTTGGAATAGCCAAAGGTCTCATGGCAGAGGAGGGAGGTCACTGAAGATTTAGAGGGATATGAAGTCAAGAAATGCCAACCTTGACTCTGTCACATCAACTTTGGGACATATTTTCAGGAGTATGGGGGGCTTCTTGAAACTCTCATATGTTTGTGGCCTAAATTTTTAAGACACCACAAAACCTTTGTAAATATAATTTATTTCTGTAAAATTTCAATTCTCAGAACAGCTCTTGAATGCAATGCTACTGTTATTCTCTGTTTAAGAAACTGACACTTAGAAGTAAGTGATAGCTTTAAGGAAGTGTGGTATATAGGCAGGTGCATATTAGACTTGAGGGCACAAGCATGTAACCTCTGAGGATCTTATTTTCAGGCAACTTGCCAATGTTTCTCAGAAAAGTCAGTGTTCCTTTTGCCTTTTTGGTCTCTTCCTAGGTCACACAGGAAGGACAAACTTTCCCATAAGCAGCTGGGCAAACCTCTAATGGCCTGATCCTCTGTCTAGCAGCTTACAGCCTCCTTCTCTGTATGTGGAATTGAAATTAGTCCTTAACTGTTCTCTCAGTAAGAACAAGTAATTTCATTTCTACTCATTTCGACACAGTTTCTTTGCTATTGGACCTAAGGGTTTTATACAGAAAAGAAAAAGCCAATATTAATGTACATTTTGTCTCCTTTCAAAAGTATCCTTTTTTACACATGGAGTTTAAGATACCTAGACTTTCATTTCTGAGAATCACACCTTTGTAACACTTTCGTCAAAAGAAACTCATTAACTTTTCCTAATGGAAATGTTAGAGGCATCATATGCTTATTTGAAGTTTTATTCTAACAGGGTTGGCTTAAGATCCTTTTTTTGGGGGGTCTGACTGAACACTGACCCCAATTACTGGCATTTTTTGTGCCTCAGTGCTGCTGTTTCAGAATAAAAACCAATAACTCAACCCTACAGAGAAGCTTTATAAACTTCCCTAGTGAGTCTATAGCTCATTCCTCTTTTTTTCATGGTCACTGAATTAATTTTTCCTTGTTGCTTGGCATTCAATTATAGTGCATTGCCAGAATCAGATGACAACCTGCTATCAGAGAAACTGTAGAACTTGAAGGGAAAATACAGATTTTTAAGCCTTCTCCATGGATAACATCCCAGCCCTTGGCTTTCTATTCTGGAAAGCTTGTCACAATTTTAGGTTGCTCTATCAGGTAGTTCTGATCTTGCCTTTTTTGAGAACATATCAGTTGCCACTATTAAGAGTAATGTGTATATTGGTTTAATTTTCTATTTGGGGGTATCTCTAAATTATAAATGGAGTAATTGTTTTTTCAGGGGTCCTTTGGAGTTGATCTTTAAATCAGGCTATTAAAAATGAGTTAGACTCCACCAAAAGAAAAAAGTAAAACAACAACAACAACAACAAAAATTGGGTAGCCACTATGGAAAACAGTATGGAGATTTCTCAAAAAGCTAAAAATAGAACTACCATATGACCCAGCAATCCTTCTCCTGAGTATATATCCAAAAAAAACCCCAAAACACTAACTTGAAAAGATACATGAGCCCCAGTATTCATAGTAGCATTATTTACAATTGTCAAGATATGGAAACAACCTAAGTATCCATCAACAGATAAGTGGATAAAGAAGATGTGGGGTGTGTGTGTGTGTGTGTGTGTGTGTGTGTGTGTGTGTGTGTATGTGTGTGTGTGTGTGTGTGTGTGTGTATACACACACATACACAATGGAATACTACTCAGCCATTAAAAAGAACGAAATTCTGCCATTTGCAGCAACAATGGATGAACTTGGAGGGCATTATGCTAAGTGAAATAAGAGAAAGAAAAATACTGTATGATATCACTTATATGTGGAATCTAAAAAATACAACAAGCTAGTGAATATAACAAAAAAGCAGCAAACTCACAGATATAGAGAACAAACTAGTGGTTACCAGTGGGGAAGGTGAGGTAGGGCAATACAGGGGTGGGAGAGTGGGAGGAATAAACTATTGGGGGAATAAACTATTGGAGGAATAAACTATAAGATAGACTCAAGGATGTATTGTATAAAACGGGAAACATGCCAATATTTTGAAATAACTGTAAATGCAAAGTAAATCTCAAAATTGTATAAAAAATAAAAAAATTTTAATTAAAAAAATGAGTTAGTCTCCTCCACCAAAAGAAAAAGGTAAAACAAAAACGAAGACATGTACCCTGGTTACAGGATTCAATCCAGGGGAATGACAAAGGATAAGAGCTGTGAAGCTTCCCTTTCAGGAAACCAGTTCAAATTGAAACAGGAGGCCCAAATTGACTCTAGAAGGAAAGTCTAGAAAAAAATGGAAATAAAGTAGGTTTATTTGTGACAGCTTGCATTTGTGAGCAATTCTATTGAAATGCTGGCTGCTAGAGGATGTAAAAAGACTTTAAGTATAAACACAAAGAAAACCAAGTGAATTCTTTTAAAAGAGGCAATAAATAACTCTAGGAAAAGCAAAAATTATGTTCAGAGAAAGAAAATAATATCATGACTTGGCACAGCAGTGAATTATATTTATATAATTACATTAACATAAAGTTAATTCTTAAAAACATGGACATAAATACCATAAGAAACAGATAAGATACTTGAAAGCAGTTGCCTTTGGAAAATGGGGTTCATGTTGCTAGGGCTGGAGGAGCAGCTGTTTGTTTGTTTTGTTTTAGTGTAAGCTGCTAACACTATTTGACCTTTAAAACTCTGTACCTCTATGATTTTGATTTAAAAATTAAACATTTAAAATACAAGTTTGTATTTCTAGCCCTTTTAGCATAAGTACAAGCTTGGCATGTTTTCCTCAATGTTTGTGGAGCAGTGCTGAAGGAGGGGATTGGCTTTTTAAGCATATGGCCTAGCAAGACTTTGGTGGGATTGGTAGGATGGAGGAAGAGCCTTAGGACTGGGGTTCTGTCTGGAAGAGCCCTGGTCAAATTTTGTTAATAACCTCTGTTGGCATTGATCCAGCCCTGATGTATAAGGAGAGAGGATTTCATCAACCTCAGAGGGCTGAGTTCTGTGTGTTCCTCTGGGCTGCTGAGCTTTTCCTTGCCATTATTAGCTATTGGTCCAAACATAATTCTCATTATGAAAAATGTTCTTCCAGGCCGCCTGGGTGTGCAATGGGCTTGTGTTTAACTCTTGGATGTGTCAAAGCACCTTGCTGGATCTAAGGTCTTTGGATGAATATGGATACAAGAGGTTGAGGAACTAGAACGCATTTTGAAAAAAAAATGGACAAGGATTTACCTTGAACACCTGTCTGTGAGCAGACATGCTCTATACCTTCTTATTCAACCTTAAAGCAATTTTTCTCAGTTTGCAAAATGGGACCCAAGGCATGGTGATAAGTTTGGGTTACTAATGACATTTTTTTCACTTGAATAAGTTTCAAAATCTTATATCAGCTGGCTTTTGTAGCATGGCTAATTATATGCATGCATTAATGTTCTGTCATGCTTAGTCACTCAAACACAGCAAAAATGCTTCTGGGACTAGAAACTGGTCATTTGAGTTGAGGTATGTGATTTTTTAACGATCTGAAACAGTGGAGTTGTTTACACTCAGGTTAAGAATTAAAGGAGAAACACATTCTAGTTTAGGCTCAGATTAAGAAGGAACATGATATGTGTCTGGGGAAAGAGATGAACATTAGTTAAATGTCTACAATGTACCAGGCACTTTACATATATTATTTCATTAATCCCTGCAAAACCCCTGAATTATTCTTAAAGTCAAGATCCACAAAGGTCATGTGACTTTTCTAAGGACTTCTAGCTAGTAAGCTGTGGAGCTTGAATTTTAAACAAAGTTTGGCTAGAAACCAAAAAAGAAAGAGGTTGAACAATTTTTACCAACATAAGTCCACTGGCAACAAAATCACTTGTAAAATTTGTTAAAAAGTGGAAATTGTAGGGCTCCATTCCCAACCTACTAAATCAGAATTTCTGGGAGAAAGGCCAGGGAATACCCGGTGACTTTTATGTACCCCAGAGTTTGAGAACCGTTATATGGTAATTGTAAACTGTGCTCCAATTATTTTGCAGAATACATGGTATTACCCTTCAATTAAACTTCCTTCAAGATTAGCCTTGTTTTATCACTTCTATTTCTCATTCTCCATGTATGCAGTCACAATTTTGGGGAACTACATACAGAAAATATCAGAAGATCACACTTTAGACTCAAATGGGGTCACAAAGAATTAGCATTTTCTCCTTAGACTAAGTTTATGGGGTAGTCATACAAAACAACAATGGAGTGGGAAGAATAAGAGCTGAGGAATTTTCTGTGTGTGCATTCAGGGTAAGAACCATGACTGTGCTGCATCTGTTTACTGTGGCCTCTTAACTACTGATACTTGTTTTAACATACAAGCATAGATTTTCTCCATCCATTCTGATGGATCAGTGGCTGTGTGCTATTTTATTCTTTCTTCCTCTTTCTTCTGTGCTTATGCATAGGTTATTCCTTGAATAGCTTAGAATTTGAGAAGACTGAATGAATGTTTCCAGAACACCTGGAAAGGTTATTACCAGAAATTTAATAAAAACCTAAATACAGACAGAAATCAAGTGCAAGGCAAAATTAAGAAAACATAAGAAAGGGGGTGAAAAGAATGAGAGAGTTTGTACTGGGCCATATTTTCCATAAACCCAAATAAAAGGGCCATGCCCTAAATATAACAGAGCAGAAACGACAGGATGAAAAGAGATAAGGGCAGTGTATTCTTTTTCCTACTGTGTCCCTTTCCAAAAAGGGAAACTTGTTAATGTAGAAAGACTGGAGGTTTAGATTTTGGTACCAGTTTGGGTTTCCTTTTCTAATAATTCAGTGTATTTTAAAATAGGAGAGTGTAAGGTTACCAGTTCAATCTGGGATATTCATTCTGAATTTAACAAATATTTATTGCATGGCTTCTATATTAAAGTCCTCTGAGTTTTGAAATACTGAACTCCTACTCAAGGAATCAGGGCACACCAGTTCTAATCTCAATTAGTTGTATGACTTCAAAATGGTCACTCATTTCCTCTGACCCTCCATCGCTTTCTCTGTGAAAGTAAAGCAGATAGTACTGAGGCTCTTTCAAGCTCTGTGAGTCTGTGTCTGCATTTACAATTGTGCCACAAGGAGAGTCTGAATATTTTCTTTGGTGGATGAGGAGATTCTGAGTGAGGTTATCAGAAGTTTGTTTACACTGATGAAAAATTATAATTGTACCAGAAGATACTTAAAGCCAAGTTGTGATAGTGATTATTTTAGATAATATGTTCAGTTAATAGGAGTCCAATCAAGGCTCCTAGTCAGCATCTGTCTGTTTCTGAGACAGTTATCAAGTTGGTTGTTCTGCTGATAAAATAAAATGCTAATGTTTAATGTGTAAAGTGGATAGGAGAAAGTGGTAAAATATTTGCATCCTGATCACCCTGAGGTGAAACCTTCTGTGCATACTATTATATTCCAGTTGTTTCTGAACAGCTTTTTTGAGGTATTTATTGATGTACAGAGAGTTTTATTGATGTACCATAACCTGCACATATTTAAAAGGTACAATCTTATAAGTTTTGACATATGACATATGTCCACATGTTAAATATGACCTATGAATCCATCACTACACTAAAGATACTGAACATGTAAGCACTCTCAAAAGACCCCTTTTGCCCCTTTGTCATCTCTCCCACCCTTCCCCACAACACCCCGTCCTGCTCACCCATCTGGCAGCCAGTGATCTGCTTTCTGTCACTATACATTAGTTTGCATTTACTAGAAATTTATGTAAATAGAATTACATAGTAGTTTGTATTCTTTTTTTGTCTGGTGTCTTAAGCTGAGCACTTATTTTGAGATTCATCCATACTGTTATATGCATCAAGAATTCATTCCTTTTACTGGTAAATAGTATTTCATTGTATGGATATAATATATTTTGTTTTTCTATTGACCTATTGATGTACATTTGGGTTGATGACAGTTTGGGGCTGTTACAAATACAGCTGTTATGGACATCTGTATACAAGTCTTTATATGGACATATACTTTCATTTCTCTCGGATAAATAAACACCAAGGAGTGAAATGGCTGGGTCATATGGCAGGTATATGTTTAACTTTATAAAGAACTTCCAAGCTGTTTTCCAAAGGGACTGTTGCATTTAACATTTCCACCAGCAATGTGTGATCCATTTATCATTAAGAAACGATAGTGTGAGTATGGCATATCTTTTTCCATACTTTTTTTTACTTTTAACTTATTTGTGTCTTTATATTTCAGGTAGGCGTTTGGTATGCATCACATACTTGGGTCTCAAATTTTTATTCAATATGATAATCTCTGCCTTTTGAGGTATTTAGATTATTTATACATCATGTACATCATTAATATGGCAAGATTTAAATCAACCTCCTATTTAATTTCTCTTTGTCCTTTATGCTTTTTGTTCCCCTTTTCCTCTTTTTCTGCCTTCTTTTGGATAAGCTGGGTATTTTCTATGATTCCATTTTATCTCCTTTGTTAGCTTTTTTGCTAACAATTCTTATTATTTGTTCTGTTATTTTAAGGGATTCTTTAGGATTTATAGTATACATGTTTAACTTACCACATTTATCTTCAAGTGATAATATATCATTTCAAATGATTTTATAAGGACCTCATAACAGTTTACTTCCATTTCCTCCCTATTAGTCTGTGTGCTATTACAGTCATACGTTTTACTTCTACGTATCTTACAAATCCCACATCCCATTGTTATTATTTTTACTTACGCAATTATCTTGTAAAGATATTTAAATAATAAAATACAAACATTTATTGCCTCTGTGTAGATCCAAATTTCCAGTTGGTATCATTTTTCTTTGACCTGAAGTGCTTCTTAAAACATTTCTTGTAGTACAAGATGAATTATTTCAGTTTTTGGATATTGGAAAAAGCCTTTATGTAACATTTATTTTTGGAAAGATATTTTCACTGGGTATGGAATTCAAGATGGACAGAGTTCTTTTGCTCTTTCAGAAATTTAAAAATCGTGCTTTGCTGTGTTTCCACTGGCATTGTTTTGACAAGAAAGCTTCTATCATCCTTATCTGCATTCCTCTGTATATAATGTAACACTTTTCTCTGGCTGCTTATAAAATTTTCTCATTATCACCAGTTCTTGGGCAATTTGGTTATGATGAACCTTGGGGTAGTATTCTATTTCTTATTCTTGGGGTTTTTGAACTTTGTGAAGGTCTATAGTTTTCATAAATTTGAAAATTTTTTGTTCACCATTCCTTTATCTTTTTCTGGTTCCTACCTTCCTGTGAACTCCAATTATGCATATATTAAGTCACCTGAAGTTGTACCACAGTTTACTGATTTTTACTGTCTTTGTAATTTTTTAGTCTTTTTTTCCTCTCTGTTTCATTTTGGATATCTATTGCTATGTCTTCAAGTTCATTAAACTTCCACACTGTTTAATCTGTAATAACCCCATTAATGTTTTTTTCATCTAGGTTTTACTTCTAGGATTTTTCTGTTTTTTTGTCTCTAGAAGTTTGATATGAGTCTTTTTTTATATCTTCATCTCTCTATTTAGAATGTTTAATTTTTCCTCTGGCTTTTTGAACATATGAAATATAGTATAATGATTTTCCAATGTCCTTGTCAGTTAATTTTAACATCTCTGTCAGTTCTAGATCAGTTTTGGCTGATTAGTTTTTCTCCTTATTATAGGTTTTCCTGTTTCTTTTCATGCCTGGCAATTTTTGATTGGATGCAAGATACTGTGCTTCACCTTGTTGGATGCTGGATATTTTTGTATTCCTATAACTACTTTGGGTTTTTTTTCTGGGACACAGTTAAGTAATATGGAAATCGTTTGATCCTTTCTGCCACTGCTTACAAGATTTATCAGGCAAGACCTGAGCAGTGTTTTGCCTAGGTCTAATTATTTTCCACTACTGAAGCAAGACTATTCTCAGTATTCTATCCAATGGTTCATGAATTATTAGTTGTTCCTCTCCGGTAGGGGATGGATCTAGTCCTATTCCCTAGTTTATCCTGCTGGTCCTGACCCCATTTTGGGATCTGAGTGCTGTTGTCTCTAATCTTTTTGAGTATTTCTTTTCTTAGACTCAAAACAGTTTCTGCACATGTATGCCCTGGTAATTATTTGGCTGAATAATTGAGGAAGACCCTCTGCCAATCTAGAGAGAACTCTCTCTTTGCAGACCTCTCCTCTCCAGTATTCTGCCTTCCAAATGTAAGTGCCTTGGTTTCTCTAGATTCTCAGTTCCATCTCAACTCCAGAGTTTTGCAGCCTCTGCCTGTGTTTCTCCTCAGTGTGCAATGGTCCAGAAACTCTCTCAAAGCAACAAATGTTGGCAATCCTAGGGTTCCCTCATTTGTTTTCCATCTCTCTGAGATCACTATCTTTCATTGCCTGATATCCAATAACTTGAAAATCATTTCTTAACTTACTCTGATTTTTTTTTGTTATTTCAGGCAAGGGCATAAATTCAATTCTTATTACTACTTCTTAGCCAGAACCAGAAGTCTTCTCTGCTTTCTTTCTTTTAAAAAAGAGCAACCTGACTATACTAAATAGAAGAGAGGGTAGGAGCACAGAAATCACTTAGGAAAAAAATTCTACAGCATTTTGGAGAAAGAAATAACCCTAATTAATGTAAATGAGCAAATGTTTGTTTAAATATATAAGTGAAATAGGAAAAACTTTGAAAATCCACCTTGCAGAAAAGTTCAAGAGTAGCTTCTAAAAATATATCATTTACAAGCATGCCAATATCATTATTTTTATATATTCTCAATGCAAAATAGAAGAGGGAAAATATCATCCCAGTCATAAAGCTCTGTGTAGTTTTAAAACATGTGACTATTTCCCCTGCCCCAACGTGGCTGTGCGGATCCATTTACTATGCACTGGGTAACTGCATCTAAGGGCACTGTAGATGGCAATGAGGTTTTTGTTTTCTTTTGTTTTTTTTAACATCTTTATTGGAGGATAATTGCTTTACAATGTTGTGTTACTTTCTGCCGTATAACAAAGTGAATCAGCTATACGTGCTTCCCACTAGCTATCTATTTTACATTTGGTAGTGTATATATGTCCATGCCACTCTCTCACTTTGTCCCACCTTACTCTTTCCCCTCCCGGCGTCCTCAAGTCCATTCTCTACGTCTGCATCTTTATTCCTGTCCTGCCCCTAGGTTCTTCAGAACCAATTTTTTTTTTAGATTCTGTATATATGTGTTAGCACACAGTATTCGTTTTTCTCTTTCTGACTTAATTCACTCTGTATGACAGACTCTAGGTCTATCCACCTCACTAAAAATAACTCAAATTTCGTTTTGTTTCTTTTTATGGCTGAGTAACATTCCATTGTATTTATGTGCCACATCTTCTGTGTCCATTCATCTGTCGATGGATACTTAGGTTGCTTCCATGTCCTGGTTACTGTAAATAGTGCCGCAATGAATATTGTGGTACATGACTCTTTTTGAATTACTTACTGTTTTCTCAGGGTATATACCCAGTAGTGGTAATGCTGGGTCGTATGGTAGCTCTACTTTTACTTTTTTAAGGAACTTCCATACTGTTCTCCATAGTGGCTATACCAATTTACATTCCCATCAATAGTGCAAGAGGGTTCCCTTTTCTCCACACCCTCTCCTCCATTTATTGTTTGTAGATTTTTTTTTTTTTTTTTTGGTGGTACGCAGGCCTCTCACTGTTGTGGCCTCTCCCGTTGCGGAGCACAGACTCCGGACGCGCAGGCTCAGCGGCCATGGCTCACGGGCCTAGCCGCTCCACGGCATGTGGGATCTTCCCGGTCCGGGGCACGAATCCGTGTCCCCTGCATTGGCAGGTGGACTCTCAACCACTGCGCCACCAGGGAAGCCCTGTAGATTTTTTGATGATGGCCATTCTGACCGGTGTGAGGTGATACCTCATTGTAGTTCTGATTTGCATTTCTCTAATGATTTGTGATGTTGAGCATCCTTTCATGTGTTTGTTGGCAATCTGTATATCTTCTCTGGAGAAATGTCTGTTTAGGTCTTCTGCCCATTTTTGGATTGGGTTGTTTGTTTTTTTTTTTGATATTGAGCTGCATGAGCTGCTTGTATATTTTGGAGATTAATCCTCTGGCAGTTGCAAATTTTTTCTCTCATTATGAAGGTTTGTCTTTTGGTCTTGTTTATGGTCTCTTTTGCTGTGCAAAAGCTTTTAAGTTTCATTAGGTCCCATTTGTTTATTTTTGTTTTTATTTCCATTGCTCTAGGAGGTGGGTCAAAAAGGATCTTGCTATGACTTATGTCATAGAGTGTTCTGCCTATGTTTTCCTTTAAGAGTTTTATAGTGTCTGGCCTTACATTTAGGTCTTTAATCCATTTTGAGTTTATTTTTGTGTATGGTGTTAGGGAGTGTTCTAATTTCATTCTTTTCCATGTAGCTGTCCAGTTTTCCCAGCACCACTTATTGAAGAGGCTGTCTTTTCTCCATTGTATATTCTTGCCTCCTTTATCAAAGATAAGGTGACCATATGTGTGTGGGTTTATCTCCAGGCTTTCTATCCTGTTCCAGTGATCTATATTTCTGTTTTTGTGCCAGTACCATACTGTCTTTTTTTTTTGAATTTTATTTTATTTACTTTTTTATACAGCAGGTTCTTACTAGTCATCCATTTTATACACATCAGTGTATACATGTCAATCCCAATCTCCCAATTCATCACACCCCCACCCCCTACTGCTTTCCTCCCTTGGTGTCCATATGTTTGTTCACTACATCTGTGTCTCTATTTCTGCCTGCAAACCAGTTCATCTGTACCATTTTTCTAGGTTCCACATATATGCATTAATATACGATATTTGTTTTTCTCTTTCTGACTTCCTTCATTCTGTATGACAGTCTCTAGATCCATCCATGTCTCTACAAATGACCCAGTTTTGTTCCTTTTTATGGCTGAGTAATATTCCATTGTATATATGTACCACATCTTCTTTATCCATTCGTCTGTGGATGGGCATTTAGGCTGCTTCCATGACCTGGCTGTTGTAAATAGTGCTGCAATGAACATTGGGGTGCATGTGTCTTTTTGAATTATGAGTACCATACAGTCTTGATGACTACAGCTTTGTAGTATAGTCTGAAGTCAGGGAGCCAGATTCCTCCAGTTCTGTTTCTCTTTCTCAAGACTGCTTTGGCTATTCAGGGTCTTTTGTGTTTCCATACAAATTGTGAATTGTTTTGTTCTAGTTCTGTGAAAAATGCCATTGGTATTTGATAGGGATTGCATTGAATCTGTAGATTGCTTTGGGTAGTATAGTCATTTTCACAATGTTGATTCTTCCAATCCAAGAACATGGTATATCTCTCCATCTGTATGTATCATTTTTAATTTTTCATCAATGTCTTATAGTTTTCTGCATACAGGTCTTTTGTCTCCGTAGGTAGGTTTATTCCTAGGTATTTTATTCTTTTTTGTTGCAGTGTTAAATGGGAGTGTTTCCTTAATTTCTCTTTCAGTTTTGGCAATGAGGTTTTGAAAGCCTTCATGAGACCCAAGTCTCATCTTTGCAGAATGACGCAAGAGCTCATTACTGTTGATGAATTTTAAATAGAACAATCATTTTGATTGCTTAAGTCTGACTCAGTAAGCCTGCAAAAGCATTTCTCCCATCATGCTGAATCCTCAACAAATCTCAGGATTCTACCAGACATTTTCATGAGAAAATATGAAAAATATCCAGAGTTTCACATATTACCACCAGGCCAAAATGACTCCTTTTTCTATGCCATGATCTATGGGCATTGAATAGAAAGAAAGAGTACTAGAGAATAAAGTTAGGGATATTAAAATTAAACCTCAAATTTCATAGTTGGTTCTTACACTTCCTTTCTGCTTTTCATATATTTACTCTCATTTCCCATTACCTTTTCTGAATTCTTTTTTTTAGCTTTTAAAAAGTACTTATGGTACCTCAAATTCTTTAGGAAAGAAATGGACAATAATACATGCTGTGCATGTAAACAGCAGCATTCTAGTCTATTATAGCAGGTGGTAAGATTCTGGCATAAGGGCCCTCATTCCTCTGTCCCATGCTCATGGCTAATTTATCACAAAACATTCTCCCACTGTATCAGGTTTCATCTTCACTGTCTCAACTCAGTACCCCAGTTAGCTACTACCAACCACTCAAAGTAGGACTGTAAAATAAATCCTATTTGCAATTCAGCACCTAGTCCATTCTCTTACTGTTACAGATATGGGAACAGAGGCTTCCAAGCAGCTACAGGGCTTAGACTGATCCCTAACTCTGAGTACAGTCATTCCAGAATGTCTCCATAGTCCTAGAGGGCCAAATATTTTCATGTGAATACACAATGACAAAGAAGATATGTAGAAACAAGATGACAGAGCTGGCCTGGAAAGAAAGATTAAGAGACTTTCATCCTGTTCTGCTTGTTGCCAGACTGAAAATTTACCAAAAGAACAAAAAGTTTTTCAACTGATTTAGAAACTAATCTTGTTTGTCAAGCAACCCAGAAAGAAAGGGTAGCATGAAATGTTTGTTTGCTTGTTTTTCTTTTTGTTTTTTTCTTATCCAGCTTTATATAGAGGCAGAAAAGAAGAATATACATATAAAAGTATTTCAGAGTCATTGGAAGTCTCCACCCACTTAAAAACCCTTCTCTCATCATCAGGTCTTGATACGTGACATTCCTTTAATACATCTATAGCTTATCATTACTCACTGAATGACTATATCAAAAAACAAATTCCTGTGCAGAGAAGGAATTCTTGGTTAAGGTGTCAACAAACATAACAGATTATTTTCTCAGGAAGTGTATAAAGAGGGGAAAAAAGAAAGAAAATACATAGTGAGAGACGTGAAAAAGGAGGCCAAGTAAGTGACTTGCCAAAGGTCTTTCAGGTGAAATTGAATTTTGAATCCTGAATTCCTTGACGTGATTCACATTACACTCTCCTGCATTGCACACACCCTGGTGGTTCTTCAGAGACCCCTTCCATGACCAAAAATTATCACTCCAAGTTCCAGATAAAAATCACTAATATTAAGGGAACACTTACTACGTGCTAGGCTATATGCTTAGTTTCTTATGTGTATTACCTCACTTAGTACTCAAAGAAAACTTATGAAGTTCATTCTTTTATTATCCCTACTTTGCAGATAAGAAAATTGAGTCTTAGAGAAGTTAAGTAATTTGCCTAGGGACTTCTGGCTAGAAAGCGACAGAGCAGAGATTTGAAGCACAATCCATCTGATTGCAAGCCAAACTTCTAATCACTACAGTAATCTGCTTTCAGTTGTTCCAGGGCCGAACAGAAGAATCTTCGCCTGGATTTGTATGTTCCTCCGTATTAAGAACGCAATTATGGGACAATACATAAAAATTCTAAAGAATTCTTATTCTTTCTTCAGTTTTGCTAAAAATCAACAAAACATGTGAAAGGACATCTGACGTAAGATTGTGAGAGACATCTTATTGCAGAAATCAACCACTAATCCAAGGCCCTTGATCAAGCTGACCCTTGCAGTGAGGGAAGGATTTTAACATTTAGTTGTTCTCTTGGGCTTGTTTACTGGAGGTATGCTAAATCTTAGGCCAACTGTCCCATATTCAACAGTTGATAAAAAATGAGAAGTCTGACCAACTTCTGTTGTTGGACTTGCAAAGACCTGAACTGAGCCACAGACACTTCATCCATTAAAGCCATTCATTCAAATGGCATTTATTTAAACATCTACTAAGTTCTAGAAATGATGCTAAGTTTTGAGGATTCAAAGGTAAAACGATATGATCACAGAATTCAAGAGCTTCCTCAAGTGATAGGCTGATTGCGTCATAAGTAATAACAAAACTAAGGGTAATCATTATCATGGAAATCAATACACAGTGCAGTGCAAGTATCAGAAGACAGGTTCCTGCCCTAGTCCACCAGGGCGATAAAAGGATACCATAGACTGGGTGGCTTATAAACAATAAAAACTCATTTCTCACATTTCTGGAGCCTGGGAGTTCAAGGTCAAGGTGCCAGCAGATTTGGTGTCTGGTGAGGGCCCACTTCCTGTTTTATAGACAGCTGTCTTC
This sequence comes from Delphinus delphis, assembly GCF_949987515.2. Classification (NCBI taxonomy): domain Eukaryota; kingdom Metazoa; phylum Chordata; class Mammalia; order Artiodactyla; family Delphinidae; genus Delphinus; species Delphinus delphis. The sequence continues at coordinate 72,847,319 of NC_082698.1, read as the reverse complement.
TGTGTCCTAACATGGTGGAAGGGACACGGGAGCTCTCCAGAGCCTCTTTTATAAGGGCATTAATCTCATTCATGAGGGCTCTGTCTTGATGACCTCATCACCTCCTAAACGCTCCAGCTCCAAATATCATCACGTTGGGGATCAGGATTTCAAAACATGAACCTTGAGGGGGAAGACAACATTTAGTCTATAGCAATTCCTAAGTCTACCAACACAGCATGGGAAGGCAAGAGAGAATATCCATAGAAGGCTTAGGCAGAAGACATGTCCTTATTTCTCTCTTCTGGGCAGTGCTACAAAAAAGATAAAATCACAAGGGGTAGAGGGTGAAGTTACCACCCAGGAAAAGGCATTACTAACTCTCAAAGTTGGTAAGGGCTATTCTTGCCTATGAGGGAAGTATTAAGACACTAAATCTCTAATTACACAGCAATTTAAACATGTAAGTTCAATGATCCCAGGTCTCTCTCTGTGAATTCATATAAAATCACTTAATATTAATATTTTCATCATTTGTCCCAAGCTGCTACTGCTAATGGAGACTTCTGGTTCCTTGCAAGATTCCTCAAAAAGGTAATGGAAAGTGTGGAATTAGATAGTAGTGAAGGTTTCACAACATTAAGAATACACTAAAAGTCACAACTGTACACTTTAAAATTATTAAAATGGTGAATTTTACATTACGTAAATTTTATCTAAAAAAAAAAATTCCCTAAAAACATTTTCAAAACTCAAAGGATGTTTTTAAAATGCTTACAGAAAGAGTCCAACACTCTTGCTCACTTCTGGCTTCTACTACATGTCACTGCTTTTCAACTTTTAAAAAATCCAAATAATAAAATAATTCAGACATGCAGAAACTGCACAAAATATCCACCATCCAGAATCATATCACCACCAAAAATCAAGAATTATTAACATTTTGCCATTTTCAGATTATTTTCACTTAAGTTTTTTTCCATTAAAAATCAAATGTAACTTACAGTTGAAGACTTTTCCCATCTCATTCTCTGCTCTCTCCAAAGACAGCGATTTTTCTGAAACTGTTATGCTTCCCTTCTGTAACACATTTAAAAATATTAACCACCTGTAAGTTTTTTCACAGATTGTATACAACACCATTTCACAAGTTTAATTTTTTTTTCTAAACATCTTTATTGGAGTATAATTGCTTTACAGTGTTGTGATAGTTTCTGCTGTATAACAAAGTGAACCAGCTATATGCATACGTATGTCCCCATATACCCTCCTTCTTGCGTCTCCCTCCTACCCTCCTTATCCCAACCCTCTAGGTGGTCGCAAAGCACCGAGCTGATCACCCTGTGCTACGCGGCTGCTTCCCACTAGCAATCTATTTTACATTTGGTAGTGTATATATGTCAATGCTACTCTCTTACTTTGCATCAGCTTACCCTTCCCCCACCCCGTGTCCTCAAGTCCATTCTCTATGTCTGTGTCTTTATTCCTGTCCTGCCCCTAGGTTCATCAGAACCATTCTTCTTTTAGATTCGCTACATATGTGTTAGCATACGGTATTTGTTTTTCTCTTTCTGACTTACTTCACTCTGTATGACAGACTCTAGGTCCATCCACCTCACTAAAAACAACTCAATTTTGTTTCTTTTTATGGCTGAGTAATATTCCATTGTATGTATGTGCCACATCTTCTTTATCCATTCATCCGATGATGGACACTTAGGTTGTTTCCATCTCCTGGCTATTGTAAATAGAGCTGCAATGAACATTTTGGTACATGACTCTTTTTGAATTATGGTTTTCTCAGGGTATATGCCCAGTAGTGGGATTGCTGGGTCATATGGTAGTTCTAGTTGTAGTGTTTTAAGGAGCCTCCATACTGTTCTCCATAGTGGCTGTACCAATTCACATTCCCACCAGCAGTGCAAGAGTGTTCCCTTTTCTCCACACCCTCTCCAGCATTTATTGTTTCTAGATTTTTTGATGATGGCCATTCTGACCGGTGTGAGATGATATCTCATTGTAGTTTTGATTTGCATTTCTCTAATGATTAATGATGTTGAGCATTCTTTCATGTATTTGTTGGCAATCTGTATATCTTCTTTGGAGAAATGTCTATTTAGGTCTGCCATTTTTGGATTGGGTTTTTTTTTGTTATTGAGCTGCATGAGCTGCTTGTAAATTTTGGAAATTAATCCTTTGTCAGTTGCTTCATTTGCAAATATTTTCTCCCATTCTGAGGGTTGCCTTTTGGTCTTGTTTACGGTTTTCTTTGCTGTGCAAAAGCTTTGAAGTTTCATTAGGTCCCATTTGTTTATTTTTGTTTTTATTTCCATTTCTCTAAGAGGTGGGTCAAAAAGGATCTTGCTGTGATTTATGTGTTCTGCCTATGTTTTCCTCTAAGAGTTTGATAGTGTCTGGCCTTACATTTAGGTCTTTAATCCATATTAAGCTTATTTTTGTGTATGGTGTTAGGGAGTGTTCTAATCTCATACTTTTACATGTACCTGTCCGGTTTTCCCAGCACCACTTATTGAAGAGGCTGTCCTTTCTCCACTGTACATTCCTGCCTCCTTTATCAAAGATAAGATGGCCATATGTGTGTGGGTTTATCTCTGGGCTTTCTACCCTGTTCCATTGATCTTTCTGTTTTTGTGCCAGTACCATACTGTCTTGATTACTGTAGCTCTGTAGTATAGTCTGAAGTCAGGGAGCCTGATTCCTCCAGCTCTGTTTTAAGTTCTCAAGATTGCTTTGGCTATTCGGGGTCTTTTGTGTTTCCATACAAATTGTGAAATTATGTGTTCTAGTTCTGTGAAAAATGCCAGTGGTAGTTTGATAGGGATTGCATTGAATCTGTAGATTGCTTTGGGTAGTAGAGTCATTTTCACAATGTTGATTCTTCCAATCCAAGAACATGGTATACCTCTCCATCTATTTGTATCATCTTTAATTTCTTTCATCAGTGTCTTATAATTTTCTGCATACAGGTCTTTTGTCTCCTTAGGTAAGTTTATTCCTAGATATTTTATTCTTTTTGTTGCAATGGTAAATGGGAGTGTTTTCTTGATTTCACTTTCAGATTTTTCATCATTAGTGTATAGGAATGCCAGAGATTTCTGTGCATTAATTTTGTATCCTGCTACTTTACCAAATTCATTGATTAGCTCTAGTAGTTTTCTGGTAGCATCTTTAGGATTCTCTATGTATAGTATCATGTCATCTGCAAACAGTGACAGCTTTACTTCTTCTTTTCCGATTTGGATTCCTTTTATTTCCTTTTCTTCTCTGATTGCTGTGGCTAAAACTTCCAAAACTATGTTGAATAAGAGTGGTGAGAGTGGGCTTTTTCCTGATCTTAGGTGGAAATGCTTTCAGTTTTTCACCATTGAGGACAATGGTGGCTCTGGGTTTGTCATATATGGCCTTTATTATGTTGAGCAAAGTTCCTTCTATGCCTAGTTTCTGCAGGGTTTTTATCATAAATGGGTGTTGAATTTTGTGGAAAGCTTTCTCTGCATCTATGGAGATTATCATATGGTTTTTCTCCAATTTGTTAATATGGTGTATCACTTTGATTGATTTGCGTATATTGAAGAATCCTTGCATTCCTGGAATAAACCCCACTTGATCATGGTGTATGATCCTTTTAATGTGCTGTTTGATTCTGTTTGCTAGTATTTTGTTGAGGATTTTTGCATCTATGTTCATCAGTGATATTGGCCTGTAGTTTTCTTTCTTTTTGACATCCTTGTCTGGTTTTGGTATCAGGGTGATGGTGGCCTCGTAGAATGAGTTTGGGAGTGTTCCTCCCTCTGCTATATTTTGGAAGAGTTTCAGAAGGATAGGTGTTATCTCTTCTCTAAATGTTTGACAGAATTCGCCTGTGAAACCATCTGGTCCTGGGCTTTTGTTGGAAGATTTTTAATCACAGTTTCAATTTCAGTGCTTGTGATTGGTCTGTTCATATTTTCTATTTCTTCCTCATTCAGTCTTAATGATGCACAGCTTTGCAGTCCTTGTGATGCCAGAAGGAGAAGATTCTCTCCTCTGTGTAACACTCAGGTGCTGGTAGAGGGACAAAGCAGTTCCCTGGGCCTAAAGATGATTCTTTCAGCGTTCTCCACATTGGAGTAGGTATCAGCCACTGGTCTGTACTCTGACCAACCGCTCCTCTCCTACCCTCGGGTCCTGTTGCTGACTCTCACTGGACCAGATTTTTCTTATCTAAAGATAAATTCGATTCAGACTCCCTGTCATTCCTTCCAACCAAGCTACAGCTAGCGCCCATGCTTCCCTCCAGTCAGCATCCCCACCCACCTCCAGAAGACTCAGCAGATGCAAAGAGATACCTGAGCAGGGGCAAGGGTTAGGTGGAGAGGGGTGTCACTTCACTATGATTGTGGACTTGCCCACTCTCTGCTCTAGCCCACCAAGACCCACTGGTCTGTACCAAAAACAGAGCAAATCAAACATGTGATGTAAATTTTGTTTTAAAAGAATATATTAAAATTTTTGTTTCAAATGGAGCTGTTGTCTGTGTAGTAATGAAATCACCCATTAGTTCTCTGTTCATGAAAGATATAAATATAATGACAACAGAAGACCTGACTCTGGGTTCCACCTTTACGAGGCCTTAAATCAGCATTCCAAGTTAGAATGTTAAGTCTAAATAATGTGTGAATATCCACAATTAAGGAACTAATTTGTGTGGGGACCACTTCTACTTACTTGGTAAAGACAAACTTCTTCAACATTATTTATTTATAATGTATGTACATTAAAACTCACCCATTCTTGAGGCGTATACAGTTCTATGAGTTTTAACACGTCTGGATCACACAAGCATGATGATCAGAACAGACAAGGCCATCATTCCCCAAGTTCCCTCGTGCTACCTCTTATAATCATACCTTTCCCCAACCTCGTAAGCCCAGCAGCCACTGATCTGTTTCCATCACTATAGCTTTGCCTTTTCTAGAATATCATATAAAGCAATTGTACAGTGTGTACTTTTTTGAGACTAGCTTGTTTCACTTAGCAGAATACATGTGAAGTTCATCCATGGTGTCACAGGTATCAGTAGTTTGCTTCTGCTTAATGCTGAGTAATATTCCCTTGCATGAATTTATTATAGTTTGTTTAGTCTTTTACCTGTTGAAGAAAGTTTGGGTTGTTTCTAGTTTGGGGTGATCATAAGTAATGCTACCTAAATATTTTTGTAAAAGTTTTTTTGTGAATGTAAGTGTTCATTTCTCTCTGGTAAATACCCAGGAGTGAGACTGCTGATGATAATGGTGAGCATACATTCAACCTCACAAGAAACCACTAAACCATTTTCTAGAGTGGCTGTGCCCCAAGCAATGTAGGAAAGTCCGCAGAGCTCCTCACCCCTGCCAGACCTTGAGAGTGCCAATTTTGGAGTATTTTGTTACTATATGTTTTAAAATTAGACATTCTATAATAGGTGTGTATAGTATGGATAGTAAATAAGCACACAAAAAGATGCTGAACATCATTAATCATTATGAAAACGCAAATCAAGCTCTTCTAACACTCTCATGAAAAGGGTATTAGGTTTCACACTAAAGAGACAAAAAATATTTCTTTCCAGGAGGTAAATAGTATAGCAATGTTGGCAGTATGACTCTCAACTTGATGGTCTGTGGATGCGAGAGGAAAACAAGGAGATTCAACAAAGATTCTGGAAGAATGCCTGGTCCAAAAATAAGAAAATACACTCCACGGTGTGCTGAAAGTCACTTGCTGGGTATCTCTAATCTGTTGTTGGAAATGGGGTGGAGAATTGATTTCCCAATAATGGATTTTTTTTTCTTTTTTCTTTTTTTTTTTTTTGCAGCGGGCCTCTCACTGTTGTGGCCTCTCCCGTTACGGAGCACAGGCTGTGGGCGTGCAGGCTCAGCGGCCATGGCTCACAAGCTCAGCCGCTCCGCGGCATGTGGGATCCTCCCGGACCGGGGCACGAACCCGTGTCCCCTGCATCGGCAGGCGGACCCTCAACCACTGCGCCACCAGGGAAGCCCCCCAATAATAGATTTTTGACAGTTGTTAACAACAAAAAGAAAGGTATTACATTTGCAGTTGAAAAGTGTAACTTTTCTGTGCTGTCTGAAAATTCAATGGTCCCTTCACTACAGGAAACAATGTGTTACATACAGATAAATAGAGGGAAGCTGAATTATTGGGCATCAGTCCCACCAAAGGGTTCCATAAAATTGAGAGAGACCCTTCATGGTTTGTACTGATATAAGTGCCAGAAACTTGAGGTGGATTTATAGCCACAGACTTAAAATCCTGCCAGGAGACCTTGCCTCCTATCAGTTACCCTCCCGCAACAAGTTCCTCTGTTCCCCTGGCCTTCTCTAGTTTCCCCTCGGCACTTTGGAATTATGAACACTATTCTCTCCCTACTTGCTTCCTCCTGAGACTTGAAGGACTCTCAATTCCAGGCCTCCTGATCTCTCCTCTTCTTTTGTATCTCATCCCGCCTCCAACTCTCCCCAAACCTTAGCCTCAGGCTTTGAGTCAAGGACACTTCCCACTGTCAGCCAGGCAAGCCTTGCCAACGCTGAAGGGGCTATTTTTCTCTTTGTGGTCTCTGAAGGCCCTCACAGAGCTCCTCCAATTTTGCCTTCCTCCACTGATGATTTCATCTCAATTTGTTGTCAGCCCTAAAGACACGTTTCTCAACTTTGAGCCTTGCAGCACTGTTAGCTAAACTCCACAGGTCACATTTGAGTCTCATTTGAGTTACTTTTCTTTTCCTCCAGATTACAGTAAGTTTTCTATTAGTTTCTTCCTAACTTATTTCATACCTTTCTCAGCTATCTTTGATCACTTCTGTGCCAATATACACTATGGATTATTTATTTAAAGTCATTTAATTCTAATCCTAAATTGAGGGCCCTACTGTTCAATAAATGATAAATGCAATAAGAATGCTTCCGTTTTCCATTTGCTTCATTATAGGGTCATTTCTATGGTACACTGCATTAGGAAGGTTCTTTGGAGTCAATTATTTTGATCTATTCTTTCTGGAAATAAGAGCTAACATTCTTTAAGAGGAAGGATGGCCTGAGAGAATTTATGATAAAAGGTTGGCACTCCAAGCACAGACACGTTCTAGTCCTAATTCTGTTGTTGACTCATGACAGGACCTCAAAAAAAACATCTAGAAATACATTACCTGTTAAGTGAGGATGAACTGCCTCTCAGGTTTCAGTTGAGGAATAAACTGCTAAATCACTTCCCTAACATATTGTGTTTTGTAGCTCATCCATTGTCAGGAACCTGAGCTAAAAAACAGGGAAATGGCTCTCTGGATATGATCACACATCACTCATAGGTTGAGTCAATTGTTCTAGGCAACAGAACTCACGCATGGAACTTAGAAAAGAAATTTTAACTAAATCATAAATGAGTCAATTCTTTCAGGCAACAGAACTTACACATAGAAACTTTAAAAAGTTTTATCTAAAATATGTTAGCTAAGTTTCAGTTTAGCATAACTTACGATGTTACAAAATTGGGTTAATCTAGCCTGCAGCCCATACGGCCAAAAGAATTTAAGGATATTTCTCCTTGTACCACTGAGTGACACTGTAATTAATGAACAGATGATTTAATACCTATCTTGCTAATACACTGTAAGTGCCATCAAAGCAGAGTTGGTGTCCTGTTGTGTTCCACATATATCTGTTAAGTGAATAAGTGAAAAAATGACTTTTTAATTAAACAACCAAAATATGCTTTAAAAGTAAAACTGATTATCAGGATTTTGCTTTGTCAGGGATTCCAAAATACTCAGGCGTTGAACATTCAATTCTACTTGTCAAGTGTTGTTGGCACAGCTGACAACTACCATTTGGTGTGTGCAGGCAGGCACAGATCTTTTTAGAGGCAGTTGGCCTTAACTTTAGTGAGATGGAAGGTTTCTGGGTTTTTTGTTTTTTAATTTTTTTTTTGGTGTTTAAGTGTTCTAAGTGGAATTTATATAGCCTACAAATGTTGAACCTGAGGTATAAAAATATAAATAAAAGACTCTATTTACATAGGCTAATTAGATTGGAGGTCTGAATTGGGTTAGGTTCACAGAATTGAATCATCAATAAAAATATACCCATGCCCCTCAATCTGGCCTCTAATCAGTCTTGTAGGTGGAAGCACCTAATTTTTTCCAATGTGCACTTAAGTATACACAACAGCAATAGTCTCTGCCTACATCCAGAGTTTTGTTGTATTGTGCCACTGGAACTACACAGGAATCCAACTGTAGCTACTGAGTTCCCTCTGGACATAGCTGAGGTTCTGTTGCAAGTGGATCATTACACAAGGATCAGAGCTAGACTTGTTTCAATCTCATTGCTGTAGTAGTTGCTGACTTGGCAGCTCAGGAATAACCTCTTCTGTGGTAATCTGTAATGGCAATTCCATATCAAAACAGAATCTTCACTTTGTTGTATACTAATCTCCAAGACATTCTCTCATCTTCCTCAAATGCCTGTCAGGCAGGTGGCTCAGTTTTTCCCTCTGCCACCATCTTCCCTTTCATCTTCATAATAAGTTTTGATAACTCTTCCAACTCTGGCCTAAACCATCTAAATTGTAATCCCCAATTTAGAGATCAAAATTATTAAAAACTGCTTCAGATCCTGAACCTCAAACTCCAGTATGTGAAGTGTCATTCACGTTGAGATATAAAGAATGAATAAAATCAGAGAGCCCAAAGGAATAACAATTGAGGGAAAGGGATCTGCATCTCTAAAGAACCAATGAATGAAAGAGAGCCCTGCTCTTTTAAGAAGCTGAAAGACACTCAACATAACAGGGTAAAGATGAGGGAGTAGAATCAAGCATTTAAAGAGGAAGACAGTGCAGGGCATTGGGAGCCTTAGAAGTCACACTAAGGAGTTTGAACCTTATCTCAAAGCTATTGAGGGATTTCTCGCAGGGCTGTAGCAAGATAAAATTTATAATTTTGGAAAGATCAATCTGGCTCACATATAGAGTAGGGATTTAAGGGAAATTAAGACATGTGGCCAAGAGACCTATAGGAGGATGTTGTAGAAATCTGGGAAAGACATGTTTTCCTGAACATGGGCAGTAGGAATGGGGAGAAATGGATGAATGGATAAATCAGGAAGGATTCCAGGTAGGAGAAATGGCAAGCTTTAGTAATAAATAGAATCAAAGGGTAAGGGAGAGGGACTTGCTAAGACTGACTCTCAGGTATGTAGTTTAGGCAGTTGGATGGTGGAAGGTGGTTAATTTGACTTTAGAGAAGTTTGAAGTACCTGTCAGAAATCCACGCAGAAGTACTAGTAAGACATTTAAACAGCTGTATCTGGCTGTTAAAAATAGAAGGGTTTGCTGTAGCTTGGAAATATGTCTGTACATAGGCATATGTAACTTTAATGTTATATTAAAGTTACTTAAAGTTTGGGACTAAGTAAACTTTCTGTCCTTCCCATTATTTACCATCTGAGAATATCGTGATTCCTTTCTGAAAATGATGATTTCTTTTATCTAAGACATCAGTCAAATGAGGGTAAAAGATGTTATTCCAGTTACTTTATCTGAGAATATTGGAGTCCATGAATAAGCTTTATCATGTCCATATGCATAAATGAATAAAATTTATTTATGCATATGGAGGGGGAGAGAAAGAGAGAGAAAGAGAGACAGAATATTTGTCTTAGCCTTAGTTCTCCAGAAAGTAGAACTCAGGCAGAAGTTTCTGTGCTACTACGTTTTCAGCAAGTACAATCGAATGAAAGCATGAGCTGAAAAAGGGAAATGAGTCAAGGAAGAAAGAAAGACTAATAGGAGTTTGCTTTACCCAGCTGGTTGTTGCTTAACATCAAATTGGACTATTTTTCAGGAGACTGGAGAGCAGCACTGTATGGGGGAGGAGTGAAAGGGAAGAAAAATATATCAACCTCAAATCATAGCTCCCACCTCCCATTGGTCAAAGGTTTGCCCCAGTGACTTTAACTTTCCACCTTTCTCACCCTCCAATACATACATCTCCTCCACTTCTGGGTTCCTCCTTGCATAGGTGACCACTAGGATTTTTGTGGTATCTGATGAGTCACTGGCCATAAGGAAGCCCCAGATTGGGAGGCAAGAGGCACAGAGTGGGCATGAGGCAAGGCACTGCAGGTCACACCCATGTGAAGTCAGTAGTGTAGCAGCTGGCAAAGCCCACCCAGAGTTGGTCACTACAGAGTGGCAGGGCTGAAAAAATTGGGCAAGGACTTCAGAGACAGGTGAAGTCAAGAAGGCTTAAGCTGGTTTATAAAAAGTGTCTGTACACTCTAGGACAGAATGTAGCAAACACCATAACTAGGGGGATGGGCAGAGGAAAATAAGTGGTAAAGGATATTAAAAAGGCTGACAAACTGCTAGAAAGGTGGGGGTGAGGGAGGGCTTGAAGGTGGGGAGTGGCAAGCAAATACAGCAAAATGAGTCATTCCACAAGTTTTTCCCCTTCTGCACTACTGCTAACGATGATCCCTCTTCTTAAAGTATCTTCCCCCTCAGTTTCACTGCTAACCTTGTAATTTTATCCACTTGGCAAATAATGAATTACTTCTGCACTGAAAAAGTCTTTTATTATCTTTCTCTAACCAAACCAGAGATCATTTCCCCTCTTCAGCCCACTTACAGTACTTGCAAGACCTTTCCCTTCGGGCTATTGCTACCTATGTATGTGTTGTAAACTCCTGGTTATCTCCTCCACTGCTGTGCCAGTTCTACAGGACCTAGGGATCCTTGTTGATTGTGGATTATTTGAAGGATGAAATCATCATTGAAAAGCTGCACTTAGAGGTTCTCTAGCTAATATGTCAAAGGACTGAATGTCATAAAGACAATTCCCTGAAGCTCAGACTCTTAAGTGAACAGTAAGTTGTCTGGGTCAGGAAGTTAGATGAACTGGGCTTTACTCCCTTCATCTTCCTGTCTCACTTTTTGTCTTTCTCCTTTTGCCACCTTCTTTTCTCTACTCTTTCCCCACATACATACTCATTCCCCATCATTTCCTTTCTTCCTTCTTCATAGCTATCTCTCATTCTCTCTTCACTTCCTTTTTAGCCCATCTGTCCCTTCTCCTTCCCCTTTTCCCTTCCCATTTTTAGACTGTTTATTAAGCACCTATTACGTGTAAGACACTCAAAAGGAATCAAATTACTGACCTCAAGGAAAAGAAAATCTAACTAAGCAAATGGAACACAGACATGTTATTATAGTCCTTCAGTAAGTGTCTGGAACATGCCTCCTGTTTCTGCTGTCCCTTCTCCCTCGCCTGGCCACCGTTATTGGTCTCCAATTCCTAACAACAACAGCTCATTTTCAACTGGCCATTAAAATGCACTGTAGCTTTGGGTTTGCAACCTTGGGAATCAACTACAAGCAGGGCCAGCTCTACTACTTGCCAGCACAGTAACCATTGGCCAATTCAGCCTTGGCTTCCTCACTGGCAAAGCTGAAATAACAATAGTGTTTCTTTCTTAGGACTATTGTTAGATTTAGAGGTAATGTATATAAAGCACATAACAGAGTATCTGATACAGAAGTACTGCTCAATAAACAGAATGCTATGCTAATGATAACCATCATAATATATCGCATAGTACTGAGTCATATTTTACACTTTATGTTTGGAAACCATATTTGAGATTAATGCTTTATTGTTGTTAAAAGTAATGCACAACTAAATGAAGTTGCTTATATACCACACGGTTTTTGATAGGGGCTGGGGTGGATAGGGGACTTACCCGTTCTATGGGAACCGGCATAGAAGCATTTTACCTGAATATGGATGAGTGAGAGGCAATATCCCATTCTTTATCCCCTTAACCTCCCACCCTTTCCCTTCCAATGACTAGGGAAAGTATGCCTTCTCAAATAAAAAGGGAGAGTCTGTTTTCCTTAGGTTTAAATTTAGTTCCATGCTATAAATTTCTAACTCTACCCTGGGACATGGGCTGCTTTCTGTTAAGAAGATCCCATGAAAGGGTCAGGCTAATGTTTTCTCCAGAACTGTGTTTTTGGTATGCTATTGGCACTGACAGTCCCTATGGTTACACACTCTGTTAGCCAGAGCACTTCCTATGAGCAAGCAGAAGAGTAGGAATCAGAGAGGAGGTGGTGGGCAAATGCCCAGCAAGCAGTCTTGTCAAGAGACAGTAATGGGGTAGGAATGAGAGATGAAAGAATGGCTTGTGAAACAGAGACAAGCAAAGGCGGGAGGAATAATGACCAGGCTTAAAAGGACTCTGGAAATAAAGGGAAAAAGAAAGAATTTACCATAAAAGAACATCAGGGTAAAAATACAATAATTATTAATACAAAGATGGATCACAATGAACTTTAAGCTCCTAAATTATTATGTGGAGAAGGAAGAATATTTATTTTGTGAATTTAAGGCATTTGGAGTTATTTCATAGCTCCAAATATTTTTTGCATTAAAATTTGGAATTCAAATCTGATGATACAGATTCCCCTACAACTCCTAGTCCAGAGAAATGGCTCTTCAGCTTTTTGGAGCCATGAGATGCTTTTAAAAATCTGATGAGAGTTGTGGGCCCTCCTCCTTAGAAAAAACCCACACTTATAAACAAAACATTACACACAGAATTTTATTCATTTATGCATATGGACATGATAAAGCTTATTCATGGACTCCAATATTCTCAGATAAAGTAACTGGAATAACATCTTTTACTCTCATTTGACTGATGTCTTAGATAAAAGAAATCATCATTTTCAGAAAGGAATCACGATATTCTCAGATGGTAAATAATGGGAAGGACAGAAAGTTTACTTAGTCCCAAACTTTAAGTAACTTTAATATAACATTAACAAGGCTTTCAGATTGACTTGGCAACCTCTGCTTAAGTGTTTTCTATAAGGGTCTGAATTGTGTCCAGTAAAGTGAAACCTGTACATTTCAGCTGACCTACTTTATGTACATTGCTTGCCTGGTCAGAGGCACAGGGTCTTCAGAGATAAGAGGCAGGGCAGAAAGAAAGGGGGACGGAGAGGGACTGTGCATTGGAGAAAGATTTACAAACCTATTGTATATGGTGAATAAATGATAAACACAAGAAATTCAGAGAATTAAAATCAGGAAATCTCCAAAACATACAATTGACTTGATATAAGGGCTCTGTAGAACATAAACCTTAAGACTCAAAAGTGAGATTATTTTTTAACATCTTTATTGGAGTATAATTGCTTTACAATGGTGTGTTAGTTTTTGCTTTATAACAAAATGAATTAGCTATACATATATATATATATATATATATATATATATATATCTCCTCATATCTCTTCCCTCTTGCATCTCCCTCCCTCCCACTCTCCCTATCCCACCCCTCTAGATGGTCACAAAGCACCGAGCTGATCTCCCTGTGCTATGCGGCTGCTTCCCACTAGCTATCTATTTTACATTTGGTAGGGTATATATGTACATGCCACTCTCTCACTTCGTCCCAGCTTACCCTTCCCCCTCGCCATGTCCTCAAGTCCATTTTCTAGTAGGTCTACATCTTTATTCCCGTTTTGCCCCTAGGTTCTTCATGACTTTTTTTTTTTTTTAGATTCCATATATATGTTATGTTACCATGCAGTATTTGCTTTGAAGAAACACGAATTACTAAATGAAATGTAGGATTCTAGGTTGGATCCTAGAACAAAAATAGTTAATCAATGGAAGAACTGGGGAAATCTGAATAAAGTCTATGGTTTAGTGAATAGTATTATGCCAAGGTTAATTTATCAATTTTCATAAATATGGTCCTATAAGATGTTGAGATTGGGGAAGTTGAGTACTATCTTTGCAACACTTCTGTAAATCTAAAATCCAAACTGAGAGGTTAAAAAACTTTTTTAAAAATAATCCTAAATGGAGGAACTAAAATAGATCTTGAAAAAAAATCATCAAATCTTCAAATATGATTTTAGAAAACTAAGTGCTGACCCATCCCACTTTGAAAGAAAGACTCCACCTGGTCCCTCAGTAAGTCTACTCTCCCATTTCATCTCCCTGGTTACCATAGTCCTCCTTTACATTTACCTTGGTATCCCTCTGACCAGGTTTCTTTTCTCTCATGGGGAAAGCAAAATGCTTGGATGACCATGATTTACCCTTTCATATTTTTGAGTTAGTGCTTCTATTTCCTGGAGCAAAAAAGATTCCTTTTTAACCTTTTTCAGAAATTAAGGTAACCTAGCAATTAATCGTTTCCGTGCTGTTCAAATTTGTTTCAAAATGACAGTTTGTCCTAAGATCCTATCTATGCACACTCAGTTTAATTAGGTGCGAAAATATCTAACATGTTATTAAATGGATGACTTGGAATGTGAGCAGTCGAGGAAGAAAATACTGCTTTTTCAATGTTTAAGCAATATATTGTCTGGCTTACTAAAAACAGATCCATTGAACATTTCTATGCAATCCAATATAACAAATGTTTATTGAGAGTCTTTTATGAGCCATGTGCTGAGCTGAGTGATGGGAAAACAAGGCTGACTAAAATGAAATCCCTGACTTCAAGGAGACTCCATTTGGGGGAGAACACAGAGAGGAAAAGAGTTAATTTCAATGAATTAAGTGCTATCAGAGAAGTACATATAGGGTCTCATGGGATTGTACGAGAAAGGTGTAGGGACTATGGTCAAATGCACGTTTAATCATTCTTTTGCCCAGTGTTAAAACACCTGTAAAACAGATTAAAATGGTGTCTTTCCCATGGCTTTTTTTAAAAAACAGACGCTTTTTCCCTACACACAAAGGATCTTTAAATTGTTCTACACTAGACACAATGCACCTATGATATGCCATTTTCTGTGAAACACATGGTTGCATTTTTGTCTAACACGTTATTTTCCCTATGACTATTTATCATCTGCTCTATGTTTGTCTAATGAACAAAAAGTGTGAGGCAATGAAATAAACCTCAGCAAAACAATGAAAAGGCAACCATGCATCATCGATTTAGCAGGGTAAAAAAGGAACAAATAAAAAGAACATAGAGACTCAGTTGCTTCTGAATACCAGGAAAAGGCATCTGTGTTTCTCAACAAGTTAATAGCACCAACTGTGCCAACTAGCTGGAACCACTGAGGAAAAAAAAAGTCAGCCAGAATTTAACACAAAAAAACTATTCAGCTGTATTCAGGTGCTCCAACAGTATGCAGTCAATCAAGAAGCCAACAAAGCAGCCATAATAAGATTTCCCATGTGTCCATACACAGTAATTTCTCCTACCACCACCACTAATTCAACCAAGGAAAATACATTAATATTTTAATATAATGGATAAAAATCTGGAACTACTATTCATGTATCTATGGGATTTTGTTATGGCCACTCTGGATGCCACAACAAAATACCACAGACTAGGCAGATTAAACAGAAATTTATTTCTCACAGTTTTGAAGGCTAAGTCCAAGACCAAGGTGCTGGGAAGGAAGGTTTCATTCTGAGGCCTCTTCTCTTGGTTTGTAGGCAGCTGCCATCTCACTGTGTGCTCACATGGCCTCTTCTTTGTGAACTGGGATAGCTCTCTGGTACCTCCTCTCATAAGAACACTAATCCTTTCAGATCAGGGCCCTACCCTTATAACCTCATTTAACCTTAATTATTTCCTTAAAGGCTTGTCTCCAAATATAGCCACACTGGAGGTTAGGGCTTCAACGTATGAATTTGAGGGGGACACAGTCAGTTCTTAACAACTTAAAAAGAAGAGGGAGTTGTGGGGGGGCTGAAGAATGCACATCAGTCGGAAGGAATAGAAGACTATAGGTTAGCAAGTTAGTTCTGGGTGCACATGTTCTAAAAGCAGTGTCAACTACAGCAACATCTCTGGAGATGTCAGTGCCTCAGGCATACATTCCTGAGTGTCAGAAAGAACAGTGTGTCCTGGGAAACCCACGTATCACACATGATAGGAAGCAATGTAGTGGTTGAATTAGGGCTAGAAAAAATGCAGTGGATACAAAGAAGGTGCTAGTAGAAGAATAATATTCTCCAAGAGAGTATTTAAAAATCTGACAGGGCTTCCCTGGTGATGCAGTGGTTGAGAGTCTGCCTGCCGATGCAGGGGACACGGGTTCGTGCCCCGGTCCGGGAGGATCCCACATGCCACGGAGCAGCTGGGCCTGTGAGCCATGGCCGCTGAGCCTGTGCATCCGGAGCCTGTGCTCCGCAACGGGACAGGCCACAACAGTGAGAGGCCCGCGTACCACACACACAAAAAAAATCTGAGAAATAGTAACTTTCTCAACTTATATTTGAATTACAGTAATATGTTGATGAATTTCTGAAAGTAGCTTTGGAAGCATGTTTAAAGGTGTCTTAAGAGGAGCTACGGGGCTGTGTGGTGTGTGTGTGTGTGTGTGTGTGTGTGTATTCCTCCAGCTATATCCTGAATGTGCAGAGTGCCCTAAGGGGGAATATTTTAACTTCTCTGTGTCTAGGCCTCCATATTCATTAAGTAGAATGGCACTGACAAAAATTTTCCCATAACTTATCACATTGAGACAGAGTAACATAATACATTAATAAAGAATGATTTTTTCCAACTAGGGAAAAAGGGACCCTAACACAAAAACAAATACAGCTCATACATTTGAACAATGAACTTATCATCACTAGGCATTAGATTCTTTGACTGTAAAACAAGGATGTTAAACTAAAATCTGATATCTAAGATTCCAATGAATTTTAAGACAATGTTTTTTATGTGATCAAAGTTCTAAGTGTAAAAAGACTTCAGGGAATCTTTATTATTAGATAAAACTTTAAACCTATTTTCTTACTGTTCTAACCTAAAAAACATTTCACTTTTGCGTATATCTTAGGCTTTTAAAAGAAATTTCTCTCATTTTATATTTTTTCTCACTACACTCTGTGAGAAGGATTTTAGTCTCCATCATCAGACAAGGTAACTGAGTCCAGAGAGGTGAAATGACTTGCTCGAAGCTACATCACTAGTAAAGACTGAATCCATCCTTTCTACTCTACCTGTCTTAACAGTAAATTCTACTCTTCAGTCCACGTAAATACCATTTTCAAATGGAAAATGAAAGTATTATTCTTCAGCCAACCATATTATTTCATAAGCATTTACTGAATACTTATCATACACCTGGACTGGGCTTTGAGTTTATGTTAATCGTATCCAAGTCACCACAAGATCCTTCTCTACAAAGCAACTATGAATCCATAGACATGTTTCTAAAACTGAAGTTTCCACCAGTCGATAATATTTTACCCTCACTTACCCACCTTACTAATTTTTAGTCTTCCTAATTTCTACCCCTTCCATATGCTATGAGATAAAAAATGCCTTCTTTGACATTACGTAGAGTTTACTTATAGGTATGCACTGATTTAAAGATGTGGTAAAAGGTAAATATAAACAGGAAAGGTATAGTATTATGTATTTATTTTCTATGTGTGGCTGCTTGGCTCTTATACATGCGAACTGGCTGCTCTGTGCTATTAGGCTAATGTAAAATGATAGATGGTAAAGATAAAGTCTTGGTTGTGCTGGCACCTATCCAACGATGGTAGGCTTGAGAGAAGTTCTGATGAAATAGAGCAATTTCACAAATAAGAATAACTCACTAAAGGAGATTCCATAACATGTACTGTCTTGATGTGATAGAAAGATCACCTAATTTTTGCATGTTAGACCACTTGGAGTTGAAGATGTCGTGTACCAGTATAATTACTGTACAGCATTTCTGCTGTTAAGCTATCTGTAGCTGGGAAAAGTTGAGAAAGACAGTTCTTAAATGATATTTCTCTTCATTATTAATAGAGAACTGAAAATATAGGGACCTTGAGAAAAGAACAGCTTAGTAGTTAAGAGCACTGACTGGGGAGACATGATGATATCCGAAACCGTGGGATCAAAATAGAGTTGGATTTGGAAGTAGAGGACTGAATTCGAGACTTAAATTTAACAAGCTGAGAAGAGTGAAAGCTCTCTGGGCCTGGACCAGGCTGTGGCATAGGGCTGACAGGAAGGGATGGCCTGGATTTGAGATAAGGGTCACCAATGAGGCTATATAATTGGGAACTCTCATATAGCCTCAATTAATCACTTGTTAAAATTTACTGAGGAAGGCCACATTCTGTTCAAATACCTCCACATGTCTAAACCAAGCTTTCCAGCAGGGTTTATTCCCAAGTCCTTCAGGCAAAACAATTACATTCTTATGCTAATTTGGCAACTGAAGTCAGAGGAATGGCTCCATGGGAGTCTTGGGGTCAGGGAGTATTGCTAAATATATATCTCATTTCTGGCCCAAAGGACCCTTAGCATTAAAAAGAATTACTTGGTTTCACTTATATGAAAAAACACATTTTACATTGCTGAAACACAGGTGAGAGACATTTGTATCAAATAATTCTTAGGCATAAGAGAGAATGTATGAAAAGTACCTTCATTAAAAATTAGGAGTTTGCCAATCCAATTAAAAAGTGGGCAGAAGACCTAAATAGACATTTCACCAAGGAAGACATACAGATGGCCAAGAAACACATGAAAAGATGCTCAACATCACTAATTGTTAGAGAAATGCAAATCAAAAACTACAGTAAGGTATCACCTCACACAGGTCAGAATGGCTATTATCAAAAAATCTAGAAACAATAAATGTTGCAAAGGGTGTGGTGAAAAGGGAACCCTCTTGCACTGTTGGTGGGAATGTAAATTGATACAACCACTATGGAAAACACTATGGAGGTTCCTTAAAAAACTAAAAACAGAACTACCACATGACCCAGCAATCCCACTACTGGGCATATAACCTGAGAAAACCATAATTCAAAAAGGGACATGTACCACAATGTTCACTGCAGCACTATTTACAATAGCCAGGACATGGAAGCAGCCTAAGTGTCCATTGACAGATGAATGGATAAAGAAGATGTGGCACATATATACAATGGAAGATTACTCAGTCATAAAAAGAAACGAAATTGAGTTATTTGTAGTGAGGTGGATGGACCTAGAGTCTGTCATACAGAGTGAAGTAAGTCAGAAAGAGAAAAACAAATACCGTATGCTAACTCATATGACGCATATATATGGTACTGATGAACCTAGTTGCAGGGCAGGAATAAAGCTGTAGACAAAAACAATGGACTTGAGGGCACGGGATGGGAGGGGGAAGCTGGGGCAAAGTGAGAGTAGCATCGACATATATACACTACCAAATGTAAAATAGTTAGCTAGTGGGAAGCAGCCGCATAGCCCAGGGATATCAGCTTGGGGCTTTGCGATGACCTAGAGGGGTGAGATAGGGAGGATGGGAGGGAGGCTCAAAAGGGAGGGAACATGGGGACATATGTATGCATATGGCTGATTCACTTCGGTGTACAACAGAAACTAACACAGTATTGTGAAGCAATTATACTCCAGTAAAGATAAAAAAAATTAGGAGTTTGCGATTTAACATATACACACTATCACATATAAAATAATCAACAAGGACCTACTGTATAGTACAGGAAACTCTACTCAATATTCTATAATAACTTAAGTGGGAAAAGAATCTGAAAAAGAATAGATATATGTATATGTGTAACTGAATCACTTTACTATACACCTGAAGCTAACACAAGATTATAAATCAACTATACTCCAAGGTAAAATAAAAATTAAATTAAAAAAAAAGGTACGGGTTATTTTACTAGTATTCACTCTTTGCAATCATTGGTTCATAGAAAAACTGGGAAGAAAAAAGTGAGGCAAGGAAAGAGAAAATGCTAATGGTTTTTATGTTTGTTTTGTGTTTTTACAACACTGTACACATGCTACACATCCCTAACTATGCTTACATAATATCAGGCTATATAAAATCTTACATGATCATTAGCCAGATTATGTAGTCTTATGTTTACCATGGAAAGATCTATATTCTGCTCCTTAGGCTACGAAATGCTATTTTATGCCTTGGAAAAAGCAAGTAATGAACAGGCTAGAAATACATTTTAATTTCCTTGGAATTCATAACTAATACTGATGACTTGTTGGATTCCTCCAACTCCTCTGATAACAGAAACAGTCTAATTAAAGCAACTTCACCCACATAAAAACATATGTTTCCTTTCTTAAACAACATTTAAATTTTGTTCTAGTATATTTAACATGAATATAAATGATCCTGTTTTAATTTCAGTATATCTGTATTTCAACTTTTTGATTTATTAATTGGATCTATCAGAATTTTAAGATTTCTTTGAGCTTATTTGGTTTTATTTACTTACATGTGAAAACATTAAAGCAATATGTATTTTGATTTTGCTTTTTACCAGATACACTTTGTTTTGTAACACAAATATTGAACTACTACTTTAAAAACTTGGTAAAATAACCATGAGTGATAATATTTAACTAAGCCATTCTTAGAGAAAGATCCTAGGAATAAGTTACTTAGGTAAATTCTGGAATAGCATTCTCTGGAGATAATCAACTAGACTGTTAATGCCATAACCTAGGGAACCTAGCTATATCAAATAATGATGCAAAATGGTGAACAGGAGCCATGACCACAGCTTGGTCAGATCCTATCTCTGCAGAAAGATGAGCAGGCTCTGATTGCTATTTTGTAATCCCAAGGATATTTTCTAAACATGAAATGCAAAAATCATGGGTGACTCTCATGTGATTTTTTTGGTTCAACTAATGACACTTGTGGCTTTCAGTGTTAAAAATGAGAAAGTCCCAGGCAAAATGGGTTGAGTTGGTCACCCTACTAATTATCCTTGCCTCTTCTCCTATCCCAGAAATGAATGTAATGTCTAGGGATATAGCTTTCATCTTGAGACAATAAGGGCAAAAGCTTTATGCAGACAGAAGTAAAAACAGATAGGGGAAAACCTAGGTCCCTAATTCCCTATCTGAGCAGCCATATCAGCTTTGAATCAGCTACCTCTAGATTTCATATTACGTGAGGAAATCCAACCTGGTTTTGTTCAAGTCACTGTAGTATGATTTCCTATTAAATGAAGCCAAATGCATTTCAAACTCATGGACACATTCAGCTGGATCTAGAATTCAAAGAAACTTCTTGGAAAAGTTGATGATTAATCTGAGTATTGATCAATGAGTAAAAATTAGCAAGGCAAAGAAAAGCTTTTAGCTTGGGGTCAAGCCACAGTACGCACTTCATGGAGTGACTAAAACTCTGCAGAGAACCCATACTGTTTCTGGCACGAAGAACCAGAGGACAAAGTTGAGGACAACCACAGCCACTAGAAAGTAGCTATAAGTATCTGAGGTGGCGGTAGGAGGGTTGCAAAATCAGATGGAAGCTCAGAACTTGAGGAAGAAGTGAAAAAAAACTGAAACTGTAAATATATTGGTGCATATAAAAGACTATACTCTCCTCTTATTTATTAAAATAAATGACTATTTAAAAAAATTATACCATTGTGTTATGGGGTTTAATTCTGTAGATGTAATAATGATGCCTACAGTATAAAGGATGGAGAGTTACAATAAATGGCCTACATAGGTACAAGATTACTACATTTTATACAAAATAATGTTAACTCTAAGCATATTGTAAAATGTTTACTGTCTATATTTAAAAATATAGCTAAAAAGTCAATAAATAAACTAAAATGGAATTCTAAAAAAATTTAAGTAATCTAAAAGAAGGTAGCAAAGGAGAAACAAAGGAAAACAAAACAGAAGGGAAAAGCAAAAATCAAATAATAAAATATGAGATCCAAATTCAATCATATCAATAATTACAATAAATGTCAATGAACTAAATGATCCAATTAAAAATTAGCAAAAAACCATAAAGGATTAACCAAAAAAGGCACAAATATACGCTCTCTACAAGAATGAACTTTAAAATACAGACACAAATAGGTTGAAAGTAAATGGATGGGAAAAATTTACTATGCAAACAGTAAGCATTAGAAAGCCGGAGGGACTCAATATCCAATAAAATAAGCTTTAAGACAGAATACAACCAGAGATAAAAAGGACATTTCATAATGATAAAGCTCATAAGAAATAATAATCATAAATATGTGTATACCTGATAATAGAGTTTCAAAATACAGTGGACCCTTGAATAATGCAGGAGCGCTGACCCAGAGCAGTCGAAAATCTGTGTATAGCTTTATAGTTGGTGCTTGGCACCTGCAGTTCCGCATCTGTGTATTCAACCAACCATAGATCATGTAGTACTGTACTATATATTTACTGGAAAAAAAATCTGCATATAAGTGGACCCACACAGTTCAAACCTGGGTTGTTCAAGGGTCAACTGTATATGAAGCAAAAATTGACAGAATTAAAGGGAGACATAAACAGACAATTTCATTATCATAGTAAGAGATATCAACACCCTTCTTTCGGCATTTGATAGATCTAGGCAAAATTCGATAAAGATATAAGTGATATGAATTACCTGGACTTACATGATACCCCCAATAACTACAGAATACACATTATTTTCAAGTGTACATGGTATGTACAATAATAAAGGAAATAAATTATACAAAGCATGTTTTCTGACCACAACAGAATTTAAAAAGAAATCAATATCTGTAAGGTATCTAAGAATTTACTGGGGGGAGACCAGATGGATATGAGAACTCAAGCTAGTACAGGATGGACTGAAAGATAGTAGTGTTGAAACGTATGTTCAAATATTGTCACCTGGAATTATTATTTATCAAAATAATACAAAAGTATTATAAAATACCCAAACTCCAATTTTAGGTAATAATCAAAGCAAGGGATATCGAAATACGAAGATTCCCAAATTAAATGTCGAAGGAAGAGGAACTATCAAAAAGATTAATTAGAACTTATGATAAAAATGTACATTTCTAGGAAAGGACAAATGTGGCCATTTCATTCAGAAGCCCTTGTAGAGTGTCTATATTTAGAAAAAGGAGCTTCACAGCTGGTTCCTGTTCAATCTGGGGAAACTAGAGGGCATCAATTCAACTCTTTGTATTTTACTTTCCTGTTTATTCTTTTCAACCTTCGTCATGAGATCTTAGAAGAATTAATGAATTAACAAGCTGAAACCATTTCAGGTTATTTGAGAAGATGGTGTTCATTTGGGTTTTATGTCCTTAGAGTATAAGTACTACTGGATGTTCAGTGGTTATATTGTATGCTTTTCCTCTAGAGCTGAAGTCTGTGAATACAATTCTTATCTGATCACAGTCTCTTCTATCTGGTAGTGCATAAAGCTAACATTTACACCAAGAAGTCTAAAAAAAGGGATACCCTAGGGATTAGAGGCACAGACTTTAATCATCTCCTAGCTGACAGGCTATGAGTTGTACTTTCAGAGCTGAGCAAGTAAGTAGTGGTTAAATTCTCATGACTAAAATGGGCTCCACCAGCCTCCACCTCCCCAAGCAACCTTGTTAGCTAGTTGTTGACTAAAGGTTACAAAGTATAGACTCCTGATACAATAAATCACGGCATCAGAAGCACACAGTGCTATGCATGAACATATCTGCAGGGCAGGAATAGAAACACGGACACAGATGTGTGGACACGGTGGGGGGGGGGAAGAGGAGGGTGAGATGAATTGGGAGATTAGGATTGACATAAATACAATATCATGTGTAAAACAGATAGCTAGTGGGAACCTGCTGTATAGCACAGGGAACTCAGCTCGGTGCTCTGTGATGACCCAGATGGGTGGGATGGTGGAGGGAGGGAGGACCAAGAAGGAGGGGACATATGTATGTATACACATAGGTGATTCACTTCTCTGTATAGCAGAAACTAACAGAACATTTTAAAGCAATTATACTCCAATTTTTAAAAATACTAAAAAAATAAAATAAAAAGAAATAAAGCAAAATTTTCATTTCTCCCTTGGAAAACTCGTTTAATTTAAAAAAGTAAGAGTGGTTTGAAAGTGGTTATTGATTACTTAATGTGCAACCACACCTGGGTGAAATATATTCATAAGACAGATTCGAGCAAGGCAAATGCAATTTGTTTGCCTTAAAAACCTGTCATCAGCATTATCTGACTGGATCAAACCTTTTTATTCTATGTTTCCATAGTACCATGTTCCTGGAATTGGTTGCAATTTTAGAGTTGTTTTTATGGTTATTTGAATAATACCTTTTTCCTCTACTAGACTTTAAGTGTTAAGTGCAGAGAGCACGTTTATTTTCCTAACAATTATATTTCCAGCACTCAGCATAGTGACTGGCCCAAAGTATGCATTCAGTAAATATTTTTAGTGGAAAAAATTAATGATCAGTTGTATTCTTTCAACTCTATATTTCCTCATCTATATAATGTGGATAATAAAACATCATTAGCAAGTATTAAAAAGATTAACTTAGATAACATACATTAATGTTCTTTATAATGAGCAAATTGTTTTGCAAATCTTATACCACTTTATTTTTATATTACCCCCACCACCACCTCTCTCACTCTTTACCGAGTGTTACCATTCCATTCCTTTCTCCACCTCTTCTCTTCCTTTCTTATGTCCCCTTCTCTGCATCCTTATCTTCTCTCTTTGGATTCATTATGTCCCACTTGGGTCCTCCTTCCTGAAATGGAGGATGATTATGGTGGTGATGGTGATGACGACAACAACCACCGCCTCTAAGAATATAACATTGTGTGGTGTTTCACCTGGATAATAAGGGTGGGAATACTAGAAATGAAAGTACACATGGTCATGGTTCCTTAAATACAGAGAACTGTATTTTTTTTATCCTTGGAAATTTTTCTAAATCCTATGATATTATTTAATTACCCACAGCTTTCTCTTTTTGAGAAATAGAAGAAAAAAAGAAAACTGTACAGTGTTAATGTCCCACCATCTCAACACATCAGAAAGAGAAGGCTATTTTATAGCCATGTCTCTGTTCCTCTCAACTGTGTGCTATTGTGTAAGGCTTAAGATTAATCCAGATAGGGACCATCTCACTCACTCAAACCCAAAGAGTAAGTCCTTGCAGGGTGTCTTTGGATTCAGTGTTATGACTCTTTCCTCAAACTTCACATATCTGTAGCTAGTTAAATGGTGAAGCAAACCCTTATTGGTTCAATATGTAAACTATGTCCATTAGTTTATCAGCATTTTTTTGTGGGGTTTAAATCAGGCTTAAGTAAAGTTAAAGACTCACAGAGGCCAGTACATCTGGTTGTTTTATCATGTGTACATCAGGTTTTCTAATGCAATGTTACTGCATTGCAAACTACTCCCAAATTAGTAACTTAAAGAAAAGACCATTATATTTGCTCAAGAATTCAGATAGAGTTCAGTTGAGTACTTTTTCTTCACCTTGTAGCATCAGCTGGGGTCATTCCCTTGGTTGCATTCAGCTGATGGATCAGTTGTATGCTATGCTTAATTGCAATGCTGAAATAGCTGAGGTTTTATTGTCCAAGACAGCTTCACTGACATATGTGGTCACTCACTTGGGATGCCTGGAACAGTTTGGGTATGGATGGGCATCTCTCTAACTGATCTCTCCAGTAAGGTAGCTGGATCTCCTTAAATGGTAGTTCAGGGCTCTAAGAAGGATGAACCAACTCTCTTAGGGTCTAGAGTTGGAAGTTACACAGCCCTGCTTTCAACACATTCTGTTTACCAAAGCAAGTCACAAGGCCAGCTCAGAATCAAGCAGCAGAGAAACAGGCTTTGCTTCTCAATGGGTGACTGGAAAGGCCTCCTTGAAAAAGAGCACGTGGAATGAGATATAGTT
The DNA here is from genome assembly GCF_949987515.2 of Delphinus delphis. NCBI lineage: Eukaryota > Metazoa > Chordata > Mammalia > Artiodactyla > Delphinidae > Delphinus > Delphinus delphis. The sequence continues at coordinate 72,821,569 of NC_082698.1, read as the reverse complement.
GTAACCATCTTTGGAAACAAAATCTACCACACTTGTATACATTTCCTGTTGGGTAGTTTTCTTCAAATAATTTTGGGATCAGTACCTTCCAAAGCAAAGGAATCGGAGACCTTCAAGATGGCAGAAGAGTAAGCATGGAGATCACCTTCCTCCCCACAAATACATCAGAAATACATATGCATGTGGAACAACTCCTACAGAACACCTACTGAACGCCGGCAGAAGACCTCAGACGTCCCACAAGGCAAGAAACTCCCCACGTACCTGGGTAACGCAAAAGAAAAAACAGAGACAAAAGAATAGGGACGGCACCTGCACCTCTGGGAGGGAGCTGTGAAGGAGGAAAAGTTTCCATACACTAGGAAGCCCCTTCACTGGCGGAGATGGGGGTAGCGCGGGTGAAGCTTTGGAGCCACAAGGAGAGTGCAGCAACAGGGGTGCGGAGGGCAAAGCGGAGAGACTCCTGCTCAGAGGACTGGTGCCGACCAGCACTCACCAACCCGAGAGGCTTGTCTGCTCACCACCGGCCAGGACGGGCGGGGGCTGGGAGCTGAGGCTCGGGCTTCGGAGGTCGGATGCCAGGGAGAGGACTGGGGTTGGCTGCGTGAACAAAGCCTGAAGGGGGCTAGTGCACCACGAGTAGCTAAGAGGGAGTCCGGGAAAAAGTCTGGAGCTGCCAAAGAGGCAAAAGAACATTGTTTCAGGGTGCGCGAGGAGAGGGGATTCAGAGCACTGCCTAAATGAGCTCCAGAGATGGGCGCGAGCCGTGGCTATCAGCGTGGACCCCAGAGATGGGCATAAGATGCTAATGCTGCTGCTGCCGCCACCAAGAAGCCTGTGTGCGAGCACAGGTCACTCTCCACACCTCCCCTCCCGGGAGCCTGTGCAGCCCGCCACTGCCAGGGTCCCGTGATCCAGGGACAGCTTCCCCGGGAGAACACACGGTGCGCCTCAGGCTGGTGCAACGTCACGCTGGCCTCTGCCTCCGCAGGCTCGCCCCACACTCTGTACACCTCCCTCCCACGTGCCTGAGTGAGCCAGAGGCCCCTAATCAGCCATTCCCTCAAACCCCTTCTGTCTGAAAAAAGAACAGATGCCCTCAGGCAACCTACACAGAGAGGTGAGTCCAAATCCAAAGCTGAACCCCAGGAGCCGTGTGAAGAAAGAAGAGAAAGGGAAATCTCTCCCAGCAGCCTCAGGAGTAGCGGATTAAATCTCCACAATCAACTTGATGTGCCCTGCATCTGTGGAATACCTAAATAGAAAACGAATCATCCCAAAATTGAGGTGGTGGACTTTGGGAGCAATGATATATATATTTTTCTCATTTTTCTCTTTCTGTGAGTGTGTTTGTGTATGCTTCTTTGTGTGATTTTATCTGTAAAGCTTTGCTTTTACCATTTGTCCTAGGGTTCTGTCTGCTCGTTTTTTTGTTGGTTTGTTTTGGGTTTTTTTAGTATAGTGTTTAGTGCTTGTTATCACTGGTGGATTTGTTTTTTGGTTTGGTTGCTCTTTTCTTTCTTTCTTTTTTTAATTACTTTTAATTTTTTATTTTTAATAATTATTTTTTATCTTAACTGTTTAATTAATTCATTTATTTTCTTTCTTTCTTTTTTCCTCCCTTTTCTTCTAAGCCATTTGGCTGAAAGAGTCATGGTGCTCTGGTCAGGTGTCAGGCCTGTGCCTCTAAGGTGGGAGAGCCGAGGAGGCAAGAGACCAGGACATTGGTCCACCAGAGACATCCTGGCTCCATGTAATATCAAATGGCAAAAGATCTCCCAGAGATCACCATCTCAGCGCTAAGACGAAGCTCCACTCAATGACCAGCGAGCTACAGTGCTGGACGCCCTATGCCAAACAACTAGCAACACAGGAACACAACCACACCCACTACCAGAGAGGCTGCCTAAAATCATAATAAGCTCACAGACACCCCAAAACAGACCACCTGCCCAGCAGAAAGACGAGATCCAGCCTAATCCACCAGAACACAGGCACTAGTCCCCTCCACCAGAGAGCCTACAAAACTCACTGAACCAATCTTAGTCACTGGGGGCAAACACCAAAAATAACGGGAATTACAAACCTGTGGCCTGCGAAACGAGACCCCAAACACAGTAGTTAATCAAAATGAGAAGACAAACACACAGCGGATGAAGGAGCAAGGTAAAAACCCACCAGACCAAACAAATGAAGAGGAAATAGGCAGTCTACCTGAAAAAGAATTCAGAGTAATGATACTAAAGATGATCCAAAATCGTGGAAATAGAAGGAAGAAAATACAAGAAACATTTAACAAGGACCAAGAAGAACTAAAGAGCAAACAAACAATTATGAACAACACAATAAATGAAATTAAAAATTCTCTATAAGGAATCAACAGCAGAATAACTGAGGAAGAACGGATAAGTGACCTTGAAGATAAAATAGTGGAAATAACTACTGCAGAGCAGAATAAAGAGAAAAGAATTGAGGGCAGTCTCAGAGACCTCTGGGACAACATTAAACGCACCAACACTCGGATTACAGGGGTCCCAGAAGAAGAAGAGAAAAAGAAAGGGACTGAGAAAATATTCGAAGAGATTATAGTTGAAAACTTCCCTAATGTGGGAAAGGAAATAGTCAATCAAGTCCAGGAAGTACACAGAGTCCCAAACAGGATAAATCCAAGGAGAAACATGCCAAGACACATATTATCACACAAACTATCAAAAATTAAATACAAAGAAAAAATATTAAAAGCAGCAAGGGAAAAACAACAAATAACATACAAGGGAATCCCCAAAAGGTTAACAGCTGATTTTTCACCAGAAACTCTGCAAGCCAGAAGGGAGTGGCAGGACATATTTAAAGTGATGAAAGGGAAAAACCTGAAACTAATATTTAAACCAAGATTACTCTACTCAGCAAGGATCTCATTCAGATTCAATGGAGAAATTAAAAACTTTAGAGACAAGCAAAAGCCAAACGAATTCACTACCACCAAACCAGCTTTACAACAAATGCTAAAGGAACTTCTCTAGGCAGGAAACACAAGACAAGGAAAAGACCTACAATAACAAACCAAAAACAATTAATAAAATGGTAATAGGAGCATACACATCAATAATTACCTTCAATGTAAATGGATTAAATGCTCCAACCAAAAGACACAGACTGGCTGAATGGATACAAAAACAAGACCCGTATATATGCTGTCTACTCTTGAGACACTCTAGACCTAGGGACACATACAGACTGAAAGTGAGGGGATGGAAAAAGATATTCCATGCAAATGGAAATCAAAAGAAAGCTGGGGTAGCAATTCTCATATAAGACAAAACAGACTTTAAAATAAAGATTATTACCAGAGACAAAGAAGGACACTATGTAATGATCAAGGGATCAATCCAAGAAGATATAACAATTGTAAATACTTATGCACTCAACATAGGAGCACCTCAGTACATAAGGCAATTGCTAAAAGCCATAAAACTGGAAATTGACAGTAACACAAATATAGTAGGGGACTTTAACACCCACTTTCACCCATGGACAGATCATCCAAAATGAAAATAAATAAGGAAACACAAGCTTTAAAAGACACACTAAAGAAGATGAACTTAATTGATATTTATAGGACATTCCATCCAAAAACAACAGAATACACTTTCTTCTCAAGTGCACATGGAACATTCTCCAGGATAGATCATATCTTGGGTCACAAATCAAGCCTTGGTAAATTTAAGAAAACTGAAATCGTATCAAGTGTCTTTTCCGAGCACAGCGCTATGAGACTAGACATCATTTACAGGAAGAAATCTGTAAAAAATACAAACACATGGAGGCTAAACAATACACTACTTAATAACCAAGAGATCACTAATGAAATCAAAGAGGATATAAAAAAAATCTAGAAACAAATGACAATGAAAAGACAATGACCAAAAACCTATGGGATGCAGCAAAAGCAGTTCTAAGAGGGAAGTTTATAACAATGAAATCCTACCTCAACAAACAGGAAACATCTCAAATAAACAACCTAACCTTACACCTAAAGCAATTAGAGAAAGAAGAACAAAAAAACCCCAAAGTTAGAAGAAGAAACCATAAAGATCAAATCAGAAATAAATGAAAGAAATGAAGAAAACAATAGCAAAGATCAATAAAACTAAAAGCTGGCTGTTTGAGAAGATAAACAAAATTGATAAACCATTAACTAGACTCATCAAGAAAAAAAGGGAAGAGACTCAAATCAATAGAATTAGAAATGAAAAAGTAGAAGTAACAACTGACACTGCAGAAATACAAAGGATCATGAGATTACTACAAGCAACTATATGCCAATAAAATGGACAACCTGGAAGAAATGGACACATTCTTAGAAAAGCACAACCTTCCAAGACTGAACCAAGAACGAATAGAAAATATAAAAAGAACCATCACAAGCACTGAAATTGAGACTCTGATTAAAAATCTTCCAACAAACAACAGCCCAGAAATAGATGGCTTCACAGGCGAATTCTATCAAACATTTAGAGAGGAACTAACACCTATCCTTCTCAAACTCTTAAAAATATAGCAGAGGGAGGAACAATCCCAAACTCATTCTATGAGGCCACCATCACTCTGATACCAAAACCAGACAAAGGTGTCACAAAGAAGGAAAACTATAGGTCAATATCACTGATGAACAAAGATGCAAAAATCCTCAACAAAATACTAGCAAACAGAATCCAACAGCACATTGAAAGGATCATACACCATGACCAAGTGGGGTTTATCCCAGGAATGCAAGGATTCTTCAATATACGCAAATCTATCAATGTGATACACCATATTAACAAACTGAAGGAGAAAAACCATATGATCTTCTCAATAAATGCAGAAAAAGCTTGGACAAAATTCAACACCCCTTTATGATAAAAAAAAAAAACCTCCAGAAAGTAGGCATAGAGGGAACTTTGCTCAACATAATAAAGGTCATATATGACAAATCCACACCCAACATTGTTCCCAATGATAAAAAAAATGAAACCATTTCCACTAAGATCAGGAACAAGACAAGGTTGCCTACTCTTACCACTATTATTCAACACAGTTTTGGATGTTTTAGCCATAGCAATCAGAGAAGAAAAAGAAATAAAAGGAATCCAAATTGGAAAATAAAAAGTAAAGCTGTCACTGTTTCCACATGACATGATACTATACATAGAGAATCCTAAAGACACTACCAGAAAACTACTAGAGCTAAGCAATGAATTTGGTAAAGTAGCAGGAAACAAAATTAATGCACAGAAATCTCTTGCCTTCACCTAAACACTAATGATGAAAAATCTGAAAGAGAAATTAAGGAAACACTCCCATTCACCACTGCAACAAAAAGAATAAAATACCTAGGAATAAACCTACCTAAGGAGACAAAACACCTGTATGCAGAAAACTATAAGACACTGATGAAAGAAATTAAAGATGACACAAACAGATGGAGAGATATACTATGTTCTTGGATTGGAAGAATCAACATTGTGAAAATGACTCTACTACCGAAAGCAATCTACAGTTTCAGTGCAATCCCTATCAAACTACCACTGGCATTTTTCACAAAACTAGAACAAAAAAGTTCACAATTTGTATGGAAACATAAAAGACCCCAAATAGCCAAAGGAATCTTGAGAAAGAAAAACGGAGCTGGAGGAGTAAGGTTCCCAAACTTCAGACTATACTACAAAGTTACAGTAATCAAGAGAGTGTTACTGGCACAAAAACAGAAATATAGATCAATGGAACAAGATAGAAAGCCCAGATATAAACCCAAGCACATATGGTCACCTTATCTTTGATAAAGGAGGTAAGAATATACAATGGAGAAAAGACAGCCTCTTCAATAAGTCGTGCTGGGAAAACTGGACAGCTACATGTTAAAGAATGAAAGTCGAACACTTCCTAACACCATACAAAAAAATAAACTGAAAATGGATTAAAGACCTAAATGTAACACCAGACACTATAAAACTGTTAGAGGAAAACATAGGCAGAACACTCTATGATATAAATCACAGCAAGACCCTTTTTGACCCACCTCCTAGAGAAATGGAAATAAAAACAAAAATAAACAAATGGGACCTAATGAAACTTAAAAGCTTTTGCACAGCAAAGGAAACCATAAACAAGATGAAAAGACAACCCTCAGAATGGGAGAAAATATTTGCAAATGAAGCAACTGACAAAGGATTAACCTCCAAAATTTACAAGCAGCTCATGCAGCTCAGTATCAAAAAGATAAACAACCCAATCCAAAAATGGGCAGAAGATCTAAATAGACATTTCTCCAAAGAAGATATACAGACTGACAACAAACACATGAAAGGATCCTCAACATCACTAATCATTAGAGAAATGCAAATCAAAACTACAATGTGGTATCACCTCACCCCAGTCAGAATGGCCATTATCAAAAAAATCTACAAACAATAAATGCTGGAGAGGGTGTGGAGAAAAGGGAATCCTCTTGCACTGTTGGTGGGAATGTAAATAGATACAGCCACTATGGAGAACAGTATGGAGGTTCCTTAAAAAGCTAAGAATAGAACTACCATACGACCCAGCAATCCCACTACTGTGCACATACCCAGAGAAAACCGTAATCCAAAAAGTCATGTACCACAATGTTCATTTCAGCATTATTTACTATAGCCAGGACATGGAAGCAACTTAAGTGTCCAGATGACACTTAAGATGAATGGATAAAGGAACTTATCCATTATAAGTTGGATAAAGGAACTTATGGAACAAAAGGAACTTATGGAACAAAAAACTTAAAGGAACAAATGGATAAAGGAACTTATCCATTATATCCATCATAACTTATCCACTTAAGATGAATGGATAAAGGAAGCAACTTAAGTGTCCAGATGACACAGATGAATAGATAAAGAAGATATGGCACATATATACAATGGAATATTACTCAGCCATAAAAAGAAACGAAATTGAGTTATTTTTAGTGAGGTGGATGGACCTAGAGTCTGTCATACAGAGTGAAGTAAGTCAGAAAGAGAACAACAAATACCGTATACTAACACATATATATGGAATCTAAAAAGAAAAAAGAAGAAAAGCATGGTTCTGAAGAACCTACGGGTAGGACAGGAATAATGATGCAGACATAGAGAATGGAATTCAGGACGTGGGGAGGGGGAAGGGTACGCTGGAATGAAGTGAGAGAGTGGCATGGACTTATATATACCACCAAATGTAAAATATATAGCTAGTGGGAAGCAACCACATAGCACAGGGAGATCAGCTCAGTGCTTTGTGACCACCTAGAGGGGTAGGATAGGGAGGGTAGGAGGGAGATGCAAGAGGGAGGAGATATGGGGTTATATGTATATGTATAGCTGATTCACTTTGTTATACAGCAGAAACTAACACACCATTGTAAAGCAATTATACTCTAATAAAGATGTTAAAAAAAAATCCAAAGAACCCTAAGTTAAAATTAAAAACAAAAACCAAAAAAAACCCAGAGGAATCTTAGAAGTTGCCTAGCCTAACACGCAAACCTATCAATAATACTATATATAACGTCTCTGGCAGATTGTTAACCTCTCCATGCTCAACAGTTACTGTGATAGAGCAAGAAACATTTCAAGAAGCAGTTCGTATTCGGACTATTGTAATTTCCTCAGAATTTAAACAAGATCTACAAATTGCATTTAGTTAGGAAATTCACCTTTTAATCAATAACAGAAAATTTTTTACCCTCTTTATTACTTGTCATTTATTTGATAAAGAAACTGGCTCATTTATCTTATAGAAATTCCCCCATTCTGAACTTGGCTTATTGCTTCCTTGGGATTGTTGTTTCACTTGTTCCTCTATCCTCTATATTTCCTGCAAAATGGTAATTCATGCCTAATTAAATTTCCTGGCACGAATACATCATTGGTGATGTTGGATGCTTATGATCAAATCACTTCAGGAGGCACATAATCACTGGCTGTCTCTCTTTGTGTGATTTAAAATTTATCAGTGGGTTCAGGTGCAATCAGCCTCATCTCCCAAGTATTGATATAAAGTTCCCCATGAATCTTTCTTGTAGTTGTTTTAGCATTCAAAATGCATTACTTCATTAGGTGTTGCAAGGTGATTACTTCCTAATTCTATAATTCTGCGTTTATTAGCTGAAATTATTCTCTTAATATTATTGATTACACAGTTTGTATAGCAAGAGAAAAATAAATGCTTCATTTTTTTCCTTTTATTTTCCAGTTTTTAGAATAATGATTTGGTGACCTAGCAACCTTTGAAGGTGACCAGCAGGTTTTGTTTTAAACTCATGCATTTTAACGCATTTGCTTCAATCCATTGGAGTCATTATTCTTTTGATGCATAAATACCCATCTTTGGCCTGTAACAACACTTTCAAAGTGGTATACTGACTTCTCCTGACACAACCACAGTCGTCTTGGATCATGTTCATGCTTTCCAGCATAATAAGATGTCCCAAGGTAATCTTGTACGTTTCTTGCCAGTATGTGGCATTAGCCATTTCTCCTAAGTTTCTCCTAGTCTTAGTAAGAACAGGTATTTACAGATATCACTCCAGGGTCAGTGATTTATTTCTACCATGTTGATATTACTTCCAGGAACTTTTCCATGGATAGTGCAAGCAACTAAATATTTTTTAAAAGGAAAAATGCATCATGAATCCATAGTGGTATTAACAATCCAATTTAAGATTAAGGATTTTTCCTTAACTAATTTAGTATCAGTATTTGTAACTCTTTTCACTTACTCTGAAATAATAATTCCAAAAGATATGAACATAACTATTTATGGATAAAGAAAATAAGTAATGAAATTAATGAATTATATGAGAACCTAATACATATACATATTCATTATAAAGTAGCAATACCAATATGATTATTAAGTATGTTTTAATTTTCTTTTTTATCTTTTTGTCATGAGGATATATCTCCTAGGAATGTACATTCAAATTACTGAGTTTTGTAGATACTTGAAAGATTTCTTCTATGTGTGACTAAGCTACCAATATGACATAGAGTTAGTTTTACTTATTTCATTTTGTTATTGAGTTTTTAAAGGTATTTCTTTGTCTTTCAGGTTACTTTGACTTACGATGACTATACATATTTTGTTTATACAATTATCTTTTCAAAACAATTTTAAGATATAACTCATATAACAAAATTCATCCATTTAAAGTACACAATAAAATGTTGCTTAGTGTATTCACAGTGTCCAACCACAACCATAACCTAAGTTTAAATCATTTTTGTTCACCCAAAAAGAAAGCCTGTATTCATCAGCAGTCACTCCCCGTTCCCCACCACTTCCATGCCCTTACGCCCTACGTAATCACCAATTTACTTTCCATCTCTATAGATCTGCCTATTCTGGACATTCCATGTGAATGGACTCATCGAATATCATTGGTGACTGGCTTCTTTCACTTATCATAGTGTTTGCAAGGTTCATCCACGTTGTAGCGTCTCTCAGTACTTCATTCCTTTTTATTGATGGATAATATTCCTTTATGGAGGAAAGGATCAAGATGGAAGAGTAAGAAGACACTGAAGTCACACCCTCCCACAGGCATATACGAAAATTACAACGACTTACAGAGTAACTGTTTATGAGAATGACCTGAAGACTAACAGAAAGGATTGTCCACAACTAAAGATATAAACGAAAAGCCAAAACAGACATGTAAGAGGGGCACAGATGTGGTCTAGTCAGGACCCACACTCCCACGCTGGCAACCCAGAAACAGGAGGGCTAGCACAACCACAGAGGTCCTCCCAGAGAGGGGTCCAAGCCCTGAATCAGGTTCCCTAGCTCAGTGGTCCTGCACCCAGTAAGTCAGGCTTTGAAAACCAGTAAGGCTTATGTTTGGGAGAGCCCTAGGGCTATAAGAGACTCTGTTTTTAAAGGGCACACACAGTCTCACATATATTGACTCCCAGAGCAAAGGCAGTAATTTGAAAGGCGCCTAGGTCAAACCCATGTGCTGACCCTGAAAAGCCTCCCAGAGACACAAGTGGTAGCCGGGACTCTGCCTGGGGACTGAGACAATGATGGCACAGCCATTTTGGGGAATCTCACTCTACCATGCTGACAAAATGCTGGAAAGTGTCATTTTGGGATCTCCCCTCTAGCCTTTTAGCACTGGGGGCCTGTCCCACCCACCCACAGGCCCACAGCAGTCACACACAACCAGACTGCATGGCCAGATGAACAAGGAGCTAGCCCCACCCTTCAGCACGCCTGTAGCCACTGAACAAGGCAGGGCCTCAGAGCCAGCTGGGCTAGGGGACAACACCACCTACCAGCAGGCCCATAATAGTTGGCACCATAACAACAGAAGCACACACACAGCTCACAAAGGGGACACTCTGGGAGCATCTAGCTCAGGTGGCCAGAGGGGAGTGTGATTTGGGTTCCATAGGACAATTCCTACATAAGGCCAATTTTCCAAGATTGGGAGATGTGATGGACATAGAAATACAAATACACAGGAAAAAAACACAGAAAATTAGGCAAAATGAAGACACAGAGGAATGTGTTCCAAAGAAGGAATAAGACAAAAACCTCAGAAAATGTACTGAAGGAAATGGAGATGAGCAACCTACTTGATAAAGAATCAAAATAATGATCATTAAAAACGATCACTGATCTTGGGAGAATGGATGACCACAGTGAGAACTTCAACAAAGAATTAGAAAATATAAAAAAGAACCAATCAGAGCTGAAGAATACAATAACTAAATGAAAAATACACTAGAGGAAATCAATAGTAGATTAGATGATATGGAAGAATGGAACAGTGATCCGGAAGACAGGGTAGTGGAAATCTCTCAAGCTGAAAAGAAAAAAAAGAATTAAAAAAAATGAGAACAGCTTAAGGGACTTCTGGGACAACAGCAAGTGTACTAACATTTGCATTATAGGAGTCCCAGAGGAAAAAAGAGAGAGAGAAAGGCAGAAAACTTATTTGAAGAAATAACAGCTGAAAACTTCCCTAACTTGGGAAGAAAACAGACATCCAAGACCAGGAAGTACCGAGAATCCCAAACAAGATGAAGCCAAAGAGGTCCACACCAATACATTGTAATTAAAATATCAAGAATTAAAGATAAAGAGAGAATCTTAAAAGCAGTGAGAGAAAAGAAACTAGATATGTAAAAAGGAACTCCCATAAGACTATCAGCTACCTTTTCAGTGGGAACTTTTCATGCCAGAAGAAAGTGGCATGATAAAGTCAAGGTGCTAAAAGAAAATTTAAAAAACCTACAACCAAGAATGCTTTACCCAGCAAGGTTATCATTCAGAATTGAAGAAGAGATAAAGGGTTTTACAGTCAAGCGAACACTAGCACAGTTCATCACCACGAAACCAGCCTTATGGAAATGTTAAAGGGACTCCTCTAAGTGGAAAAGAAAAGGCCACAATGAGAAATTAAAAAATTATGAAAGGAAAAATCTCACTGGTAAAGGCTAATATATAGTATAGGTAGTGGATAAGCCATTTATAAAGCTAGCAGGAAGCTTAAAAGACAAAAGTAATAAAATAATCTATATCTATAAGTAAAGAATACAAAATTAAAAGACATAAAATATGACATCAAAAACATAAAATGTGGGGAGTGGTAAAAATATAGGGCTTTTAGAATATGTTCAAGCTTAAGAAATCATTAACTTAAGATAGGTACTTATATATAGGTTGTTATATATGAACCTCATGGTGACCAAAATCCAAAAATCTGTAATAGATACACAAAAAATAAAGAGACACAAAGCCAAACATAACACTAAAGATACTCATCAAATCACAAGGGAAGAGAGCAAGAAGAGAGGAAGAGAGAAGAACTACAAAAATAACCAGAAAAAACTAATAAAATGGCAAAAATTACATACCTATTAATAATTACTTTAAATGAAAATGGATTAAATGTTCCAATCAAAAAACATACAGTGTCTGAATGGATTAAAAAGAGGAAGACCCATGTATATGCTGCTATAAGAGACTTACATCAGATCTTAAGACACACACAAACTGAAAGGGAGGGGATGGGAAAAGATATTCCATGCAAATGGAAATGAAAAGAAAGCTGGGATACCAGTACTTACATTAGAAAAAAGACTTTAAAACAAAGACTGTAACAAGAGACAAAGAATGGAATTAAATAATAATAAAGGGATCAATCCTGCAAAAAATATAATACTTGCAAATATCTATGCACCCAACATAAGTATACTCAAATTTATAAAGCAAATATTAACAGACATAAAGGGAAAAATGAATAGAATAATAGTAGAGAACTTTAACACCCGACTTACATCTGGAAAGATCATCCAGACAGAAAATCAATAAAGAAATATTGGCCTTAAATGACACATTAGACTAGATAAATTTTATAGATATATACAGAACATTCCATCCAAAAACAGCACAATACACATTCTTTTTAAGTGGACATGGAACATTCTCCAGGATAGATCACATGCTAGGCCATGAAACAACTCTCAGTAAACTTGAGAAGACTGAAATCCTATCAAGCATCTTCTCTGACCAAAATGGTATGAGACTAGAAATTAAGTATAAGAAAAAAAATGAAAAAAACCCCCAACATATAGAGTCTAAATGATATGCTACTAAACAATGAATGCGTTACTGAAGAAATAAAAAATGAAATAAAAAACTGAACAAATGAAAATGGAAACACAACATACCAAAATCTATGGGACACAGCAAAAGCAATTCTAAGTGGGAAGTTTACAGTCAGTCGTACAGGCCCACCTCAGGAAATAAAAAAAATCTCAAATAACAATCTAACCTCACACATGAAGGAAGTAGAAAAAGAAGAACAAACAAAACCCAAATTTAGTAGAAGAAAGGAAATAATATATACTCAAGTAGAAATAAATGAAATAGAGACTAAAAAAATAAAAAATAAACTGGTTGATTGGTTCTTTGAAAAGATAAACAAAGTTGATCAACCTTTAGTCAGACTCATCAAGAAAGAGAAGGCCCAAATAAAAATGAAAGAGAAGTTACAACCAATACCACAGAAATAAAAAAGATCATATGAGATTACTACAATTAAATGCCAACAAACTGGATAACTTAGAAGAAATGGGTACATCCTTAGATATGTACAATCTCCTAAGACTGAATAAGGAAGAAACAGAAAATCTGAACAGACCAATCACCAGTAATGAAATTGAATCAGTAATCAAAAAATTCCCAACAGACAAAATTCCAGAAACAGTTTCACAGGTGAATCCGACCAAACATTTACAGAAGAGTAAACACCTATCCTTTTCAAACTACTCCAAAAAACTTTTAAGGAATGCTTCCAAATTCATTCTACAAGGCCAGCCCTGATTCAAAAATCAGATAAAGCCACCACACACAAAAAAATTACAGGCCAATATCACTGATGAATATAGATGCAGAAATCCTCAACATCATATTAGAAAGCCAAGTTTAACAATATATTAAAAGGATCATACATCATGATGAAATGGGATTTATCCCAGGGATGCAAGGATGATTCAATAACTTCAAATGAATCAATGTGATATACTACATTAACAAAAGGAAAGATAAAAATCATCATTTCACTAGATGCAAAAAAAGATTTTGAAAAAATTCATCATCCATTCAAGATAAAAACTCTCAAAAAAGTGGGTATACAGGGATCACACCTCAACATAATAAAGGCCATATATGACAAACCCAAAGCATATATCATATGCAACAGTGACAAGCTGAAAGCATTTCCTCTAAGATTAAAAACAAGGGAATGATGCCCACTCTCACATTTTTATTCAACAAACTATTGGAAGTCCTAGCCACAGCAATCAGACAAGGAAAAGAAATAAAACACATCTAAGTTGGAATAGAACAAGTACAACAGTCACTATTTGCAGATGACATGATATTATATATAGAAAAATGCTAAGGACTCTACCAAAAAACTATTTATATGGATTCAGTAAATTTGCAGGATATAAAATTAATATACATAAATCTGTTGCATTTCTATACACTAATAACACACTAACAAACATAAATTAGGAAAACAATCCCTTTTACAATTACATGAAAAAGAATAAAATACCTGCTAATAAATCTAACCAAGGGAAAAAAAGAAAAAAAATCATGAAAGTATCTTTTAGCAAACAGTGGTCTGTGAATTTAAAATATTGACATCTAGTGTTGAAATATACTGACATAAACTTACTTACATTAAAAATGTAACAGATATTTAACTGTAAAAACATAAATCTAACCAAGGAAGTAAAAGACCTATAACTGAAAATTATAAGATACTGATGAGAGAAACTGAAGATGACACAAGCAAATGGAAAGACATACTGTGCTCATGGATTGGAAGAATTAATACTGTTAAAGATAGTTACTGGACTTATTGTAGTGATTTCACAGTGCATTTAAATGACAAATCACTAGGCTGTACATCTGAAATTAATGTAATATTGCATACCAATTATATTTCAATAAAAAAGAATTAGTAAAACATTTCCAGTTCAACATATATTTACTAAATGCCTTCTCATTCTAAATAAAAGTTATTAATTAAAAATATTCTGCTATATGAATATTCCATTATATAGATATTCTGTATGTATCGTATCCATTTATCATGGATATTTTGATGGATGATGGGTATTTTGGTTGTTTCCACATTTTGCTATTATGAATACTACTACTATGAACAGAACATTTATGTACAAACTTTTGGGTAGACATATGTTTTCACTTCTCTTGGGTGTTTAAAAGGTATGTTTCTTTCTTAGTGTAGAAAACAGTAGTGACTCTATTCTTTGTCATGTTATACTAGACCCAGTACTAAGAACTTACATACCACCTTATGCAATAATACAGAAAAAAATATCTTAGGTAGTTGTCCCCACTTTTTCTTACTTAGCAGATGTCCAAAGAAGTTGCCCCCACAAAAGAGCAAAGGAAAGTAAAATCAAATTTCGGTTATATCAGCCATGCCTCCTTTGATTTCTTGCCAACACTTCACAACTACCTCAATTCAGGTTTTTGACGATTTTAGCTTTCTACCCACAGCTCAAAAATATCTTTTATGGATATTCATTTGTATATCTCTTCCTGACTGACCCAAACAATCAAAGGGTACTTACTGATAGAGGTAGAGGAAAAGGAGAATTATGTAATGGGAAAAGCAAGTAGTTGAAAGTCAGAGATCTGCACTCATATCATGACTTTAACTCAGTAGCAGTCTAACCCAGAACAAATTACTACTTAGTTTCTCTGTGCCCAGGTTCATTCTCTGTAAAAAGAAGGCAAACAGAATGGAAACTACCAGAGGGTTTCTACAGGCGTGCTCTCCATTAGCAATGTTTCTGTTTGACTGAAAGCTTCCCTAAGAAACAAATTCATAGAGAGACGGGTTCAAGATGGTGGAGTAGAAGGATGTGCTCTTACTCCCTCTTGCGAGAGCAGTGGAATCACAACTAACTGCTGAAGAGTCATTGACAGGATGACACTGGAGCTCACAAAAAAAGATAACCCACATGCAAAGACAAAGGAGAAGCCGCAATGAAATGGACTTCGACAGGACTGGGGGAAACAGAGATTCCACTCTTGGAGGGAACACACAAAGTAGTGCACACATCAGGACCCAGGGGAAAGGATCAGTGACCCCACAGGAGACTGAACCAGACCTACCTGCTAGTGTCGGAGGGTCTCCTGCAGAGGCGGGGGGTGGCTGTGGCTCAGTGTGGGGACAAAGACACTAGCAGCAGAAGTTCCGGGAAGTATTCCTTGCCATGAGCCCTCCCGGAGTCCACAGTTAGCCCCACCAAAGGGCCTGGAGTCTCCAGTGCTGGGTCACCTCAGGCCAAACACCCAACAGGGAGGGAACTCAGCCCCACCCCTCAGCACACAAGCAGATTAAAGTTTTACTGAGCTCTACCCACCAGAGCAACACCCAGCTCTACCCACTACCAGTCCCTCCCATCAGGAAGCTTGCACAAGCCTCTTAGATAGCCTCATCCACCAGAGGGCAGACAGCAGAAGAAAGAACTACAATCCTGCAGCCTGTGGAATGAAAAGCACATTCACAGAAAAATAGACAAAATGAAAAGGCAGAGGACTATGTACGAGATAAAGGAACAAGATAAATCCCCAGAAAAACAATTAAATGAAGTGGAGATAGGCAACCTTACAGAAAAAGAATTCAGAATAATGATAATGAAGATGATACAGGACCTCGGAAAAAGAATGGAGGCAAAGATCCAGAAGATGCAAGAAATGTTTAACAAAGACCTAGAAGAATTAAAGAACACAGATGAACAATACAATAATTGAAATAAAAATAGACTAGAAGGAATAAATAGCAGAATAACCGAGGCAGAAGAATGGCTAAGTGACCTGGAAGACAGAATGGTGGAATTAACGGCCACGGAAAGGAATAAAGAAAAAAGAATGAGAAGAAATGAAGACAGCCTAAGAGACCTCTGGGACAACATTAAATGCACCAACATTCGAATTATAGGGGTCTCAGAAGGTGAAGAGAGAGAAAGGACCAGAGAAAATATTGGAAGAGATTACAGTCGAAAGCTTCCCTAACATGGGAAAGGAAATAGCCACCCAAGTCCAGGAAGTGCAGTGAGTCCCATACAGGATAAATCCAAGGAGAAACACGCCAAGACACACAGTAATCAAATTGGCAAAAATTAAAGACAAAGAAAAATTATTAAAAGCAACAAGGGGAAAACAACAAATAACATATAACAAATAACAAATATTTGAAAATAGCAAATAACAGGGAACTCCCATATGGTTAACACCAATTTCTCAGCAGAAACTCTACAAGCCAGAAGGGAGTGGCATGATATACTTAAAGTGATGAAAGGGAAGAATGTACAACCAATAACGCTACCCAGCAAGGAGCTCATTCAGATTCAATAGAGAAATCAAAAGCTTTACAGACAAAGCAAATGCTAAGAGAATTCAGCACCAACAAACCAGCTCTACAACAAATGCTAAAGGAACTTCTCTATGTGGGAAACACAAGAGAAGAAAAGCACATACAAAAACAAACCAAAAACAATTAAGAAAATGGTAATAGGAACATACATATCGATGATTACCTTAAATGTGAATGGATTAATTGCTCCAACCAAAAGACACAGGCTCCCTGAATGGATACAAAAACAAGACCAATCTACATGCTGTCTACAAGAGACCCACTTCAGACCTAGGGACACATAAAGACTGAAAGTGAGGGGATGGAAAAAGATTTTACATGCAAATGGAAATCAAAAGAAAACTGGAGTAGCAATACTCATATCAGATAAAATAGACTTTAAAATACAGAATGTTACAAGAGACAAGGAAGAACACTACGTAATGATCAAGTAAGAACACTACATCAATCCAAGAAAATATAACAATTATAAATATATATGCACCCAACATAGGAGTACCTCAATACATAAGACAAATGCTAACAGCTATAAAAGAGGAAATTGACAGTAACACAGTAATAGTGGGGGACTTTAACACCTCACTTACACCAATGGAAAGATCATCCAAACAGAAAATTAATAAGGAAACACAAGCTTTAAATGACACAACAGACAGATTTAATTGATATTTATAGGACATTCCATCCAAAAAGAGCAGATTACAATTTCTTCTCAAGGGCACATGGAATATTCTCCAGGATACATCACATCTTGGGTCACAAAACAAGCCTTGGTAAATTTAAGAAAACTGAAACCATATCAAGCATCTTTTCTGACCACAACATTTTGAGATTAGAAATCAATTATAGGGAAAAAAATGTAAAAAACACAAATACATGGAGGCTAAACGATATGTTACTAAATAACCAAGAGAACACTGAAGAAATCAGAGAGAAAATCAAAATATACCTAGAGACAAATGACAACAAAAACACGATGATCCAAAACCTATGGGATGCAGCAAAAGCAGTTCTAAGAGGGAAGTTTATAGCAATACAATCCTACCTCAAGAAATAAGAAAAATATCAAATAAACAATCTAACCTTACACCTAAGGAACTAGAGAAAGAAGAAAAACAAAACCCAAAATTAGTAGCAGGAAATAAATGACAAAGATCAGAGCAGAAATAAATGAAATAGAAACAAAGAAAACAGCAGCAAAGATCAATAAAAGTAAAAGTTGGGTCTTTGAGAAGATAAACAAAACTGATAAATCTTTAGCCAGACTCATCAAGAAACAGAGGGAGAGGCCTCAGATCAATAAAATTAGAAATGAAAAAGAAGTTACAGCAGACACCACAGAAATACAAAGCATCATAAGAAACTAGTACAAGCAACTCTATGCCAATAAAATGGACAATCTGGAAGAAATGGACACATTCTTAGAAAAGCACAACCTTCCAAGACTGAAACAGGAAGAAATAAAAAATATGAACAGACCAATCACAAGCACTAAAATTGAAACTGTGATTAAAAATCTTCCAACAAACAAAAGTCCAGGACCAGATAGCTCCACAGGTGAATTCTATCAAACATTTAGAGAAGAGCTAACACCCATCCTTCTCAAACTCTTCCAAAAATTGCAGAGGAAGGAACACTCCCAAATTCATTCTATGAGGCAACCATCACCCTGATACCAAAACCAGACAAAGATACCACAAAAAAAAATGAAAATTACACACCAATATCGTTCATGAATATAGATGCAAAAATCCTCAACAAAATACTAGCAAATAGAATGCAACAACACATTAAAAGGAACATACACCATGATCAAGTGGGGTTTATTACAGGGATGCAAGGATTCTTCAATATATGCAAATCAATCAATGTGATACACCATAGTAACAAAATGAAGAATAAAAACCATATGATCATATGAATAGATGCAGAAAAAGCTTTTGAGAAAATTCAACACTGATTTAGGATAAAAACTCTAGAAAGTGGGCACAGAGGGAACCTACCTCAACATAATAAAGGCCACATATGACAGACCCAAACCCAACATCATTCTCAACGGTGAAAAACTGAAAGAATTCCCTCTAAGATCAGTAACAAGACAAGGATGTCCAACCTCGTCACTCTTATTCAACATAGTTTTGGAAGTCCTAGCCATGGCAATCAGAGAAGAAAAAGAAATAAAAGGAATACAAATTGGAATAGAAGTAAAACTGTCATTGTTTGCAGATGACATGATACTATACATAGAAAACCCTAAAGATGCCACCAGAAAATTACTACAGCTAATCAGTGAATTTGCTTAAGTTGCAGGATACAAAATTAATGCACAGAAATGTCTTGCATTCCTATACACTAACAACAAAAGATCAGAAAGGGAAATTAAGGAAAAAATCCCATTCACCAATGCAACAAAAAGAATAAATTACCTAGGAATAAACCTGCCTAAGGAGGTAAAAAACCTGTACTCAGAAAACTATAAGACACTGATGAAAGAAATCAAAGATGACACAAAAACATGGAGAGATATACCATGTTCTTGGATTGGAAGAATCAACATTGTGAAAATAACTATACTACCCAAAGCAATCTACAGGTTCAATGAAATCCCTATCAAATTACCAACGGCACTTTTTACAGAACTAGAACAAAAAACATCTTAAAATCTGTATGGAGACACAAAAGACCCTGAATAGCCAAAGAAATCTTGAGGGAAAAAAACGGTGCTGGAAGAATCAGACTCCCTGACTTCAGACTATACTATAAAGCTACAGTAATCAAGACAATATGGTACTGGCACACAAACAGAAATATAGATCAATGGAACAGGATAGAAAGTCCAGAGATAAACCAACACACCTACGGTCAACTAATCTATGACAAAGGAGGCAAGTATATACAACAGAGAAAAGACAGTCTCTTCAATAAGTGGTGCTGGGAAAACTGGACAGCTACACGGAAAAGAATGAAATTAGAACACTCCCTAATAACATACACAAAAATAAACTCAAAGGATTAAAGACCTAAATGTAAGGCCAGACACCATCAAACTCTTAGTGGAAAACACAGGAAGAACACTCTATGATATAAGTCACAGCAAGATCCTTTTTGACCCACCTCCTAGACACATGGAAATAAAAAGAAAACTAAACAAATGGGACCTAATGAAACTTCAAAGCTTTTGCACAGCAAAGGAAACCATAAACAAGACGAAAGGACAACACTTCAGAATGGGAGAAAATATTTGCAAACAAAGCAACTGACAAAGGATTAATCTCCAAAATATATAAACAGCTCATGCAGCTCAATATTAAAAAAACAAACAACCCAGTCCAAAAATGGCAGAAGACCTAAGTAGACCTTTCTCCAAAGAAGACACACAGATCGCCAAGGGGCACATGAAAAGCTGCTGGACATCACTTAATTGTTAGAGAAATGCAAATCAAAGCTACAATGAGGTATCACCTCACACCGGTTAGAATGGCCATCATCAGAAAAGCTACAAACAATAAATGCTGGAGAGGGTGTGGAGAAAAGGGAACCCTCTTGCACTGTTGGTGGGAATGTAAATTGATACAGCCACTATGGAGAAGAGTATGGAGGTTCTTGAAAAAACTAAAAATAGAATTAACATACGACCCAGCAATCCCACTACTGGGCAAATACCCAGAGAAAACCATAATTCAAAAGGACACACGCACCCCAATGTTCATTGCAGCACTATTTATAATAGCCAGGTCATGGAAGCAATCTAAATGCCCATCGACAGATGAATGGATAAAGAAGATGTGGTATATATATACACTGGAATATTACTCAGCCATAAAAAGGAATGAAATTGGGTCATTTGTAGACATGGATTGACCTAGAGACTGTCACACAAAGTGAAGTAAGTCAGAAAAACAAATTTCATATATTAATGAACATATGTGGAATATAGAAAAATGGTACAGATGAATCGGTTTGCAAGGCAAAAATAGAGACACAGATGTAGAGAACAAACATATGAACACCAAGGGGGGAAAGCAGGGTGGTGGATGAATTGGGAGATTGGGATTGACATATATACACCAATATTTATAAAATTGCTAACTAATAAGAACCTGCTGTATAAAAAAATTAAATAAAATTCAAATTTAAAAAAAATAGAAGGCAAACAACACAGAGCTCCCTAATCTTGTAAAGATTAAATTTAAATATCAGGAAGTCCATAGCAGGATGCATTGCTTTGTCTAGGTACCTAACAAATACTGGTCATAGTTTTTTTTTTTTTGCATAATTTCAGTTTAAGAGTAAATGATAATAAGATTTAGTGAAAAGAGTTTAGTAACTGCATTGAATTCTTATTCTACAGGCTATATAATTTATTATCACCAACTCAACGGAGGTTTAGAACTGTCATAGTACTGAGTTGTACACTGAGTTGCCTTGACAAATTATTGTGGGAAAGTTGTAAATGTTCTTTTTCCAGCAATTTGGCTTTTTTCCCCTTCCTTTCACGTACCATAATAAAACACTTTGAACATGACTCAACAGGACAGATGAGAAGGTGTCCTTAAAAGTGACTACAGATAAGACTCCCGAAGCTTGGCCCCTGCCCAGAGTTTCTTCATTAGTTAAATGTATGTACCCGCATTTGGCTTTCTCCATTGAGACTTAAACCTCTCCTAGTAATAGCATCTCCTATGCCTGTTATCCTTAGGAGAAATAAAATTAATTTCTCTAGGTTGAGTTCCTATTAATATCATCATAATGGGTTTCTCTCTTTAATCATTGAACCTAAATCAGTTGGTCATGACCCAGCCCCATTTTTTTCAAATTATATTTGCTAAGTTAAGTTTATTCATCAATTTTCCCAGGTGTCCAAGGGTCTATATTATGCTCATAAATTTGTTAGGATTGCAATGCAAATGTAAGCATAGCAACGTTTTAGATTATATTTGCATTTATTCCATTTAACATTGTGAATTGCAGGGCTAGCAATAAGCCAAAACATCTTTCATAATTCCGACAAAATCACTGTGTTTTACAAAATTGCTCTCTAGTTGACATTCCTTATTTGCTAATGGGAAATAAATTTTCTAAAATAACAACTATTCTTTAGCAATAAACTTTTCAGAGACTTTATTCAGCGCTACTGTTTTCGTAACTACAAACGTAAACAAATCTGTAATGCCCTATAGCTGGGGTCCATTTAAAGAATCATTGTTTATCTCCTACAAATAAAGTATCTGTTGTAAAAAATAACATTCGCAAGAACAAAATGCATAATTTAGTAGCTTTTTTGAGGTATAGTCAACATACAATAAATGTACAAACTTGAGGGCTTCCCTGGTGGCGCAGTGGTTGGGAGTCCGCCTGCCGATGCAGGGGACGCGGGTCCATGCCCCGGTCCGGGAGGATTCCGCGTGCCGCGGAGCGGCTGGGCCCGTGGGCCATGGGCACTGGGCTTGCGCGTCCAGAGCCTGTGCTCCGCAACGGGAGAGGCCGCAGCAGTGAGAGGCCCGCATACCGCAAAAAAAAGAAAGAGAAAACAAAATTCGCAAGATCAAAATGCATAATTTAGTAGCTTTTTTGAGGTATAGTCAACATACAATAAATGTACAAACTTGAAACATACAACTTCACACATTTTGACATATGTATATATTCCCCATGAAACCATCAACATAATAAAAAGTCATTCCCAATGGTTTTCTCATGCCCCTTTGTAATCCCTCTCTTCCACTCCTCTCCCCACTTGATGAGGTATTTGAATATACCTCAAATATACCTATAAAGAAATAATTACAGAACCCAACAGGTGAAACAAATTAATTTCTTTAATTCTTATTATCTGCTAAATGCTGGTACCGGTGGAAAAGACTCTATGTAAATAACATAACTAACCCTTACCTAAGTCATCCACATGAGTCAATATCTGTACTTATAAATTCTGCCCTAAACTAATTGATTTGTGTGGGGTTTTTTTCTTATCTATGGTTTTCATCATGTAAGGTACTTTTGCTCCTTACCACAAAAAGCTGAGGGGAGGGGGTCAGAATTTTAAAATCTTGCATTATCATTAGAAATCAATAATGATAATGAGTTGGCCTACTTTTTTTTTTTTTTTTTTTTTTTTCCCCAATACGTGGGCCTCTGACTGTTGTGGCCTCTTCTGTTGCGGAGAACAGGCTCTGGACACGCAGGCTCAGCGGCCATGGCTCACGGGCCCAGCCGCTCCGCGGCACGTGGGATCCTCCCGGACCGGGGCATGAACCCGTGTCCCCTGCATCGGCAGGCGGACTCTCAACCATTGCGCCACCAGGGAAGCTCTGGCCTACTATTTTTATATGTAAACTTAAGTGATAGTTATATCATCAGAATAACAATGCATGAGGTTCATATTTGATACAACTTAGTGAGCAAATGTCCATAATTTTCCTCCTATGGAAACACATCACCTAGGACGCTACATACACTCAAGCCATACTAATAATCATACTTGCTAAATAAGAGAATAAAAACAGATTATAGTCGCAGCCAACGGGTTTCTCAATAGCCTAGAGCAAAAGTAAACAGTACACTGCAATTATCAGTATTTTATAAAACACAACTAAATTGTCCTTTGCTTTATACAGTTTTTTATGTTTTCAAACCTTGGTTACATCTAAAACCTCAAATCAAATTATTCTCACCCATAATTACTTCTGAGTCACTAGGTAAAGAGACATGTAAAAAATTAGGGACAACTCCATTGGGATCCTGTATATTTAATTATACAATAAAAGACTCAATAGTTCTTTAATCGTATTTTAAAAATATAAGCACCATACACCTTAGGGCAAGGTGCCCTTTTGGGTTTTGATCCCAACTAGGTCATCCCAAGGGCTTTGGCCAAACAGCCACCTGCTCGCACAGGACATCATTTAGTTGGCTCTCTTAATGATCCAAATAGGTCACTGCACAATTGATTTGTATGAGACACATTCAAATAGGTTGAATAAATTCCCCAGTTCCATTATGTTTGGTCATTTTTCAACTGCCAAAAGCTCGTGCAATGTGTGCATAATTAAAAATTGAGGAATAATAGTTTGGGACACACTTGCCCCAAAGTTTAAATTTTTCTGAAGAACAAAAATATAAGCTACTTTAAATATTATTAACTAAACAAAGTCTTGACTGAAAATGTGTAAATGACAGACCCACCTTTCTGTTGCTTTGGGGAAGAAAACCCCTATCTTTTGTTACAAAGAGGGAATAGCTACAAATATTTACATAATACCTACCATGTACCAGGTAGTTTTCTACACATTTTACATTCATTACATTCATTATTGCACAACAACTATATGAAATGGATCCAATTATTATCCCATTTTACAGAGGTGGAAACCAAGGCACAAAGAGGTTAAATAACTTGCTCAAAGTCTCACAGTAGTAACTGGCAGAGCTGGAATTTGGATCTTAACAGTTTGACTTCTGAGCCTGCGCCCTCAACCATTAGGCAACACTGTCTCTCTTTCCTTTTGCCTCCTTCTTCTAATTTCCCTCTTTCTAAGTTTAAGCGTCACTCTGATTTCCAAAGAGACTTTTCACCACTGCTATCCGTTTATCAACGTGCCCTCTTGCATACAGGATGGGGTGGGGATGGGCCAGAAAATAGTTGGGTTGAGAAGAAATGAGCTCAACAATCAAAAACGGTTTTTATTAATTAATATAAGGAGCTAATAGATAGTGAAATTTCAAAGAGTAGCAATGGCAAAAGTTTTAGGAAGTCAAAAAAGTTGGAGATTAGTTTCTCCAAACAAGAGGATACACAACATGGGCAATTTAATGATCTATCTGAGATCCCTGGGATGGCACAGAAATCCTCATTAAGCAATGTGAATCTCTAAAAACACCAACCACTGGCAAATCATGTTTTAAATACATTTCTGAAATCCTACAATTGGTAGTTCAAGTGCCAGCACTAGGGTGCAGGATTAGCAGTGGCATAGAGCAACAGCCGATTAGCTTTGCAGTGGTGTGTTGATAAAGGTTTTAACAACTAGCTGGGAGGGAGTAGGAGGATTCCTGACTTGTAGCATTAGTAAACTGACTTCTGTGGAATAAATGCTCCCACTATGGCTAGTTTCAAGCTACTAACTTGACATCACTGAACACAGAGTTTAGAAGAGACGTGCAACACCACACTGTTTTACGATGCTTCCTCCATACAGATAAAATCTGTATTTTACAGCTAAAAATACGGTGCTTCCTCCATATAGATAAAATAGATGTCAATAAACTCAAAAACAAAGATAATAGTAAAATGTAGCAAAATAATGTTTTTTGAGTATTTATAACCTTTGTGTATACTTTATTTGTATGTTTATATAATTTAATTTTTAATAATGGCTTGTTTAGCAACCAGCTTGCAAAATTCCTAAAAATTTACTAATCAGCTCTTGGGAGCTGATACGAACTGACTACAACACTCTACTGCCACCAAAAAGTGTACAGATGACTTTACAGGGCATAATGTCAAAAAATAAAAGTCCACTAAATTTCATGGGCCTGATATCAAGTACCTAATTATAGGTAGGACACATCTCCTAGTTGTCTTACTCTGGAATCCAAAAACAAATTCTGTATTATAATCAATCCCTGAGAAGGCAAAAATGTTTATTAAGAATGTTCTCCTAGCCAAGAATATTTAATGTAGAAGATGCTGTTTGGTAGAAAACTATTTTCCAGAATTGTCTTAACTGAAACAACTCAGTGTTTAGAAATTCTATAATCACTAGAAAAGGAATATAGATTTGCTATCACAGACTATATAACTGGCTGATAACACAACACTGATTCTAAAAGAGACAAAGTGTAGCATAGTATTGAAAACCACAGACACCAGAGTTAGATAACCTGGCTTCAAATCCTGTTTCTTGCACTCATTATCTGTGTGGAGTTGAGCAAATAACTGTGTCTATTTTTTTCACCTGTCAGGTGGGAATCAACATAGTATTGTATCTACTGCAAAAGACTGTCGTCAGAATTAAATAATACATGTAAGTTCTGAAAACAGTACCTGGCACATAGTAAGCACTCATTTAGTGATCGCCTACTGTTAAGAAAATATATTCTTGTACTATTTTTTAACATTTTTTCTGATCTTTTCCTTCATTTAGTGTCATTCAGCAGTAGTAACAGCCACCACTGACTGAGAACCTATTTTTGCTAAGCCTTTCATGTATATATGTGTGTGTCACGAGTGTATTCGTGCATGGTTGCTCATAATTTACAACCAAACTTAAGAAAAACATATATTACCTCTTCTTTATAGGTGAGAAAAAATGAGCTTTAGCGAGGTAACATGACTTTCACAGCTGCCACAGCTAGTAGGTAGTGACGATAATTTAAACTCAGTTCTCTCTGCCTCCAAAGACTGAATGTACCTTTTCCCTATTTAACACTGCCTGTCTATGATATCCCATAATTTGATGCTCTTGATCACAACCTAATTCTTGAAATATTCTTTCCATGGTTGCTGTGACACAATTTTTCCTGATTCTCCTGACTCTATTTCTACCTAATCATCCCTATCTCAGTGAGTCACAGCCACACATTATAAACCATGTTCACATGGTGTTTACTCTGTGTGCATGTCTATCTCTGTGTCCAAATTTGTCCTTTTTTATAAGGACAACATTCATATCAGACTAGGGCTCATTCTAATAATCTTAACTTGACTAGATCTACAGAGACCCTATTTTCAAATAAGGTCACATTTTGAGGTACTGGGGGTTATGACTTCAACATATGAATTTTTTAGGGGAGATACCATTCAACCTATAGCAATGCTTACCCCTATACTTATTTTCTCACAATCACAATTTTCTCTTTGGGATTTTATTGTCTACCCATGCTTTTTTTTTTTTTTTTTTTTTTTTTTTTGCGGTAGCGGGCCTCTCACTGTTGTGGCCTCTCCCGTTGCAGAGCACAGGCTCCGGATGCACAGGCTCAGCGGCCATGGCTCTTGGGCCTAGCCGCTCCGCGGCATGTGGGATCTTCCTGGACCGGGGCACGAACCCGTGTCCCCTGCATCGGCAGGCAGACTATCAACCACTGCGCCACCAGGGAAGCCCCCACCCATGCTTTTGATCTGGGCTTTCATTTAAAAATATATAGATTTGCAAAAAAAGTAAACTTCTCAATTGTTTATTTACATCCTACCTCTTCCAAACTGAATTAGCAATTATTTAAAATACAGAAAAATGGATAGATATATAAAATAATAAATGTGAAGATAAAATGAGTATGGAAGTATAAATACAGAAGTTTCTTTTTTACTTTTTATAATTTTCAAGTGTACAACATTATAATTTGACATCTGTATACACTACAAAGTGATCATCACAAGTCTAATGACCATTCATCACCATATGGTTGACCCCCTTCACCAATTTTGTCCACCTCCCAATCCCCTTCCCCTCTGGTAACCACTAATCAACTCCCTGTATCTATGAGTTTATTTTTTAAAGTTCTGTTTGTTTGTTTTGTTTTTTTAGACTACACATGAGTAAAAAATACGGTATTTATCTTTCTTGTCTGACTTATTTCGCTTAGCTAATACCTTCAAGGTCAATCCATGTTGTTGGTGGTCAATGAAAAAGATTTCATTCTTTTTTATGGCTGCATAATATTCCATTGTATATAAATACCACATCTTCTTTATCCATTCATCAGTTGATGAGCAACTAGGCTTTTCTACTTCTTGGCTATTGTAAGTAATGCTGTGATGAACATAGGGATTAATATATCTCTTCAAATTACAATTTTAATGTTCTTCAGATAAATACCCAGAAGTGGAATAGCTGGGCCATATGGTACTTCTTAATTTTTTGAGCAATCTCCATACTGTTTTCCATACTGGTTGCACAAATTTACAGTCCCACCCATGGTGTATGAGGGTTCTCTTTTCTTCACATCCTCTCCAACATTTATTATTTCTTGTCTTTTCAATAATAACTATTCTTCCAGGTGTGAGGTGATACTTCATTGTGGTTTTGATTTGCATTTCCCTAATAGTTAGTGATGTTGAACATCTTTTAATGCATCTGTTGGCCATCTATATTATGTCTTCTTTGGCAAAATGCCTATTCAGATCCTTTGCCCATTTTTTAATTGTTTTTGTTGTTGTTGTTGAGTTGTGTGAGTTCCTTATATATTTTGGATATTAACCCCTGGAAGTTTCTTTTTACTTTACACGCCATATATTATACTCAACAACTAGAGATGAGTTTCAAGTATGGATTATATTGATTCAATATTTTAAAGAACTTTCATGATTATAAAGTAACACATTAATTGTAGAAATTTGAAAAATGCAAAGAAAGCATTAAACCCATACTCAATCCCACCACTATGAACATTTTGATATGTATCATCCCAAGCTATACTATATCAATAAATAGACATATATCTGTAATTTGGAAGTTAATGCTGTATATAATTCTATAGGCTTTTTAATTTATATTGTGAGCATCATTCTATAGTTTATTACCACCATAATTTATTTAACTTATGTGATTTAATTTTATTATAAATGAGTTACTAAGGGCATTGTACTTTTTTTAAGAGTTTGACTAAAGTTTATAAAATCAAGAACTAGATGTTAAAGTTCAATTTTATCCAAACAGAAAAGGCAAATATAATTGCTGAATATAATTTAGCAATACTCCACTGAAAAACATAAATTACCAAAGATAGCATTTCAGTTGAATCTCATACAGCAAAAGGGCACCAATAATTTTTGAAAGATCCTCACTCCATCTAATACATTGATAGCTTTCAGGACATAAATTGAGCAAAATTACTCATGTTCAGTAACTTCTTTTTGACACACACTGTTCCATTCTATTAGAACTGCTTCTTGTGGAGAGATATGTGCTATTACTGTCAAAAAGTACAAAAGCGCTGAGATTTTACCCTGCTTACAAGCTAATAATCTGATACTGTTTCACGGATGCTAGCAGAAGACACAAGATTCCTAGATCAGAGAGAAAGGACTTTATTACTCATGACAAAGCAGTAGCCAGAACTTCCTGTTAGTTTGCTTTCACTCCCCATGCCCTTCCAAATCCCACAGGGATAATGCAAGTGGGCCTAAATGGATGCCTTCATAAACAGGTGCTGCATTTCTGGAGAGGAACACTGAGCTTGGGGAATTTACAACTTTCATAGTAGGTAAAAGTAAACTTGTTCTTTGTGTGAAGAAAGACATCACCTCATCCCTCAAGGTTGTTCACTGCAAACACAAAGCTGAGGAATGGCCTGAGCAAAATGCAGTCAGGGTCTTGCATTCTTTGCATACCAAGTCAGAAAGTACAGGAACCTTAATGGCCTATGGCAGATGGCTCTCCTAACAATCTCCATTTTCTAGTTATAAACTCAATCTCACCAAATCTTGTTATTTATGAGACTGTGTTTCTCCCCTTAGTTTAAATGTTTTGATTTGCTTTTGTATAGGCCTTTAAAAATAGGCTTTATTGATATTTTTAAAGTTTTTTGAAGCTCTATATACACATTTACATTAATAACTATAGTTATTGAGCACCTATTATGTCAGGAAACGTGGGACATTTGAACTAGCCTTGCTCCTGATTTTCATCTCTATTATTTTCTCTCAAGAATTACTAGACATGCAATATGTTTGTTTTTCCTTGATATTTATCAAAGTATCAGATTTTATAGTTTTTTCCTTCATATATTTTCTTCCTCAAATTTGATCTTTCCTAATCAGATTAAATTTTTTTTCATGTATGCTCTTTCCAGTCTTTCACTGCCTACTATCCTACACCAAATCAGGAATCCATCATAATACCATAACAAATCATCACAAAGAAAATAAAACCCTATTTTTCAATAGCATCTGCATAAGCAGTATATGACTTTTGCATTCTGCTTTTTGTGCCAAAGTCACAACCTTCAACTTGATATCTAAATCCATCTGTGCTCCCCTTAGTCTTCCAGATTCCCTCCGCAAATCTCCAAGTCACTACAACTACGTTCCAGGTTCCTTCTGGCTCCCTCAATACTTGTGTAAACTTGTCTCCATGAAGAGCAGTTGGCAGGTTTCATGTATCCTGGCAAGCTTTCTCATACATCTTAGGTGCTTACTCCAGGAAGGAGGCACACATTCCAAATGACAATTCAATTTCAGGCCTATATATGCCTACCTCACTCCACTTTCCATTAAAGAGCTACATACTACAGTATTTTTCTCTTCCTCCAAGAAGTGGTAACTTGATTCCAAACACCTGTTATTGCCCATGGCCCTCCTTTTCTTGGTCTGTGAAGCAAGGAACGTCAAGTCATCTTCAGAATGTACAAATTCACAATTAACGTACTGCACTTCTACCCCTCCTTCTAGTCTGTGGCAGGTTCTACTCCATGTTACCCTCTTGGCACTGAGTTTGATTGCTTTTTATCTCCTTGAATCTTCCTTCTTTCTGACTTGCTTTCTGATTTTCTTCCCATCTTATCTAAGAAGACTTTGTCCTAACATGTAAATCAGGTGTTTACAGGCATCCCTCAATTCCCTCAATTTCACCCTTAGCAAGAAAGCTAGCTTGCATAAATATGCTAGATAGAAAGGCAAAAATTTGTATCTCTGCTAGTAATTTAAACAGATCCCCTAAATTTACACTTATGGATCCCAAGTTGAAATTCTCTCCTTAGAAACTGTTAGAGTAACGATTTGGGGGGCCTGTTTTCTGGAGATCAAAGGGACTCTACAAACATTGCTTTAACCTTGCTTGGCCACTCTGCTCCCCTTCCAGATAATCTCTGCTAACACTTAAAAATAACTATTATAACTAATTTTACCAGAACATCAACTTCACTTTTCCTTAGTAAACAAATAGCTATGTTACATGATTCTGACATTTAATGAATACCTACTGTGTCCCAGGTACTTTATTTATCAAATTCTAGTTTAGATAGCTCTTACAATGTTTGCTGTAAGTGAAAACTACATAATTCTAAGTGCTTTCAAGTATTAAAATGGTGGAGCTGGAAATCAACACCAGTCAGTCAGATTCCAGATCTGTGCTATTAATCAATGATATATATTTAATTTTCACAATAACCCTGCAAGGCTAGTTATCCACAATTTAAAAATGAGAAAACTTAAGCAGAGAGAGGTTGAATAAATTTCTCAGGGTCATCCACCTATAAGTGGTAGATCTCAGATTCAAACCTAGGTTTCACTGATCTCTTTCCACAAGCATATTGCCTCTTGTATAAATTATTTTATTCCTAATTAAAACTGGACAACTAAGAGCATCATTGTATCAGTTATCTATTAACAAAATATTGCTACATAACAAAAAACCACAAAACCTCAGTGAATACATTAAAAATGTATTTATCTCCTATGTCCCTACGGCTCCACGTAATTGGGCTGGGCTTGTTCATGCATCTGTACTCATCAGTAGGTCAGGTAAACAGATTTGTGATTCTGGCTGGACTCACTCACATGTCTTGGGATTGGCTGACTGTCAACTGACTTAGGATGATATCAGTTTCAATGCAGGAAAATTTGGCTTTTGATGATATCAGTTTCAATGCAGGAAAATTTGGCTTTTGCTAGACTGAATATGTTCTAATGGCAATAGCAGAAGTTCAAGAGAAAGAGTGGAAATATGGTCTTTTTCAAGCTTCCACTTGTATCATGATTGATAACATCCCATTGGTCAAAGCAAATCACTTGGCTGGTTCAAGAATATCAGTGGGAGCACGTTACAAAGGCCACACGGCAAAGGATGTGGATACACAAGGGGTGAAGCACTGGGGCCATAACATAATCAGTCTACTGCAGTTATATCATTGGGACTAAGTAACCAAGTCATATAATTATGTATTAGTTGTATGAGAGAGCTGAGTACTAAATTTTCATAAATTTTGCAAGGCAGTTGCTAAACCATTAGTAGCTTGAAATCAACCCATGATAAGAGTATTTATACCACAAAACTAGTCAAATGTTACAAATCAAGGCTTTGTATAGCCAATTTACCAGCACACTTCTGTATGCATCTCAAAACTTTAAGTCTAATGCTTCTCCTATGTATAGAAAAATTCAAGTGATTATGTGATCAAGTTACATTTCTATTTTGTGTCAGAAAATTATATATGTATTATTATCAGGTTGCTGTTATGTTTTCTTTTCCTTAGTTACCTTTTATGTATGCAGATAGGTTAAGACAGTTCTAAAGATAGATGGCTCATCATTCCTTGAAAAGGTAGGGTAACAACAGTAATTAAGTAAACATCATCAAAGAAATCACTTATGAGTCTAAAGATTCCAATTTGCTATTTTTAAGGGTATTTTAATTCTCATTCATTCTGTGTTTTCAGCAAATCTGCTGTAGATAATCCCAGGGGCAGCATTAGGTTACAGAATCTATTAATTTTGTCTGAAGACAGTTGAAATAGTAATTTAGACTGACTTAGAATCACAGATCATATGTGGAGTTCCTTCTATCACTCAAGGCTTTGCACATAGGTGTGTCTTTCTTCATAAACAAAACAAAAATTCATTCTATTTCAAATACAAGTAAAACTGTTTCACAAAACTGTGCCTGATGAGGCTGGGGAGGCAGGAAACGAAAACTTTTCTAGCCTTTTAGCCATTCCCCAAGTTTCTAGTATACCATCACTGTCATCATCAAGGAAGGAAGGAAGGAAGGAAGAGGGGGAAGGGAGAAAGAGAAGGGGAAAGAAAAGAGAAGAAAATTGCCAACAGGCCACAATTCAAAACATTAAATAATACTGAAAAGAGTTGAAAATGACTATTATTAGTGTTTTTCTTTCCTCAGTGGGTAAGGAAAGTGTGACGTGAGTCTTCTTTCTCTATGAAAATTTTAACTATGGTAGGAAGTTATGAAACTGTACCCAGTATTTCTTTCTTATTAAGAAATGAAAACACTGAGTTTGAGCACATATACATATTCTCTCTTCCTCCCTTTCTTTCTCTTTCTCTGCCTGTATGTGTGTGTATCTTTTCTTCTCTTCCCTTTTTTGAATATAAAGATAAAAATTATGCCTGATATACCCAGAGAAAATCATAATTCAAAAAGACACATGCACCCCAATGTTCACTGCAGCACTATTTACAATAGCCAAGACATGGAAGCAACCTAAATGTCCATCAACAGAGGAATGGATAAAGAAGATGTGGTACATATATACAATGGAATATTTTGGGTCATTTGTAGAGACATGGATGGACCTAGAGACTGTCATACAGAGTAAAGTAAGTCAGAAAGAGAAAAACAAATATCGTATATTAACGCACATATGTGGAATCTGAAAAAATTGGTATAGACAATCTTATTTACAAAGCAGAAACAGAGACATAGAGCACAAATGTATGAATACCAAGGGGAAAGGCAGGGGGTGGGATGAATTGAGAGATTGGGATTGACATACATACACTATTGATACTATGTATAAAATAGACAGTATCTAATGAGAACCTATTGTATAGCACAGGGAACTCTACTCAGTGCTCTGTGGTGACCTAAATGAGAAGGAAATCCAAAAAAGAGAGCATATATGTATACGTATAGCTGATTCACTTCGCTGTACAGTATAAACTAACACAATACTGTAAAGCAACTATACCCCAATAAAAATTTTTTTTTAAATTATGCCTGAAGCCAAACTATCTCAGTTCAGATTCAAGCTTTGGGACTCTGAGCAAGTATTTAACCTCTGTGTTCATTTTCTTCATCTGTAAAATGAGGATAAAAATAGTATTCACTTCAAGGGTTGTTATGAGTATTAAAAGAATAAATACATATAAAGTATTTAGAACAGTGCCTATAAATTCTGAAAAAATGTTGTGTGAATTATATGATACCCAAACCATCTTCATTCAAGTCAGTTTTAAAAAACGACTCAAACTAGAACATTCTCTAACACCACACACAAAAATAACCTCAAAATGGATTAAAGACCTAAATGTAAGACCAGATACTATAAAACTCTTAGAGAAAAACACAGGCAGAACACTCTTCGACATAAATCACAGCAATATCTTTTTTGATCCAACTCCTAGAGTAATGAAAATAAAAATAAACAAATGGGACTTAATTAAACTTAAAAGCTTTTGCACAGCAAAGGAAACCATAAACAAAACGTAAAGACAACCCACAGAATGGGAGAAAATATTTGCAAATGAAGCGACTGACAAGGGATTAATCTCCAAAATATACAAGCATCTCAATATCAAAAAAAAGCAACAACCCAATCAAAACATGGGCAGAAGACCTAAATAAACATTTCTCCAGGGAAGACATACAGATGGCCAAAAGGCACATGAAAAGATGTTCAACATCGCTGATTATCAGAGAATTGCAAACCAAAACTACAATGAGGTATCACCTCACACTGGTCAGAATGGCCATCATCAAAAAGTCTATGAACAACAAATGCTAGAGAGGGTGCGGAGAAAAGGGAACCCTCCTACACTGTTGGAGGGAATGTAAATTGGTACAGCCACTATGGAGAACCATATAGAGGTTCCTTAAAAAACTAAAAATAGAACTACCATGTGATCCAGCAATCCCACTTCTGGGCATATATCCAGAGAAAACCTTACTTAGAAAAGATACATGCACCCCAACTTTCACTGCAGCATTATTTACAATAGCCAGGATATGGAAGCAACCTAAATGTCCATTGACAGAGGAATGGATAAAGAAGATGTACATATACAATGGGATATTACTCAGCCATAAACAAAGAATGAAATAATGCCATTTGCAGCAACATGGATGAGATTATCATACTAAGTGAAGTAAGTCAGATAAAGCCAAATATCACATAACTCAGATGTGGAATCTAAAAATATGATACAAATACAAATGAACTTATTTACAAAACAGAAACAGACTCACAGACTTCGAAAAAACTTATGGTTACCAGAAGGGAAAGGTGGGGGGTAGGGATAAATTAGTAGTTTAGGATTAACATATACACACTACTGTATACAAAATAAACAACGAGGACCTACTGTATAACGCAGTGAACTCAATGTTCTGTAATAACCTATACGGGAAAAGAATCTGAAAAAGAATGGATATATGTATATTTATAACTGAATCACTTTGCTGTACACCTGAAACTAATACATTGCAAATCAACTATACCCCAATATAAAATAAAATTAAATTTAAAAAACAATCAATTAACTCTGAAACTTTAATCATATTAGTTGTCATTTTTAAGATATTTCTTTATTCCTCAATATTTCTTTAGTTCTCAATATTTCTTTAGTTCTCTGTGTTACACCACCATAGTTTAGGAATGTGTAGACACAGTTTGAGGAGGGTATCAGCAGCTCAGACTCAGGGTAAAGACAAGGACCTCCCACTTCAGCTTTGATGGTCATGTATATTAATATATACAGAAGTATATATAATAAAGACTTTATGAAAACATGTGATATCTGTGTCACTTTATAATCTTATAACCCTGAAATTATAGTATACAGAATAGATCTATGTGTGCTTATTATTTATTCTTACTTTAGATATATTTTAACTAGGAAAAAAATCTTAGACGTATTAGAAATATTTCCATGTATTTTTACCTTTTCATAAATGTAACTTCACACTGGGGTCAAAGAGAAAGTGTAAACTGTTACCTCTTGATGGTATATGCTTGGCAAAAGCCCAGAAGACATAATGGGAAAAGAGAAGAATGAATGGTCCTGGTAACAGAATATGAATTATTATAAAAGATGATTTTATAATGTACTGAGCTGAGATAAAAAAGACTTTTACATTTTGTAAGTGTGGAGCTTAAATATATAGAATAGATAGTTGGAAATTTCACAAAGACATGCATATCTCAATGAAAAACTCACTGAGGTCAAAATTGGCAGTTGAAAATTTATATCCTCTAAAATTATTTTATTAAACACTGCTTGTAGTTAGAGCAAAATATAGACTAGTGATGCTATTTATAAATCTGTTTGGAAGTCATGTGCTGTGGCACTATTACGTAGCGTCTATAAAACAGGTCCTATTTGTTTTTCTAGGCTTTATTTGAAGACATGGGCAGAGAACAGAATTATTGAGGTTATAAACATGGAAACTGCTATGTTTTAATTAATATAAATATATACTCTTATGTGGTATATAGAATTATATATAGATATATGTTTATCTAAATTATAGAATATACATTTATTCTTATATTTTAGTTAAGAGAAATATAAATCATATTTATATTTATAGGAGATTAAATAGCCTCAGACACTTTTATTATAATAGTCACAAAATATATCGTAAGAAAACAATATTTGATAATTTTAATTTAAAAATTAAAACTTATGGTATCATAGGTTATCACTTAGAATCAACCAGAGTCAATATTCAGAAGCCCAGATTTTCAAAGAATAGCACTGCCAGACCAATCTTATAATGTAATGTAATGTAATCCTTATAGGTGAAACAAGAAAATAAAGACTTTAAATATAAGCCTTTATAATAGTATTATATGGTATTTTATGGTATATACAAGTACTTTCATTACATTAAATGAGATTAAAGTTGTCTGTATAACTGTCTTCATTATTCATCATTGTTAAATGGCCTCTGCACATAGAGCGCTCATCCTCCCTACTCATTAGAAGGACCCAACCTGAAAGATCATATCAGGTATGTCGACAATGGGCCATTTAATCAAACTGTTTTTTCCTGATATATCTATAAAAAAATAAAGAAATGTTTTGGGGATAAGATGAATGCTTCTGTGGATACCTCTACAGATTGAACGGTTGACTCAGCAGCACTCTGAGTACAACACAGAGCCTAGAGAAGCAACCTGATGGCACTTTAGTTTATTGTACTTAATGGCACTCAGGACAAGCATTTTATTCACATAGATTTCCCCTAGCTGAAATTAATTTCTTCCTTCTTTGTGCTTCCACAGCACACAATTTCTTCTCCTCCTACAGCATTTGCCACACTTTGCCTTATTCTAAGCTCTACTTTTTTGTGTAAAAAGGTGAAACATCAATACTTACAAATACCTTGATAAAAATTTTAAGGTTTTTCTGTATCTTCTCTCCTTCTCCATATGCCCTTCTCCTCTAAATCAGTATTATAAAGCACATGCTTGCTACACAGAATTCAAGTACAGATCAATTATTACCACTATAAAACAAACCAACAGTATGGAAAATGAAAGAAGAGTGAATTAGGATGAAGTGTCATATTTTATATATATTTTAGGCTATACACTGGCATACCAGAAAACTATTAATGTCTTTCTTTCTGACCAAAAATTGGTTATAGCATATACTATATCATGAAAAGCAAATTATTTGTGTGAATTTGAGGTCTCTTCAATAGCAGGAGACTGTTACCTTCTCATGAGTAAATTCAATCTCAGAATAAAGTCTTATACTCTGTGTCCTAGTTCTTAGTGCCCTACATAGGAAGTACTAAAAATCTTTGTTAAATTGCATTAATCAAACCAATGGAGTTTACTTTTGTTGATTCTAGTCTATAAGTCAATGATCTGGCAAACATTCTCCTTCTACTCAGTATCCACAGGCCACTACCATCCAAAACAAAAAACAAAAACAAACAAACAAAAAAAGTGTTTAACTGATTTAGCTTTAGCTGTCTTCTTTGTAATCTGAGAAACTAAAGGATAGAGAACAGATAGATATAGTCAAGGGGTCAAGGATGAAACCTGAAAGCTAAATTATCTTATAACTCAGCTATAAAAACAATTCCACAAGTTTACCCTTTCAAATCATTCAGAGGCCATTATCTTGATAAAGGCACTGAAGCCTTAGTAGTGAGAAAGAAGAGTGCCTTGAAATAGAAACTTAATATATCCAAATTAAGTCTTCCTGTGAGGTGGCAGAAGAAAAAAATCAATCATAGGTTTTGACCCATAAGGGTTTTTCTGCTCATCCATAAGGTGAATGAGACCAGTAAAAATATCATTTGTACCATTTACTACTAGAGATTCTCAGCCTCTTATGAAGACATGAGACAAAGTCATTATGAGCTGTCTTAAGAAACTCTAGCACAGTTTCAAAAAGATGTTCAAAAAAGTATTTTAAAGCTATAAAACAAATTAGATACTTGATTTGTTCATATGACACCATACAAATTAGTTTGACTGAATACATATTAATATATTTCCTGAAGTAAACAGTTGTTTGGGCCACCTATAAAGACATCCTTAAGAAAGAGAAATAGAGGAGCTGACTACTGAGGGCCTACCATGGTCCTATTAAGTATCATATCTGTTTTGTTTTGTCTTCTTTTCCTCCCCCTGCCCCCATACCACTAGGGATATTTAGTTTCTATGATATAAAAGAAAGAAAGAAAGAAAAAGATCTAGAAAGAGTGATTGATGCATGGGTGTAAAACAGTGAAATAATATGGAATAGAAACCAGGGCAACAAAATGTAGTGTGTGGCAAGAATAAAACTAAATGTGCCTACTCTTAAAAGTTCAATTTTGCCAGGTGATGGCTTAGACTTTAACTTTGTATTTGTATCAGTCTGGTTCCTGGGAGTATTAAGACCTTTTCAGTAGGCTTACTATCTATGTAGTGTCTCTGTAGACTTAGTCTCTCTCTCGGCTATGTTTGATTATTCCCTTTATTCCCTTTATTCCTCAGTTTTGTGACATCTTAAACAGTCAAACTACTAGTTTAGTTGAGCAACATTTTTGTGGAGGAAAAAGTAAATGCACTGTCAGACTACACTGTAATAAATAAGCATCACATAAGAGACCAAAGAAATATTCTCCCTTATCATTATAACACTGTCCACTAAATCTTTATAAGGCTGTCAGGTTTTTCCTGTGAATATCTGAAATAAGGCTTCTTTATCGCATTTCAAGAACTGTCAATACCTTCCACACCATGGAAGATTAGCCCATGATCTGTCCCACAAAATGTGTGAATCCACAGATACTGTGTGGTTATACGACACTTATCATAAACAGAAAATCTTATTATCAAATTTCATGACATACTGTGTCATTTAAAGGTCTTAAGGACCACAGAGTAATCAAGAGACTACATAGAATACAACCATATTGCAGTAGTTATCCCATTTTTATATGTTATGCATAATTAGCTTTAATATCGTCTGTGATTTGTAAAAATGACAGTAGGCATTTCTTTCAGCTTTAAAAACAAAAGTTCAAGAAAGTTGCTGTGAGGAATAATAAATGAAAGTTACTGTGAAGGACTTTCCAAATATGAATAGACATACACTGTCAAATAATAATCAAATAACATTTTTAATGTGAATGCACTGGCAATTTATGTTCAGATAAGTTGCTCTATTGTAATCAGACCTCCTCCATTATATTGTGTTTAGTCCTGGACATTGTATTTTCAGAATGAAATATATAACTTTAGAGCATATTCAGAGGAAATCAAGGACTCAATATGCTTTGAGTCAAGCTGCAATATGAGAAGATTCAGACTGGAGAAAAGACGAATCAGAAGAGACAACCATGTTTTGCATTATACACATACGGCTGTCATGTGAAGAAGAATTAACTGTTCTCTGTGTCTTCAAGATAAGTGGGGAAACACTGACAGTGGAGGAAGTTTTGGATTCCATACAATGCTGACTCTGGAGCTCTCTCTAGATACAACAGACTACTTCAAAAGGAAATAGTTTTCTAGCTGCAAGGCATAATCACATACAATTTGGCTTAGCTATTGTGGAGAAGTTTCAAACAAGGAAATGGTAAAACAAATATTCCAATCTTTGAAGCATTTAACACCTTTATGAATATTATACAATGAATATGAACACATATTGGGACAATAAATAGTCTCATTTATGTGTCTGAATGATGGGGATTTATTAGGAAGAGCAGAAGGTGATAGCTATCTGTCTCCATGGCCTCACTATTGCCACTTTCTAGTTGAAGCCCCTCCTGTGAATAGCTGCTGCGCTAATTTTTATGATGCCACCTACTCTTGCTAAAATTAGCTAGAAGCAACTCCATTTATCTGTATTATAGGATAACAGCAATAACATGGTGTAAGGGGAAATGTTGACATGGGCAGTGTCTTTGTATCATCCCAGAAAATCTAACGGCGCTCAATAATGTGCACTGACTTGGGTTTACAGATGGAAGAAGTATGTTCAATACATTTTTCTTGCTTCATTTGCTATAGGATGCTGTACTATAATATTAATATTTATAGTATACAGCCATCAATAATATGAGTGAACAATTTAATCTTCTAAAGTGTCAAAATATTGAAGGACCTCTCCTTTTGTGATTTTTAAAAATAACCTCAGAAAACAACAGTATAACACCACTCTCTCAAATCCATTGCTTCCTTTACATTCCCATTTCTAATGTCTTAGTCTATAATACATTATGTTTTTTGCCTGGACTATAATAATCTCCTAAACGCCTGTCTTCCTCCATTACGTTTATCCCACGAAACATGGACAGATTAATCTTCTTACAACATTGCTTTGCAATTGTCATATAACTGCCTAGAAAACTTCAGTAACTGCAGAACAAAAATAAGTAGCCACTGTAATTTATCAAGCAAGTTCTGATCAATAAAGTGCTTTAGCGGGCCAATCTTAGTAGCAGCATGATTGAAGAAGGGAGGTAGTAAGACTATTCACAAGGTAATTTCAAAAAATCTGGTCAAAATGATGAGAACTTAATGTGTTAGCAGTATTTATAATTCAGAAAAAAATCACACATCCAAGAACTATTGCAAAATTTTAATTATTTTCCGGATAGTTTCATTTAAAGAGGAAAAGAGAAAATCAGAAAATTGGGTAACACTGCGTGACTAAAAGGATACTGTTGCCAGTGATTATAATGGAAGAAATCAGAAAAGGTAATCAGTTTTTGGGATGAACAGATCAATTAGAAATGGTTATGGGAATGTAAATAAAAATGCTCATTAACTGGAAATAGGCCAATGGCTTTCGTTTATAGTTGGGAACTTGAGATACAGATCTGACGTTAAAGGTGAGAATTTAAACATTAAGAAGACATTAAAATTCATGGGAATGCATGCATTCTCAGAGGAAATGGCTTTAAACAGGGAAGAACATAATGTCAGAGGCTGAACTTTAACAAACACCTACACTCAAGAGGGTAGCTTAGAAGCTAGATAAACATTAAGCACATGTGAAGGAAGAGATCCAATAGAGTTCAGTGCTAAAGAAGTTCAGAAGTAAACTGCTGAAATATCAAAGAGGATGCAGATGATAAAAGGCCTTTATACTTGGTGATGTGAAAAATCTTGCAGAAAAAAAAAAAAAAAGAAAAATCTCACGAAATCCAAAGATGATTTTGAAGAGTAAGAATCAGAGTGGTAGAGATGGGTGTTAAACTGTATGAGGATTAAAAGGAAATAAAAGCAATGAATAACACTTTTATGATACTTCACAATTTATAATGGGATCCTTATTTACCTAAGAAAATTTAAAACTTGTATAGTAACTGGTTGGTTCAAGTAAGATAATTTTTTAAATCCAGGAGATTTGGAACAAATACTGTTAGTAAACACATACCCAGAGCTAGGCTTTATTTGTTTGAGAAAAATAAAGCAAGATGACATTAGATAGTGGAGCAAATTTGTGTGTGTGTGTGTGTGTATTTATAAATGTGCATATATTTATGCACACATATCTATGAGATGCTGGCAGAAAACACATTGAAATATTAACTGAGTTCTAAAAAGAAACCCTGCCTTCGTTACTTTCCATCTGAGGAAGAAGCTTTTGGAACTGAAACCTTGGGAAAGAGCAGCTCCCCTAGATGAGTTTGATGTTCTTCCACGTTTATCTTGGGATTTATAAGATCTGATGAGCATTAGGGCCAGCGCTGAAGATGAAACATTTCCATCCTTTCCACTGACCCTTGTGTGGTATGTCCCCTTCCATTCAGCCCTGGAGAGCAATGCAGAGTGAACTGACCTGAAGTGTGTTGTGGGAATCAAAATTCAGTTATAATCCAGCATACTGTGTCAGTGCTTCATGGTACCTAGTTTTAAACGTTGAAGTGTTTCTGGCAAGGGTGTATTTTATGTTTATGTATAATGCTAACATACTAGCAAGGGATTTAGTTGTGACCATTCAGAAATAATTTATCTGTTAAACCTTAATTTAAAATAAAATGATGTCTAATCAAGAAAAAAAATCAAGGAGATTTGGTAATGTTTAAAAACAAAAAAGAGAATCAGAGGAAAGAAAAAGACCAAAACAGCTGGAGGGGGTAAAAATAGGGAGTTAACTATATTCTGGAATACACAGGCACTGATTGGAGAGCACAGATGAAGGAAGGCAAAGTAGCAAATTTTACCAGGACCTACTGAGCTAAAAGTAAGAACAAAAGAGAAACTTCACTCTGCCTTCCTTTTTTTTCCAGGAAAGACAGACAGAGACATCATCCTTTGAAAGTGAGAGTAGAGCTGGGGGATTTCAAAGAGAAGTGGTCTGCAATAGCCATTGAATTGTTAAGCAAGCTGAATTTTGACAGCATGGATTTATAATGGATCAAGTCATTATAGTTCTCTACCTTCTCCCATTGGTGTTTGGTGATACAGAATTAGGAGTGTAGAAATCAAATACTGGGCAGAGATTCAATGTTGAATATTTGCTTATGGGTTTGGCAAAAATCTATCATTGAGATAAAACCCAAAGCAAACAAAATGAGGCATAATTTTTAAGGGCCCCAACACACTGAATCATAAAGATATTCTAAATATGGAAGTTCTTAATGTTTTGAAATAGCTATTAAAATATATCCAGAAATTTGTACTGTAAAATTGACAAGAAATCTTTTCTTTTCTTTTTTTTTTTTTTGCGGTACATGGGCCTCTCACTGTTGTGGCCTCTCCCATTGCGAAGCACAGGCTCCAGACGCGCAGTTTCAGCGGCCATAGCTCACGGGCCCAGCCGCTCCGCGGCATGTGGGATCTTCCCGGATCGGGGCACGAACCCGCGTCCCCTGCATCGGCAGGCAGACTCTCAACCACTGCGCCACCAGGGAAGCCCAGAAATCTTTCTTAATGGCATTCTTAGTGCCCAGTAATAACAACATCCTAACTTTCTGAAGTGCCTCACAGCTCACACAACACTTTCATATGCATTATCTCATTTGATCTTCACAAGTCCAGACTCTACTCAACTTGAATCAAATTAAAGAATTTAGAGTATCTGAGTTGCTTTCAAGTTTGTCTCTATCAATCATGAGTTTTCTTTCATGCTACCATTTATAATAAGAGCTTACGAAAAGTTATGGTAATATGAGATAAAGAAAAAACACTCCATTTACTATGCATTTTTTGGAGTTTGCTTCTACCTATGGTTTTGGTTCTCACGCTTTGCCTTCTGCCTAATAATAAAAAAACTGGGTTGTGCCTACAGCTGTGGGTCCTATAAGCATGATCTCTGCACTTAAAAACTTACCTAAAGGACTTCTTCTTTGGGTTTGAGAAAATCCTAGGCTAGTTGCAACAATATAATTAAACACATTAAAAGTACTGAATGAACTTCAATCAAATAATTTAGCAAACTGTACTGAGTATCTTCTCTCTGCAAATACTATAATATGTACTCAAAACTTACAACGTCAAGGGGGGAATTAAGAAATGTTCAGGGAAGAAGGATAGGTTTTATGTGACTGTAAGCTCAGGACGTGTCAGCAGAGTGATAACACTGTCAGAAAAGCTAATGTGTTCCTGGGCTGTGTTACAAGACATCTGACATATAGAGCAAAGACAGTGATAGACTACTGTGTATTCCCCTACATATATGTGTAATATAATTTATAATATTTGTATTATATATTATTATATTTCTACCCCTAGTGTGTTCACCTATGAACTCTTACAAAAATTAGAGCTATCCAGAGGACAGTGTCCAGAGTGAGAGAG
Organism: Delphinus delphis; assembly: GCF_949987515.2. Lineage (NCBI taxonomy): Eukaryota > Metazoa > Chordata > Mammalia > Artiodactyla > Delphinidae > Delphinus > Delphinus delphis. Next base: position 72,777,636 of record NC_082698.1, on the reverse strand, counting down.
GGACTCAAAGCAATGTGACATCAGAAATGTTTGAAAGAACTAGCAGCATTTACCCAGAGAATTGAATATATGTGTGCAGAAGGAAGCAGGATTATCATTATTGTGTATGACCGACAGAGGGGAAAATTAAGGCCTTTGTACTGACCTTACAGTAGGCATGTTTGGGCTCAGAATGAGTAAGACTTTAGATTACTTCATTAGGATTTTAATTTACCATTTATTCAAAGGTAAACAACTTCTTGTCAAGGGCTTTAAATAAAACAAAAAGATTTTTGGCAGTGGGAATAATCTTTACAGAGAATGTACCATTTGAGTTCGAGCGTGAATGATTGGTAGGATCTTGACTGTAATAGTGGGCACCTCAAGCTAACAATTAAATGATGTAAGTGTATGGGGATTACAATTCCTCCCACTGCAACTTAGGTATGAGAAGAAAAGAGTTTTCATTTTCTTATGTAATAATCTAAATCCTCAGCAGAAAGGTGCTTGGGATTGAAGAGGTCTTATGCCCAGAAAATCACATTACCATTTCTCAAAACATTACCCCCTTTCTCATTACACAAATTTTCTGTGTAATGGTAAAAAAATCTGATCATGGTAATTTCCTTTTTAAAGCCTTTCACACATTTCCCGTTCCTTTAACATAAAATCCTTTTAGAGGCTTTCCTAACTAACCAAACTATGGTGGGGTCCCTGTGTGCACTTCCCCAAGCTCCCATACTTCCTCTTCCCCATTACACTCATCATTTTACTTTTTCAATGTCTATCTTTGCTCATAGATATGAACTCAAAATTTCCAACATCTAGTGTATTGTCCTTGGACACAGCAGGTGCTTCCTAAATATCTGTATAAGTTATAATTTTAATTATATGCATGAATTATATGTCTCATCTGTACATCAATAAATTGGTAATCTATCTTACACAGTTCCTTTTAAGATTTGTAAATTTACCACCACTCTGAAAGATGAACCCACTGTGGTTGGGCTGACAACATCAATTTCTAGTTGAAACTGTGTTCGTCTTTGGAACACAGGAAATTCACTAATAAGCCCCATCTTGCCATATTTCTTGACAAGTAAAAATTTATCGTCTCCTTGGGGACACTCCTCACTTGACACAAAAGTTCTCTCAAACTACACGAAGGAGATCCATCTTCGTTAATACCTAAGTTCATAATGAGGACGTTTCCCTTTAAGAGACCCAGTTATCTTCCACAGATTTTTAACAACTTGCAGTCGTGCCAAATTGTCTCACAGGCTTGTTTTACCCTAAGCTGGTTCATCTGTTTTATTAGGCTTCAATTAACTAGATTTAGTTCTGTCATGGCTAAATGGATGTGACTAGAAAGGGTAGCATACAGCAATCTTTATGTAAATTGTTACTCTACTAGTTAACATTTAGGTTTGAAGTTGGGAAATCAGTGAAAAGAAACTTTAATTTCAAATGGGAATCCACACTCAAAAGGGGAGAGGGCACTACTTTTGATCCCCAGATAGCTACGAAATTAAAAACTATTCCAAAGATGCAAATGGCAACAGAGATCAACAGGCTGTGACCTCTGTTTTCTTTTTAAAAATCATTTGCACCTCCACTGAGTGATTTATTGCTAAATCTTAAGTGACATTTTTAAAAAAATGGGCAGACAAGTTTAGGGTAACTTAAGGAAGCACATTTTCCACGTGGAAAAGGTTCCTTCCATATCCTTGAGGGCACCGTCTCCCACCTTCACTGGCGCCCAGAACAAAGCCTGGCACAGAGTAAGCGCTTATTACTTATTTGTTGGGTGAATAAATGGATGAATGAATGAAGCTAGACTGAGAAGTTTGGGGTGGGGAGCTGGGGCCCCCGAAGCACGTCTGCTGCCTTTCCAGCAGGCTGGCGGGCATCTCCTCATTCCCTCACTTTCCTGGCAGGTCTGAATTCCCCTGTTTGCCCCTCCTTCGGGACGACCAAAATCCTGTCCCTAAACCACGCCACTCCTCAGTTAAGCCGCTCATTTCTCACACAGACGCAGCTGTTTCTGAGGACTGGCTGGCGGAACACGTTAAGTCTGGGCTGCGAGTAGCCCGGGACCTTGAGGGGGCGAAGGCAGCCCGCTGGCTCCAAAACCCTAAAGGGTCTGGACCCTCATTCTTCCAATCCTTGATAAACAAACAAACTGCTCACTCTCACCTCCTCGTGCAGACGCCGCAGTGCCAACCTGGTTCCGACTAACACTGTGAGGAGGGAAGGAACGCCGAACCGCCCTCACCAGCAAAGAGGGACAAGCGGGCGCCTCCGCCACGCCCCGCGACGCCCGCCGTTCCGGCGCGCTCAGCCGTCCGACGCCTCACGCGCCGGGTTGCTGGCGCCGAGGCGCGAGGGCCCCCCGGGCCGCGTACGCACGGAAGGCCGAGGGGTTGGGGGGCAGGGAGCGCCGCGCGCCAGCAGGTGGGCGCGTCCTCTCGCGCGCGTGCGCGCCCCGTGCCTTCTCCCTCACGTTCCCCGCGCGCCGCGTCCTCTTCCCGCCGGGAGCGCGCCGCCTCCCGCTCTCGCGCCGGGACTGTCTCGGCTTCTCAGAGCCGCACGCTCAGTGGAGCTCCCGCCACTGCCGTCGCCTCGGCCCCTCGGTGCCGCGTCCCAGGCCTCCTCCCTTCCTCCGCCACTCCCTTTCCCTTTCCCGCCCTTCTCTCTCACACGGTCCGCGGAGAGAGCCTGGATACGAAGCAGGCGGACGTGAGAAGGGGGTTGGAAAAATGGAGGTGCCGCGCCTGGATCATGCCCTTAGCAGCCCCACCAGCCCCTGTGAGGAGGTGATCAAAAACCTCAGCCTGGAGGCCATTCAGCTGTGCGACCGGGACGGTAAGAGTGGCCGGGACGGTGAGGAGGGGGGGTCGAGCCCACGGCCAGGCACCGCGGCCGCTCTGGCTCAGCCGCCCCTGCGCGGGCGGCAGGGTCTTTTGTTGTCCCACCTGTGCATATGAATGTCGGTGGGGGCTCCCTTTCGTACACCCCTCCCGCCCCTCAGACCCCAAAAACAAAAGCACCCCGGGGCTCGCGCGTTGGCGGGGAGAGTCGCCGTCGTCCCCGGCCTCGGCGCCCCTCGCCAGCCTCGCCCGCCTGGCCCCGGCCGAGGGCTGCCCTCGCGAGGGCGCCGTTCCCGCCCGCGGCTCCCGCCCGGGACGCGGCGCTTTTGATCTTTGCCGCAGTCCCGCAGTCCTGGGTCTCCCGGCGTCGAAAGGGAGATGCCCTCAGGGGTTTCCAGCCTGCTCGCCCCGCCGCCTCTCCCCGCACACACACTAGTTAGCGGTCTCTGACCAGAAACTTAACAGTTCCTTTTTCGAACATCTACATTTAGTAGTCTTTTTATCCTCTCAAAATGGGATGGGGGTGACAGTTTTTTCAGTGAGGGGGCAGAAAAAGAGTGCGTTTCAGCACCACGGACAGCCACCAGCTTCGCCGTTTGGGGCTGTGATTCAGAAACTGTCAAAAATCTGTGAAGGAAGTGGCCTCGTACATCTGCCGTGATTCAGAATACGGGGCGAGTACTCGCCATTGTGTCTTGATATCATACCGCTTATTCTGTTGTTAAAGTTGGCAGTCTCCTGAAGGAGGACATTGATTAAACGTCGGTCTGAGCGTTAAAGAGAGAAACCGGTACTACGTGCAGCACGGGTAGTCACACTGCTTCTGTAATTAGTTCGAGAGTCAGTGCTATTTCAGTAATGCGGAAAAAAACTTCATTTGTAAAGAACTCATCTGATTCGTACTGATTGGCCTAATAATTGTAAAAATTATACATGTGACAAAGGAAAAACAATTTATGTGTTGTCAAGATGATCCTGAACAGTTTTGGCTATACATGAAATTAATGTTTAACTGTATATAGAGACGATGATTTTACAATGGTTTTTTAGCCAAGGTTATGTAGATATATACTCACAATAAGGTCATAAAATTGATCAGTATGTAATCCAAGTAGAGAGCAGAGGTTTTGTTTCCAGTCCATTTAAATAGTAATAACTTGGTTAGGCGTTGCTATACAGTACGGTTTAGGTCAACCGAACACCGAGTTTCCGTTTAATAACAAATTTAGGACAGTGGGTCTTTGATTAATTGCTCTTTGAAGCCAGAGTCTCTTTAAATAATTCTGAAACAGGTGTAGTATGGATAATAAATATTCTTGCAAAAGCTGCTTATATTTTCTTTATCCTTAAATTGTTTTGGTCACCATAGTATTAAGTGCACATATTTATGGCATTAAAAAGATTCATTGTTTTGGTATTCCATATATAAGGTTACATTATTAGACTATACAGATTATTTTTAACATAGCACATAGGAAGTCCTGTAGTCCTATGGGTTTGTTTATACTTTTGTGAAATGACTTTCTGTAATGTTATCACTGTAAATATTTTTATTTTCCTAGACTGGTTTGACAGAAAACCAGAATCTAATAAAATAAAGGCAGATTTTATTTTCATTTACTTCAGTGATTTATCAAAAGCTCATTACTGTAGTTATTGGAAATGGGCAATTCATGGTTGCTCCTCAGAAGCCAGTAATCAATACTTAAAATTGCATTTACCACCTGTTTCAAAGATACTAAGAAAAATAAAGTTTTAAAAATGACCTTTACAGAGTTAATAATGCAGAGTACAAAAATTAATGTGCTGCATTTACCATGGTCTCTCCTCCTAGAGTAGAAGTTATTTTATTTTGGTAATATTTTTTAGTTGTTTTAGTTCACATTACTAATCCTTGCAAAATGAGCAAATTACGTAACATTTAATGGCGGGGGTATTGGCACTAGGCAGTATCTATGAAAATTAATACTTATTTGCAGAGTTCTGAGTCAACACAGATTAATTAAATAGGGTTTCATTTTATAAAATAGCTTATGCCAACAAATACAGAGGGCTAACTCTTCTATTAAAAGATGTGTAAAATTTGAAAATAGCTAGTGTAAAGATGTTGTTAAATGCCTAACTTTTCATTTTGTGACTCTATGTCAAATCCAAAAACGTTAAGTTGGTGTCATAGGAATAATTTAGAGAAGGTGATATGGTTATTTTTACAGAACAATTTTTAAATGCTGCATTAAGTTTTTCAACCAGATCTTATTTATCATAATTTTATATTGAGAAATTTTCAGCTAGATGCATTTGCTTCCTTCACTCCCTTACTTTCACTCCCTCTCAGGTCTCATTATTTTACTGTTGAAAATATATAACATAGAAAAATTAGTATGTGGTAGATCTATTATGTGCTTAAGTACATAATAAGTGCTATACTTTCATAATTTTATTATAGAAATAGATTTGTTTGCTCTTTACTTACTTTATTTTACCCTAATATTAATCCGATGATGGGAAAAATTAGAGCAATATTAATTCCTTAGAAGTGGAATAAAGTAGAATAAGAGAAAGTATCATATGATTGTTTAATAAACATTTCCTTTTACCTTCTCCACTGATAGACATTTTTAATTTTATAATGTTTTGCATATTGCATCAACTAAGATCTGTAGCTGCTGGTAAACATAACTGTATGTCTTATGCTTCCCTGGATCTCCTCTTTTATTGCCTTTTTTCTTACAATCTATTTACATTATTAGCAACAATTCACAATGCTTCTTTTTCTCATCGTTCCTCAAAATATTTAATAGTCTCTGAAGAATATGGAATAGAGTCCAAGTGGTTATATAATTGGATTTTTTAATTAAGCAAGAGGGTCCTTATACACACACATTATCTCATGTGTGCTTTTATCCTAGGCATGTGTGCTTTGGTTGCTAATACATGGCCCTGCCTAGATGTTACTTGTAGTTCAACATGAGGATTCTGGATCAACTTCTATTAGGAAACCTCTGAAGATCTGCTGTAAATCTAGTAGTTTCTATAATCTTTGTTGTAAGTAAAAGAGTGTTTCTGTTATTCGCCTCTGCTGTGCTGAAGTAGCCTCAAGTTGCGTATATGATGTACTTTAATTGTGGCTTTTCAAAAAAAATCCAAGAAAAAAGCATTAATTTGTCATTGGGAAGCATTAGTAATATGGGAACTTATTTCCAGTTTGTTTCTTCACATAGCTACTTCAGACCCTCACTGACCTGTGACACGACAAAACAGCTCTGACCCCACACATAGAATTCTACGTTACTTCTCTTCATCTTTTCTCATCATGCATATACATATTGAAGCTTTATTTCCGTGCCGAGAAGGAAAGATTTATCTTTATGTTGCTTTATATGCATCCAAGCTCCCTGAACTCTTGTTATAATAGTAAAGAAGAAAATACAAAGTTAATTTGCTGTATAGCATTGAATCCACCCCCAATGCTTTCTAGCTTTAATAAGTATTATTTCCATGATTTGGGCATTTTATGACTGCCTAGATACGGTTTGTGGAGTGTATGATGCTAGTCAGCAAGGGAACACATTTTAAAGGAATTGCACAGGCAGAAGCTGACATTTCCCTGTCTTTGTCTACCAGTAGTTTGCGGAAGAAAAGGGAAAAGGTCTTCTCTTTTTTAACATATTTTAAAAGATAAATTCCTTTGAATTTGGACTCTATCATATTTGTTTAAATTATAAATCAGTTGAGACGTTCTTCTTTATGCTTATTGATGTGTGAATTAAACAAATTTTAATTTTGGAAACATGGTAATACAGGAGTGCTTAGTAACAACACTATATTAGATAATTCTTGGAGATATTTTCTAAAGCAGACATCTAGGACAAATAGCCTTAATTATTACCTTTCATAGTACAAAAATGTAAGGTAGGCATTACTCAGTCTCACTGACATGCAAATAGCATGGTGGTAATACCATTTTAGAATCAGACCTCTCATACAATATTTACTCTTGATAGATATGTTATCTTAGGCAAATTACTTAACCATTTTTTAGCCTCAAGCTTTCTCATGTAATATGGGTATAATAATGTCAGTCCTGTAGGATTGCTGAGATATTCAGTAAAGTATTATATACCATTTCTCACAGTTCTTGAAACAAAATAAAGAATAATAATTATTTTTAATGGACTGTTATTCTTCACATATCTTCTTGAGTTGAACTGCTTTTTAATTCTTATTTTTTGGCCAATGTTTAGATCTTCTTTAAAATTTCAGTTGTGTTTTGTTTAGATAGTAAATCCTTCTTATGTCACTTCAACTTCATGAGTAGTCAATGGAAACTGTAAATTCTGAATTTGAAAAGAACAGTAAAATCACAGTTACAGTACTCTATCCTTTGCTTATATTTTTCTATCACATCAGTAATATCCTTCTCAGCATTAATCCTAAAAGCTATTTTCAGCTTCTATTTTGAACCTACTGTTTGCTGTTTTTCATGTACCTTGTGACCTTGATACCTGCTTTGGTAGGTATTTGCATCAGAGCCCTTCTCTGTTCTTGATTTATCAATTGTTTTCTTTATGATTTTTTTCTAAGTATAGATCTATACCAACACATGTGACCTCCGGGTTCATTTCTTTGACCCTGATTTGACTATAGAGATGCTGTAAATTTTCATTAGTGAGTATGAAACAAAACAAAAAGAAAAGAAAAACTAAAAGAAACAAGCAAAAAGCTTGAAAACCATCACATTATGTTAAACGAATTTATATTCTTGGTAGAGGTTCTGATTCATTCCCAGAGGAGACCAGGAAGTTTTTAGAGTAAAAGTCACATCAAAGGATATGTGACCAGGCTCCCTCCAGTGGTAGAATGACCAATACGTTGTAAGTGGTAACATTCTTGCCTAGGTAAGTAAGCCAGTTAGAAATTCACTCTATAGAACACTATCTAGGCAACTTCCAAGTCACTTTAAAAAAAAAAAAAAAATTGCTGCTGATGTTTCCCTCTCTTTAGGCCTAAGCTTGATTTTTCCCTTAACTTATGTGAGTAGAGTTTCATGATGACGTTTATGTTTTATCCTGGGCTACGGTAATAACAGCGGCTGCATCAGTTACTGCAGTAAGCATGATCCTTCTAGTTTTTGGTTTTCCTTCTCTGCCCTTAAATGTATAATTTAAGTTCTCCTTATAGGATTTGCCTCTTTCTTGGATTTGTTTTACATTTCTTTTAACTTTCTCTGTAAAGAATCTTTTTATTATTTATAAATTATTGAAATTCTATCTTTACTACTGTAAAGCATTTGCCCATTTTTAACTGTTTAAAGTATTTTATTATTACTAGACAATAGTTAAACTGTCTTATTAAGAAGACTGTATTTTATACACATACATTTGAGAAGTAAAATTAGTATTGGGGGAGGACTTCTAGCAGAAATGTATTAGAAGATTTGAAGAGTCTCAACAAGGAAAAGTAGGCAGCCTCAGCCTGTTATCTATGGGAGGATAGTGAGTGGCAATGGTATAAGAAAAATCTAAAAATAATTACCAATAATTTGTGACTGATTGAATTTTCAAGCAAAATGAAAAGTGACGGGGCTTTCCTGGTGGCGCACTGGTTGAGAGTCCGCCTGCCGATGCAGGGGACGTGGGTTCGTGCCCCGGTCTGGGAAGATCCCACATGCCGCGGAGCGGCTGGGCCCGTGAGCCATGGCCGCTGAGCCTGCGCGTCCAGAGCCCGTGCTCCGCAACAGGAGAGGCCACAACAGTGAGAGGCCCGCATACCGGGAAAAAAAAAAAAAAAAGTGACAGGGGGTAACTTTAGGATTTTAAGTCTAGGAAATCTGAAGAATCATTGACAAGAATGAAAAAAAGGAGAAAGGAAAGAGTATTTAGACATTGTGATGACAGTATTTTACATCTCAAATTTTAGGTCTCAGTGGACATCTAAATGTGTCCCTAGCCCTTTTCTAGGGGTGCTTCCCTCTCAGAAAAATCATTCCCAGAACAGTATTATATACTGCCTTCTCATTATTGTTTCAATGTGGATCCCCACAAGAGAACCCATTTACATTCTTCTTAGACTCTCCTTTTTCTTGATTCCCACTATTCCCACTCTTTAGGGCTACTTACCATCCAGTGATAATATTTTGAGAATCAGTACTAAACCACTTGATACCTTATAGAGGATTATGAAATAGAGATTTTTGAGTCATCTGCATAAAGGTAGTTTTGGAGTCTTCGGAGACTTTTCACAGGGATTTAGTATAAAGTGAAAAGAACATGTACATTAAGACATTTGAAATCTAACGTAAGAGACTTCCTTGGAAACTTATATTACACCTTTAGCAGTTCCTCTTATGTTCTGGGGAAAAGAGTTCTAGAATGAGCAAGAGAATTGTTCCGAGAACTATATATTTCACTGGGGAGGCTAGAACTTAGGTGAAAAAGAAAGTCTAGAATTTGACTTCCGTTTTAGAGCTCTGATGAGCTTTGTGTCTCACCCCTTGAAGGTAAGGAATTATCACATCCTGGGGAAGGCCAATTTTAAACCCCAAAGATGAAATAAATCTATGATCCAGGCTTGTTAATGCAAACAAGTGCTCTACATTTTGAAGTCCCTCACTAGATGTGAGTTGAACAAAAAGCATCATACTGTGAATCGTGGTTAGTTTTGTTTGTGATATTATGACTATCTGGGCCAAGTTTGTGGTTCATTTTAAAGGGGTTGTGGGAGTTTTGCATATACACCACTAGTTGCAGTGGTAGTGGCAACTACTGGAAATAAATCTGTCTTTTTGTTTTCTATAGCCTATATGAGTGTTGCTATCTAATAATGGTATGAAAGGCTTATAACTTTCCTAGACATATGCCATTAAAGACAAGCCACAAAATATTTTTCAATATACTTACTGTGATTTTTCTTGAAAAATAGTGTCTTACCTTCTCTAAGAGTGAATGTTGGTAAATCTCTCAGTCTTTGAAGTTTTTAAAGCTGTTGATAAATGCAAAGAAAAATGACAGTTTTTGAGCATCGGGTATGTGATATGTTCTTTATGATGGCATTTTAGAGTTACATCTATGATGTAGAACAGGGATCAGCAAGTTACAGTCCTTGGGCCAAATCCAAAAACCTGCTGCCAGGTTTTAAAGTAAAATTTTACTGGAATAAAGCCATGCTCATATGTTTATATATTGTCTATGGCTGCTTTCTTACTAAAACATCATTTAGAAAGAAATACTAGTTATACATTAGTATTTCCAGGTATGCTCACAATTCCATTAACAAATATGTTTTAAAGTATCAAAGATAATAACATGAACTTTAAGAAATACTGATAGTTATATTGATACACATTATAAAATTTTATGTATATATCATATTCTTCCTTCTAAACTAAATTCCCATTGAAAAAGAGTCAAGATCGTACTCATCTTTCTATTTCCATAGTTTCATACACTGCTTCCCAAGCTATCTGTATTTTGTTGGGTTTTTTTCAATATTCAATCTATCACTTAGACATAAAAATACAATAAAAATGAATTATTAGAAAAATGAAATTTAAAAGATCCAAAAAGATTCAGCAGACATAAAACTTACTGTCAGATTCCTATAAAAGTTTCTAAATGCTCAATCTTAATTTTTATATTTATCTCATCACAGACTGGTAAATAGTTTGCAGACCTCACTTAGAGTACAATAGCTAGAGGACAGTGCCATTCTGTTCTTTTTCAAAGGTTAATTTTTAGGTACTAAACTTAACCAGTTAATATTCGCACTTTGTTTCCTTCTTTTTTTTTTACTTGCCTGGTATTTTTACTGTTTATACATGTATCGCAACTTTAGGGTCTATATTAAGAACAGGGGGGGAAAGGACCCAAGAATGAATGTAACTTGGATCCTGCATTCAAAGGATGTGCTGACAATTAGGGAGATGATATATTTAAATAGATGAATATAATATGTGATAAGGATATAATAAGAGTAGATGCAGCTCAGTATCAAAAAAACAAGAAACCCAATCCAAAAATGGGCAGAAGACCTCAATAGACATTTCTCCAAAGAAGATATACAGATTGCCAACAAACACATGAAAGAATACTCAACATCATTAATCATTAGAGAAATGCATATCAAAACTACAATGGGGCTTCCCTGGTGGCGCAGTGGTTGAGGGTCCACCTGCTGATGCAGGGGACGTGGGTTCATGCCCCGGTCTGGGAGGATCCCACATGCCGCGGAGTGGCTGGGCCCGTGAGCCATGGCCGCTGAGCCTGTGTGTCCAGAGCCTGTGCTCTGCAATGGGAGAGACCACAACAGTGAGAGGCCTGAGTACTGCAAAAAAAAAAAAAAAAAAAAACTACAATGAGATAACACACCAGTCAGAATGGCCATCATAAAAAAATCTACAAACAATAAATGCTGGAGAGGGTGTGGAGAAAAGGGAACCCTCTTGCACTGTTGGTGGGAATGTAAATTGATACAGCCACTATGGAGAACAGTATGGAGGTTCCTTAAAAAACTAAAAATAGAACTACCATACGACCCAGCAATCCCACTACTGGGCATATACCCTGAGAAAACCATAATTCAAAAAGAATCATGTACCACAATGTTCATTGCAGCTCTATTTACAATAGCCAGGACATGGAAGCAACCTAAGTGTCCATCAACAGATGAATGGATAAAGAAGGTGTGGCACATATATACAATGGAATATTACTCAGCCATAAAAAGGAACGAAACTGAGTTATTTGTAGTGAGGTGGATGGACCTTGAGACTGTCATACAGAGTGAAGTAAGTCAGAAAGAGAAAAACAAATACTGTATGCTAACACATATATATGGAATCTAAAAAGAAAAAAAAATTGGTCAGAAGGACCTAGGGGCAAGATGGGAATAAAGATGCTTACCTATAGAGAATGGACTTGAGGATACGGGGAGAGGGAAGGGTAAGCTGGGAGAAAGTGAGAGAGTGGCATGGACATATATACACTACCAAACCTAAAATAGATAGCTAGTAGGAAGCAGCCGCATAGCACAGGGAGATAAGCTCTGTGCTTTGTGACCACCTAGAGGGGTGGGATAGGGAGGGTGGGAGGGAGGGAGATGCAAGAGGGAAGAGATATGGGGACACATGTAGATGTATAAGTGATTCACTTTGTTATAAAGCAGAAACTAACACCCCACTGTAAAGCAATTATACTCCAATAAAGATGTTAAAAAATAAATAAGAGTAGAGAAGAAAAAGTGGGTAATTCTGTCCTGAGTCTCTCAGATGGCTTCACAGAGAGAAGTAACATTTTTTCTGGGTATTAAAAGTAAAGTAAAAAATTTCTAGAAGCAAGATAAGGGCATTTCCGGCAGGGTAAGTGCGTATATAAAGGTATAACACCATGTATGTCCTAGGAATACACAGCATTTAGTATTGCTGAAGGAAAGAAGTGTTACTTGTGAGAAAATAAACTAAACGCTAGTTAGGGCTAGCTAGATTATGCCATGATCTATAGTTTGGATTTATCTAGTTTGAAATCTTATTAGTAGATTTCAAATTTTCTAATTTGTAGAAAACCTTTTAAAACAAAAATACCACATTTTACAAAACTCTAACAAGTAAAAGTAGCATTTTATAAGTATACATTTATCCTGGAATTTCAAACATGCATCATTTTTCAAATTAAGTCGATTAAGTGAGAAATTAAAATTAGCGGTTATACTTGAAAATTGTTATTTAATATCAGCCTCAGCATCCACTTTATTTCTGAATTTTATTTTTATTGCATTGTCCCTAGGAAATTCTGGTTCATACAGATAAGTAGTGGCAAATGGTAATGTTTTTTTTAAAACTTATTTTGCCTTCTCAGGATACTCTTAAAATAAATTGATTCAGACTTTAGAGAAATAGTAAGATTTTTTTCCCCCCAAATGAATCAAATTAAGTCCCAATTGAATAAATCCTTTTGGAGGGAAGTGATAGAATTGATTCATCCATCAGTTCATTTTTTCATTGTTCAGTGCAAAAATAATGTATCTTATAATATTCTAAGATATTCATTGACAACATTTTTAAATGCTCATATTTTTGCACTGATCTCTTAAAATTTCAGAACAGCTTAATTTAATTTACTTGGATGATGACTCTTAACTGTAAGGATCAGTTTCATTACTGATACTTTATCTGCATTTATAAGCTTGGTAACGTTTGTGACTGTTTTGTCAGTTTGAGTTTTTCAACTTGTTACAAAGCTATATAATCATATTAGTGTGCCTATTATTTACATTTGAAAGATTTATAAAAGGGATTTTTAATGAATAAATAAAGTATTTCTTTTGAAATATTTATACCTTGCTTCAGGACACCTACCTAAGTTTGGTGTGGAAAAAAATGAATTTTGAAATTTTCTATCTGTAACATTACAGCTAACTTCAGAAAAAAAAAAGGAGAAAAATCCTTCAATTTAAATGATAGTCTGTATGTGATGAGGCAAAGTTATTTTGAAGTATCTTAATATCCAGTCCTTATTAGTGAACAGTTGCTACCTAATGAAAGCTGACAACAGCTTTTATAGGAGCTACCACTCCTGAGATTTTAAAAATTTTACCTGCTTCCCTTAATAGAGTTGTCTCAACAATTCTGACAGTTTAGTTGATGATGTGTAAAAACCTGATGTAGACATTAAAATTGTCTTGTCCATTGTGTGTTGTTTTAGCATCCTTGAATTGACCTATTTGAGAAACTTCTACAAAAGTAAATGGAGAGATCTGCCACATTCATTCTAATGCCGTTAAATTGGAAAGATTTTATATAATTTCAGTATTTGAATTAATCAAGCATATGTGATGAATATATTGTATTCTCTGCATTTTTAGACACGTACAAATATTTATTTCAGTTTTTTGATAAATTTACTAATTTAACATATTTGTTACACTGTCATGCAGGATTTAATAAGATTTTTCTCCAATCATATATGCTGTTGTTCATGGGTAATATGGTGACTTTGTTCTGAGCACATTTTATTTTAATTCCTAGATTTACAATAACTTCAGGCACACTTTTTTCAAAATTATGGAACTTGTCAAAGACTGTATCATTACAGGTTCCTCTCGATATCCAAAAGTAGAGCTTTCTTCTGAAAGCTTTAGTAAGCCAAAATGGTGTAAAGTGAAGAAGCAGTTACCTTAGGACACATCTTGCTAATGATGCACAAAATAAATCCAGATAAAGCACAGATGCTCACAGACACAGTTCAGAGCTCTGGAGGCTTGATGCTGAGATTCAGAGTGTAGTTCCCAGGGAGGGAACTTGGCGGTGCAGCTCTCCTGGTTTGGGGTGCACACTGCCTCAATAATGGCTCCCTGCAAAACAAACGCTGAAAGCTATTCTTTGCTTTTTGCCTCTTTTTGTAGAAGGGAAAAATCCTCTTTGGGTTTTTTTTGGTTGGCAAAAACAGGTACTAGTGTAGATATTTCGTAAAAGTGAAGTGACATAAAGCAAACTTTTGGAAAGCAGATGGTATCTTTGTTTGCAAACCTTGACGTATGAAACCCAATGAAAATTTATCATTTAAAATTTATCACTACAATGTAAATTCTACTGACCAGATGACTGTCATTGAAATTTGGCATCATGTTTTAGCTTTGGTGAGAGCTCCCAAATGTTAGCTGAAAGATCAGCTGTTACTAATTAGTAGTAAGACTTTGAGACGTCTTGAGCCAAATCAGTCTCAATACATCCATGTTAACATTTATTCAACATTCCTGCTTTTAACTAGGGATCCATTTCTAGTTTTATAGGTAATTATTTCATAACCTATACTGGAAAAAAGTGTAACTATAACCCAAACTTAGAATAACTTTATCACAGACATCAAGAAGTACACAAAATTCATAATAAGCCCTTCTATTTAATTTGTCCTGTTGAGCTGAAGGGACAAAGAGATGCACCTGAGCCTTGCCTGCAACTAATTGAATACTGCATGCAAACACATAATGTTTGCAAAATTTTACTTGAGTATATACTTGCTGATTTCAATTAAAAAAACAAACATGAAACATGATCAGAGCCGTAACCTTTTTATACATTGTGCCATTTCAGTGCACTGAAGTAGCAGGCAAATTTTATTTTGATCTTTAACCCAAATCACATGATACAGCACAATTTAATATATGCTATTTGTATTCAGTTTTCAAAATAGTTCTAAAATTAAGAAGAAAGTTAAATGATAATGCTTGCTGAACATCTTAATCACCTTTGTGTTAAAAATAAATAATTTGTCAGAACCAACTTAAACAATGGGATCTCAACATTTATCACCAAGAGCGCTTCTTAAAACATTGCTCCGCCCCACCCCCTAGAGTTTCTGATCCTTTAGTTCTGGGGTGGAGCCCAAGAATTTGCATTTCTAACAAGTTTCCAGGTGATGCTGATGTTGGTGATTCGGAGACCACACTTGGAGAACCACTGCAGTAGGTAGCACGACCAAAGAAGTTCTTAGGTAAGGAAGAGATATTGCATATTTTGTTTTATAAATATACTCATTTGAGTAATGAACTGGGATACTGAGCTCAGGAGTCTAACTACTTACAGGGCAGTTACAGATAATAGGATTGTTAAGAAAAAGAAGATAAAAATTGGGGGTGGAATTGAATAACATTTTTGAAGTAAAAATCTGTTGACTTTGTGATTAAATTGGAAGTGTGAGATGTGAAAAAGGAGTTGTTGTTGAGGGCTAAATTTTCTAGATTGGGAGATTGGGTACATTCTGATGCCAGTAAATAAAGTAGTAATTGTTGGTTGGAGTGAATGTGAAGGCGAAGCCTTGTTAACAAGCTATTAAAGTCTTTTCTGGACAAGCTAGGTTTCAGATATTTGTGGAATACCTAGATGGAGACATCCAGGAGGCTGTTAGAAGTATCTATCTATGTCTCATAGGGAGTGCGTTTGAGGATAAAGATGGAATTTGGTAGTCCTTTTCCAGCTGTTTTCTATTGCTCCTTTATCAAGTGTTTTTTCCTTCATCTTCTAGTCAGTCTTTTAGACTCATGCCAAATTGTTGAACTGCTCATTAGAATGAATAAATTCAAATGTTGGTGTCCTTTTTTGTGGTGTCTAAAAGGAGCGTTTGAAAATTAATTACTTTTATATAATTAAATTTGGCTTGGGAGTAGTTATTTGGGGCAGTTAACATGGAGGAAATACAATTGACCTAAGCTCTATACTTGATAGATTTCTCTCCCTTATATCCACTGGAAAGAGAGTTAAGTATATGATTTTCTGTGCTTACTGTGGAAATACACTGGACTCATTTTTCCCTCCTTGACAACAGTCTACAGTGCATAAAGTAAACACTTGAGCCTGCAGAAACTAAAATCTTCACCAAAGCTATTTCTAAAACTTTCATACTGAACCTGTATTTCCAAGATTTTCTTTTGACTTCGAACCTACTAAATTTAATGTTTGCTGTGGTATGTATTGAATGCTGGCCTAAATAAGACATTGTCTTTTTTCACTTAATTTTTGTTCTTTGCAGATTTTTTGGTATGAGTTTAGGTAAACCTACCATTTTAATACATATAGTTTTTGTATAACTGTGCTAAGGTTGCGTATTTGAGCCTATTTTTACATATTTTAGTACAGTTCAGTATGTCCAATATTAATTTCCCTGGAGATTGCTATGCTTTTTTGGTTGTTATTTTTAGTGATTAAAGAAAAATAAAAACAGGAAAGCCTAATGACTAAAAAGGCAGTGATTCTGGAATTTGCTGTTTGCACTATTTGTTTTGCTAAAAGCTTTATTCATTCAAGTCGTAATCATAAAATTTACAGTAATAAAATTTGAGGTTGAAATAATGAAAAATGTTCCAAATACAATCTAGCCACTTCTACCAGAATTTTTATTCTGCACTATGTATTATAGAAGTATATCTTCATTTATATAAATATTTTTAAGAGCTTCACAAATATTTCTAAAAGCTTCATATAGGTCAGTAGTCACTGAACTTTTTCTTCACTGATTTCACAGTAATTTGGAAAATATTTTTACCAGTTTTTTTGCTTTTAGTATTAATATATTACTATTTAAACTTTTTGACATACAAAGACCACTTAGTTTCATTATGATGTATTAATATTTTAATGAAAAAAATTAAATGTATTTTCCTGGATACATGCATGATGATATTTAGCACAAACAAAATGTATGTGTGTGTACTTACTTATATTCATTACACTTTAAAATGCAGATATGCTGTCCTTTAAGAAAATCCAAAATATGAAATCTAAACTTACAAAACACATTTATCAACACAATAGTGCTTGCTGCCGTTTCTCTAGTGTTCTGTTTCGTTCTGAAAAATTTGACAGAAGGGCAAAATGGCAGTGAGATGTAATACCAACTAAATTGTCTTAAACTATGCCTTCTTAAATTATTTCTGAAATTTTTATGAGGGAAAGTAAATAGTAGACATTGGAAATACAAAGATATAACATTTTTATCTTCATCTATTTATAGACCATGTCAAAGATAGCTAAATTGTTACTGTGCTGATAGTTAAATTTCAAAAACACTCTAGAATGCTGCATTTGTATCATTTACCTATGAGTTTGCAAAGTTTTTTGCCCAGCATTTCTATCAACATTTCTTTAATTTTTTTCTTTGAGCACACAGAACTCTTGTGAAATGTCAAAAACATTGTTTTTAACTAAAAAATGACTCCTAAGAAAGCGAAGTGTGATGATGTAAGAAAGCAGAAAGGAGAAGAGGGATTTTTACCCAGAATAGTTTTTGTTAAATTGAAAAGTAGTTTTGTAAAATTTTTGCATTGACTAATGTTATTATACTAACAGTATAAGGTATCATAATTTATTATGGTGTCAAAATTTACTTTAGTTGCTTTTAAAATGACTTTCACAGTCCTGTATTATCATTAAGAGTCTGCAAATGGCTTACTTCCATTTTTCTGTTATACTCTGCTACTTTTTATGGGAAAGTTATATGGTTTGTTTCTACAATGTAAGGACTTTCAAGAGTGTTGTGTAAATGCTATGGGTATATTGTGTATGAACGCTAGAGGTCATATAATTAATTGGGCCATGGAAGAAAGTAATAGAAGTTCTAGTAATATTTATTTTTATCTTATCTAATATAAGAAAAAATAAGTTCGATTAATTTTACTTATATAGATTAGTACTTGGTATATCCAACTGTCATCTATACTGTATGTGCCTGGCGTGGCTTTATATGATTGGTGTATGGAATTGAGAAATAAA
Organism: Delphinus delphis; assembly: GCF_949987515.2. NCBI lineage: Eukaryota > Metazoa > Chordata > Mammalia > Artiodactyla > Delphinidae > Delphinus > Delphinus delphis. Next base: position 72,759,528 of record NC_082698.1, on the reverse strand, counting down.
AAAAATATTAATATTTAGTAAGGCACCTACTGATGCACTTTCTCCATTCTGATGTACCCATTCTTGTGTGATATCTTTTGCAAATGTGACAGCCCTCAAAACAGGTAAAAAAATAAGTCAAGTTTAGAGGTTGTCATTTGAATTGCTATGTCACAAAATATTAAAACAGATTATCAAAATAACACAATACTCATATACTTTAGTAATAAAAATTTTTAAATATGTATTTTATTATTTTAAATTTCTATTTTGTCCTTAATCTTTAATGTTTGTAATACGGTTGACCCTTGAACAACTCAGGTTTGAACTACACAGGTCCACTTATACACAGATTTTTTTCAATGAATACTACAGTTCTATACCATCCACAGTTGGTTGAATCCCAGATGTGAAACCTCGGATACAGAGGGCTGACTCTGGGACTTAAGCATCTGTGGATTTTGATATCTGCAGTGGGTCCTGGAATGAGTCTCCTTCAGATACCAAGGGATGACTGTATATTTCGTACAGTAGTATTTGTGTATAATTTATGAAGAAATACCTGCACTTATGAGTACACTCTCAGCGCTTTTTTGTATAGGAGTACAGGATCAAAAAAAGTTTTAAGAGTGAATTTTTATTATATTCTGTTTTTACACATCTTGCTTTATATAGCAAGGTATATCTGTATAAATCCACTCAATGTTCAAAGGTGGATATTAAGATTACGTAACATAATTAAGTATTCTTTACCATCAAAAACATTCCTTAAATGTATTTTATAGAGGTATAGTTGACATAACATTATATTAGTTTCAGGAATACAATGTAATGATTTCATATTTGTATATATTGGAAAATGATCACAAAATAAGTCCAGTTAACATCCATCACCATACTTAGTTATAATTTTTTTCTCGTGATGAGAACTTTCAAGATCTAGCTACTTTCTTTTGCTTTTTAGATTTTATCATATTATTTATTATATTTATTTTTTACTGCATCTGGTCTTAGTTGCAGCATGTGGGATCTTCACTGAGGCATGCGGGATCTTTCATTGCGGCGTGGGCTCTTTGTTGCGGTGCGTGGGCTTCTCTCTAGTTATGGCCTACGGGTTGTTTTTTTTTTTCTTTTCTCTCTCTCTAGTTGTGGCCTGTGGGCTCCAGGGTGCGTGGGCTCTGTAGTTGTGTCGCCCGGGTTCCAGAGTGCGTGGGCTCTGTAGTTTGTGGCATGCAGGCTCTCTAGTTGAGGAGCACAAGCTCAGTAGTTGTGGCACACAGGCTTAGTTGCCTGGCAGCATGTGGGATCTTAGTTCCCTGACCAGGGATTGAACCTGCATCCCTGCATTGTAAGACGGATTCTTTACCACTGGCCCACCTTGGAAGTCCTGATCTAGCTACTTTCAAATATGCAATAGAGTATTAACTACAGTCAGTTTTTTGTTTGTTTGCTTTTTGTTTTTGTATTTTTAGATTCCACATAAAAGTGAGATGTAGTATTTGTTGTTTTCTATCAGATCTACTTCACTAAGCATAATGCCCTCATAATCCATCTATGTTGATGCAAATGGCAAGATTTCATTTTTTTATGGCTGAATAATATTCTACCATGTGTCTGTGTGTACACACATTTTCTTTATCCACTCATCCATTGATGGACATTTAGGTTGTTTCCATGTGTTGAATATTGTAAATAATGCTGCAGTGAACATGGTGATGCATTATCTCTTTGAATTAGTGGTTTTGTTTTCTTCAGATAAATTCTCAGAAATGGAATTGCTGGATCATATGGTACTTCTATTTTTAATTTTTGAGGAGTCTCAGTACTGTTTCCATAGTGGTTACACCAATTTGCATTCCTACAAACAGTGCCCAAGAGCTCCCTTTTCTCCACATCCTCACAAACCCGTGTTATTTCTTGTCTTTTTGATAATAACCATTCTGACAGATGTGAGGCAATATCTCATTATGGTTTTGATTTGCATTTCCCTGATGAATTGTAATATTGAGTATCTTTTCATGTATCTCTTGGTTATTTGTATGTCTTTAGAAAAATGCCTATTGAGACTCTCTGCCCATTTTTAATTGGTATTGTTTATTCTGCTATTGAACTTTGTGAGTTTTTTATATATTTTATCAGATACCTTATCAAATATATGATTTGCAGGTTTTATCTCCCATTCAGTACAGGTGTGTTTTTCATTTTGTTGATAGTTTTCTTTGCTGTGAAGAAGCTTTTGTTTATTTATTTATTTATTTATTTATTTTTGGATGCTCTGCATGGCTTGTGGGATCTTAGCTCCCCGACCAGGGATTGAACCCAGGCCCTTGGCAGTGAAAGCGTGGAGTCCTAACCACTGGACCACCAAGGAATTCCCAGAAGCTTTTTAGTTTGATGTAGTCCTGCTTATTTATTTTTGCCTCCATTACCAAATCAAAAAAATCCTTGTCAAGATGGCTCTCAAGGTGCTTACAGCCTATGTTTTCTTGTAAAGTGTTAGGGTTTCAGGTCTTACATTCAAGTCATTAATCCATTCTGAGTTAATTTTTATGTATGGTTAAAGATAGTAGTTTAGGCTGTCCATTTTGCCAACAGCATTTATGGAAGACACTGTCTTTTTCTGATTGTATATTGTTGGCCCCTTTGTCATAAATTAATTGACAGTATATGCATGCGTTTATTTCTGGGCTCTGTATGCTGTTCGATTGATCTGTGTCTTATTATGCTCAATATCATACTGTTTTGATCTCTATAGCTTTGTTATATGGTTTGAAATCAGGGAGCATTATGCTTCCAGCTTTGTTGTTCTTTCTCAAGATTGCTTTGGTTACTCAAATTCTTTTGTGGTTCCATGTAAATTTTAGGACTGTTTTTTTTCTATTTCTGTGAAAAATGCCATTGATATTTTCATAGGGAATGCATTGAATCTGCAGATTGCTTTGGGTAGTGTGAACCTTTTAACAAAGTTAATTATTTCAATCTATGAATATAGATTACCTTTCCTTTATTTTTATTGTCTTAGATTTCTTTTTTGTTTTGTTTTAATTTATTTTATTGAAGTATAGTTGATTTACAGTGTTGTGTTAGTTTCTGGTATACCGCAAAGTGCTTCAGTTTTATATATATATGTATATGTATATACATATATTCTTTCTAATATTCTTTATCATTGTTTTATTGAATATAGTTCCCTGTGCTATACAGTAGGACCTTGTTGTTTATCCATTCTGTATATAATATTTTGCATCTGCTAATCCCAAATGCCCAATCCATCATTCCCCCCACCCACTCTCCCCCTTGGCAACCACAAGTCTGTTCTCTATATGTGTGAGTCTGTTTCTGTTTCACAGATAAGTTTATTTGTGTCATATTTTAGATTCCACATATAAGTGATACCATATGGTATTTGTAAGGAACGGCACCAAGAAACGGGGGAGAGCTTAAACAAGCTTTATTTGGGAATGCTCCCAGGCGAGGTTCACTGGTCCGAGAGAAAGGGGCCAGAGAAGTCGCGCCCGGGCGAGGGTTTGGGCAGAATTTATAGGGGAAGAAGGGAAAGGGCAAGAAGGGAAAGGGGTGTGGTGAATCCAGGAGGGCGCAGGTTATTCCTTATTTGGTGGTCTCTTCGGGTATCGTGGCAATATCCGGTGCCGGTTGCATCAGTCTTGGGACTGTTACTCCCGCCCCTCGAAAGGTGGGAAGGCTGGGCCGGGTGGAAAGTCCCCAGGTCAGTTCCTGGAACTGGGTGGTCTGGAAAGTTTCGGTCTGATGCAACCTGTGAGTCTGATTGCATTCCCCTGCCTCGGGCCAGTTGGCCTTACATCCCGACATCTTTGGTGTAATGGGGCGGCGTTCTGATATATGGCTACTTCTTAATGAATGGGGGCGTTGAAAGGGGAGTCGGGCGACCAGAGGTCCGAGGCTTAAGGGAGACCAGTGGGGGGTTCTGTAGGAAGTAAGGTGTAAGGGCCGAGGAGCATTTAGTTTGTGGCCACCCGAAAGACTTCCTCCATGCACCTGCGAAGGAACCTAAGAAAGCAGGGAGCAAGCATGAACAAGATACAGATGAGAATTAAGGGGCCTAAGATTGGTGTTAGCCAGGTATAGAGGGTGGATCGCCACCAATCGGGAATTGGGGAGGCGGACTGTTGGTGTTTGCGTTGGAGTTCTGCTCTTAAGCGATGGAGGGCGTTTACATTGTCTTAAACGAGTCCTGTTTCATTGATGTAATAGCAGCATTCCTCCCGTAGGAAGAGGCAGGTACCTCCTTTGTCGGCCGTCAGGAGATCCAGGGCTCGTCGATTTTGGAGGGCAACTCGCCTACTGAGGTGATCTGGCGCTGGAGGGAGGTGATGGAGGTGGCAGAAGCCTCAATGGCTAGCTGGAGTTTCTGTTCTAGGTACACTGTGTGTTAGGGCTCCTCCCCTGATGCCCGCAGCAACGAGAGAGGAGGCGAGGGAAATGCCTGCGACCATAGGGAGAAAGATGGCCCTTTGGCCCTTAGAGAGGTCGAGGGCCCGCGTTAGTGCTATCAGTTCAGCCCTTTGAGAGGTTGTCCCTTCTGGGAGGCTGTTAGCCTCGATAATAGGTGAGGTAGTTACCACTGCATAGGCTGCCCGTCAGCGTCTGTCAGCACCGAGTATTGAGCTGCCATCTACGAGGAGGGTGCGGTCCGGGTTTGAAAGAGGGGTGTCAAAGAGTCCCTCTCTCGGTGATTTGAAGGCTTCTATGACATGAGGGCAGGAATGGGATGGAAAACCCCTGGTGCCAGAGATAGGCAGGAGGGAAGCCGGGTTCAGTCAGGTGAGGGGAGAGATCAAGAGAAACAGCTGGGTTTTCAATGAATAGTAGGTGGAACTCCTGGATGCGGGAGGGGCCCAGGAGGGAGAGAGACTTGTGGCCTAGGAGGTCAACCAGCCGGTGGGAGGAAAACACGGTTCGTGGGTGGGCCAAAGTCAGTTTGAGTGTTTGTTTGGTCAGTTTGGCTGCTGCTGCTAGGGCCCGAAGGCATGGTTGCCATCCCCGAATGGTTGGGTCTAGCTGTTTGGAGAGGTTAGCCACAGGGCGGTAGGAAGGCCCTACAGGCTGGGCAAGGAGTCCAGTGGCTATTCCAGCCCATTCATCCACAAAAAGGTGAAAAGGTTGGTTTGGGTTGGGCAGAGAAAGGGGAGGAGAAGATATCAGAACGTTACGGAGGGTGAGAAAGGCCTGTCGAACGGCGGAAGGAGAGGTGAGGGGTCCTTGAGGGGTTTCTTTAGCGGCTAGATATCAGGGTTTAGCGAGGAGAGCAAAGTTAGGGAAAAATCCTATAAGGCCCAAAAAGGAGAGAATTTGTTCTGCTGTTTCTGGAGGCTGGAGTTCACGGATAATCCGGGTGCGATCGGCTGTTAGACCTTTTGTGGTAGGGGTAAGGTGGAGCCCCAGGTAGGTTACAGAAGATACAGATAACAGCCTTGGTTGGGGAGACCCGATAACTGCGAGAGCCAAGGTAATTAAGGAGATCTGCAGTGTGTTGTCTTGAGAGGCTGAGAGACGGGCTACAAAGGAGGAGGTCATCTACATATTGAAGGAGTGTGCTGGGGGTAAGGGAGCAGGAAGTGAGGTCCCGTGCCAGCGCCTGACCGAAGAGGTGAGGACTGTCACGGAAGCCCTGGGGAAGAACTGTCCAGGTGAGCTTACTGGAAGTATGAGTATCCGGATCCGTCTGGGTAAAGGCGAAGAGGAAATAGGAGTCGGGATGTAGGGGGATAGTGAAAAAGACATCTTTGAGATCCAGAACCGTAAAGTTGGTTGTGGATGGGGGGATATGGGAGAGCAAGGTGTATGGGTTTGGTATTACTGGGTGGAGAGGAATTATGGCCTCATTGATTAGTCGGAGGTCCTGGACCAGGCGATAATCTCCAGAGGCCTTGCGGACAGGCAGGATGGGGGTGTTGCAGGGAGAGTCAGTGGGGATAAGGAGTCCCTGGTTTAGGAGTCTGGTGATAATAGGTTGTAGGCCTCTAAGGTGAGTCTCAGAGCTGGGAAATTGGGGTCTTGATGGAAATTTGGAGGGGTCCTTTAGGCGGATGAGGACGGGGGAATGGTGTGTTGCTATTATGGGCTTAGAAGTATCCCAGACTTGGGGATTGATTGGGTTCGGTGTGGCTGGAAGAGGGGAATAGGAGGGGGAGGGTTCTAGAGACAGACCAAGAAGCAGCAGGAGTTGGGAGGAGGGGACCTTAGGGTCAAGTCTAACCAGCTGGAGGGAGGCCCCTAAGTGGAAAAGGACATCTCGGCCTAGCAAGGGAACTGGGCAGGATGGTATGACTAAGAAGGAATGAGTAAAAGGGAGTCCTTCGATATGACATGGGAGTGGGCCAGTCTGGAGTGAGAAGGATGGTTTGCCATTAATACCCATGACCGAGATCTGGGAAGGAGAAACTGGCCCAGAATAGGTAGGCAGGACCGAATAGGTAGCCCCCGTGCCCACCAGAAATGAGATGGACTTACCCGCTACCTGTAGCGTTACCCTGGGCTCGGCGAGGGTGATGGGGGTCTTCGAGTCCGGGCGCCGTCAGTCGTCAGCCAATCCCAGCAGTTCGAGTGGTAATGCCGTTTGGTCGGCCTGCCCCCCGCGTGGAGACGCTGAGGGAGGGCCAGTCGTAGGGCAGTCACTCTTCCAGTGGCCCGTTAGCCCGCAGCTGGGACAGGGCTTAGAAGGAGGTCGGGGATTGGGACATTGGCGAGCCCAGTGGCCTTCTTTTCCGCATTTGAAGCAGGCCCCTGGCGGGGTTGCCTTTTGCGGACCCCGTGGATGCTGTGATCCATGGGAGATGGCCGGCCTTAGGGCGGCTACAAGAGCTTGGGTTTGGAGGGCCACCTTTTGATGCATCCGAGCCTGTTGGCTGGATTCTGCCAAATCCTCACGGCCATTATAGACTTTAAAGGCCATCTTTACCAGATCTCGAATAGGGGTTTGAGGGCCGTCTTCTGCCCGTTTTAATTTCTTTTGGATGTCCGGGGCTGACTGGGTAATAAAATGGGTGGCTAGGACCGTTGCCCCTGCCAGGGTGTCGGGATCCAGCTGGGTGTAGAGAGTTACGGCCTCTGTAAGGCGATTGAGAAAGATAGCTGGATTTTCGTTAGGTTCTTGGGTTATCTCTTTTAGTTTTTCAAAATGGACTACCTTATGAGCGGCAGCCTGCATGCCAGCCAGGAGGCATTGGATCATGAGGTCGCGTTTACGACGGCCATCTTGGCCATCCTGATAAGTCCAGCCTGGATCGGTGCCAGGTACGGCAGTCGCTCCGACAGGCATGGAGTTGTCGGTAAGGTGAATCTGATCTGCATGGTTTCGGGCAGCAGTTTGAATTCTTTCCCTCTCTTCAGGGGTCAGAGTAGCTGATAGGATCACAAAGATATCGTGCCAGGTTAGATCGTAAGCTTGAGAGAGGTAGCGAAATTCTTTGATGTAGCGGGAGGAGTTAGCAGAAAAGGAGCCTAGTCGCTTTTCTATTTGAGAGAGATCTTGGAGGGAAAAGGGAATATGAACTCTAACTAATCCTTCCGCTCCTGCTACCTCCCTCAGAGGGCAGAGGAGATTTGGATCTTGGGAATCGTGAGAGCGTGTATGGGCACTAATTGGCGAAGCAAGGGGCGTGGGAGGAGAAACCATTGAGGGAGGCGGGGGAGCGGTTGGAGGGGCCGGAGCGGGTTCGGGAAGAGGAGGGACCGCTTCAGGGTAGGGTGGAGGTTGGAGAGGAGCTCTGGAGCGGGGAGAGGCGAGAGATTCGGGTGGGTCGGCTAGTGGAGAGGGGTCATCGTCAAAGGAAATTAGGGGCTTGGATGTAGGAGATGTATGTTTGGCAAGAAGGATCTGGGAAGTGGAACAATCGACGCAGAGGGAAGGACGGGAGCGTAAATACCAGAAGGCCTGGACATAGGGGACCTCAGACCATTTGCCCGTCCTGCGGCAGTAATTATCTAGATCACTGAGGATGTTAAAATCGAAAGTCCCTTCAGAAGGCCATTTGGATTGATTGTCTAGAGGATATTGTGGCCAGGCCACAGTGGAATAGAAAATAAGCCATCGGCGACGGAGATCTTGGGAGAACCCGAGGGCTGTAAAATTGGCTAGGAGACACCCCAGGGGCGTCTTAGGATCTGGTTTCGATTGTGAGGTTCCCATGACCCCAGTCTGTCCCTGAGTGAATGGAGAGGGAGAGAGGCGTCCCTGGTCTCAGTCTTCAATTCACGGCAGGTCGGAGGGCGGTCAGGCGATTGGGACGTCTCCACAGTTGCCCGAGGCCCGGAGAGAGGATGGAGGAGTCCCTGACGCGGCCGCGATTAAGGACAGGGAGTCCGGTGGGCAGGGACTCTGAGGGTCGGAGGGAACAATGGAGGGGGACTTAACCCGTTTTCTGCGGGATCGGGTGGATGAGTAGAGGTCCCCTGGTTGTCTCCCGGGGGAGGGGAGGAGCGGCCCGCACGGTAACCCGCGGGGCTTGGTACCCTTCCCGGGTTTCGGCACCAAATGTAAGGAATGGCACCAAGAAACGGGGGAGAGCTTTTAAACAAGCTTTATTTGGGAACGCTCCCGGGCGAGGTTCACTGGTCCGAGAGAAAGGGGCCAGAGAAGTCGCGCCCGGGCGAGGGTTTGGGCAGAATTTATAGGGGAAGAAGGGAAAGGGGTATGGTGAATCCGGGAGGGTGCAGGTTATTCTTTATTTGGTGGTCTCTTCGGGTATCATGGCAATATCCGGTGCCGGTTGCATCAGTCTTGGGACCGTTAGTCCCGCCCCTCGAAAGGCGGGAAGGCTGGGCCGGTGGAAAGTCCCCAGGTCAGTTCCTGGAACTGGGTGGTCCGGAAAGTCTCCGGGTCAGTTTCTGTAACTGGGTGGTCCGGAAAGTTTCGGTCTGATGCAACCTGTTAGTCTAATTGCGTTCCCCTGCCTCGGGCCAGTTGGCCTTACAGTATTTGTCTTTCCTTTTCTGACTTACTTCACTTAGTGTGATAATCTCTAGGTCCATCCATGTTGCTGCTAATGGCATTATTTCATTCTTTTTTTATGTCTGAGTAATATTCCATAGTGTAAATATACCATATTTTCTTTATCCACTTACCTTTTGATGGACATTTAGGTGGTTTCCATGTCGCGGCTATTTTAAGTAGTGCTGCTATGAACGTAGGGGTGCATATATCTTTTCAGATAAGAGTTTTGTCCAGATACATGCCCAGGAGTGTGATTACTGGATCATATGGCAACTGTATTTTTAGTTTTTTGAGGAACCTCCATGTTGTTTTCCCTAGTGGCTGCACCACTACATTCCCACCAACAGTGTGAGAAGAGTTCCTTTTTCTCTGCACAGTCTCCAGCATTTATTGTGTGTGGACTTTTTCATGACGGCCATTCTGACTGGTGTGAGTGATACCTCGTTGTAGTTTTGATTTGCAGTTCTCTAATAATTAGTGATGTTGAGCATCTTTTTATGTGCCTGTTGGCCATCTGTACGTCTTGTTTGAAGAAATGTCTACTTAGGTCTTCTGCCCATTTTTTTTTTTTTTTTTTTTGCAGTACACGGGCCTCTCACTGTTGTGGCCTCTCCCGTTGCGGAGCACAGGCTCCAGACGCGCAGGCTCAGCGGCCATGGCTTACGGGCCCAGCCGCTCCGCGGCATGTGGGATTTTCCCGGACCGGGGCACGAACCCGTGTCCCCTGCATCGGCAGGCGGACTCTCAACCACTGTGCCACCAGGGAAGCCCCTGCCCATTTTTTGATTGGTTGTTTGGTTTTTTTATTACTGAGTTGTATGAGCTGTTTGTATATTTTGAAAATTAAGCCCTTGTTAGTTGCATTATTTGCAGGTATTTTCTCCCAGTCCATAGGTTGTCTTTTTGTTTTGTTTATGGTTTCCTTTGCTGTGCAAAAGCTTGTTACTTTGATTAAGTCCCATTTGTTTATTTTTGCTTTTATTTCTATGGCCTTGATAGACTGACCTACGAAAATATTGGTACAATTTATGTCAGAGAATATTTGCTTATGTTCCCTTCTAGGAGTTTTATGGTGTCATGTATTATATTTAAGTCTTTAAGCCTTTTGAGTTTATTTTTGTGTAAGGTGTGAGAGTGTGCTCTAACTTCATTGATTTACGTACAGCTCTCCAGCTTTCCCAACACCACTTGCTGAAGATACTGTCTTTTCTCCATCGCATATTCTTGCCTCCTTTGTTGAAGATTAATTGACCATAGGCGTATGAGTTTATTTCTGGACTCTCTGTTCTGTTCCACTGATCCATATGTCTGTTTTTGTGTCAATATCACACTGTTTTGTTTACTGTAGCTTTGTAGTATTGTCTGATGTGTGGGAGAGTTATGCCTCCAGCTTTGTTCTTTTTCCTCAGGATTGCTTTAGCAATTCTTGGGGGGGGGGGGGGGTTGTGGCTTCACTGGGGAATTCTACCAAACATACAAAGAAGAACTTAAACCGATTCTTCCCAAACTCTTCCAAAATATTGAAGAGGAGGGAACACTCCCAAATTCATTCTATGAAGCCACCATTACCCTGATACCAAAACCAAAGACACCTCCAAAAAAGAAAATTACAGGTCAATATCTTTGAATATGGATGCAAAAATTCTCAACAAAATATTAGCAAACTGAGTCCAACAACATGTAACAAAGATCATACATCACATCAAGTTGGATTCATCCCAGAGTCACATGGATGGTTCAACATATGTAAATCAATCAATGTGATACACCGTATCAACAAAAGACAAAAAACACATGATCATCTCAAGAGATGTAGAAAAAGCATTTGATAAAATTCAACATCCATTCATGATAGAAACTCTTACCCAAGTGGGTATAGGAGTAACATATCTCAACATAATAAAAGTTATTTATGACAAACTCACAGCCAACATAATACTAAAAGGTGAAAAGCTGAAAGCCTTCCTGCTAAAATCTGGAAGAAGAGGATTTCCACTTGTATACAACATAGTATTGGAAGTCCTAGCCATGGCAATCAGACCAGAGAAAGAAAAGGTGTCTTAAATTTCTTTCATTAACATTTTATAGCTTTCAGTGTACAGATCTTTCACTTCCTTGGTTAGATTTATTTCTAGGCATTTTATTCTTTTTGATGCAGTTGTAAAGGGGATTGTTTTCTTAATTCCTCTTTCTGATAGTGTGTTATTAATGTATAGAAATGCAACAGGTTTCTGTATATTGACTTCGCATCCTGCAACTTTAGTGAATTCGTTTATTCTAACAGTTTTTTGGTGTTTTCTATATATAATATCATGTCATCTGCAAATAGTGATAGCTTTCCTTGTTCCATTACAATTTAGATGCCTTTTATTTCTTTTTCTTGCCTAATTTCTCAGGCAAGGATTTCCAATACTATGTTGAATAAAAGTGGCAAGAGTGGGCATCCTTGTCTTATTCCTGACCTTAGAGGTAAAGCTTTCAGGATTTCACCATTGAGTATGATGCTAGCTGTGGACTTATTATATATGGCTTTATTATTTTTGAGGTGCATTTCCTCTATATGCACTTTGTGGAGAGTTTTTGTCATAAATGGATGTTGAATTTTGTCAAACACTTTTGGTACATCTATTAATATGATCATACGATTTTTATCCTTAATTTTGTTAATGTGGTATGTTATATTGATTTGTGAATGTTGATACATCCTTGAATGGTACATGATTCTTTTAATGTATTGTTGAATTTGGTTTAAAATTATTTTGCTGATGATTTTTGTATCTATGTTCATCAGTGATACTGGTCTGTAATTATCTTTTCTTGTGGCCTGTAATTATCTTTTCTTGTGGCATCCTTGTCTGGTTTTGGTATCAGGGTAATGCTGGCTTTGTAAAATGAGTTTGGAAGTGTTCTCTCCTATTCTTTGGAGAAATTTGAGAAGGACTGTTATTAATTCTTTGAATGTTTGGTAGAATCCACCAGTGAACCCATCTGGTCCTGGACTTTTGTTTGCTGAGAGGTTTTTTATTACTTATTCAATCTCCTTACTAGTAATCAGTCTGTTCAGATTTCCTATCTCTCATGATTCAGTCTTGGTAGATTGTATGTTCCTAGGAATTTACCCATTTTTTCTAAGTTTTCAAATTTATTGGCATATAATTGTTTACAGTAGTCACTATCCTTTGTATTTTTGTGGGATCCACTGTAATGTCACCTCTTTCATTTCGATTTTATTTATTTGTGTTCTCTTTTTTTCTTGGTGAGTCTAGCTAAAGTTTTGTCAGTTCTGTTTATCTTTTCAAATAACCAGCTTAGTTTCATTAATCTTTTCTTTCTTTTTAGTCTCTACTTCATTTCTGCTCTGATCTTTATTTCCTTTCATCATAACTTTTGACTTCATTTATTGTTCCTTTTCTAGTTCCTTGAGATGTGAAGTTAGGATGTTTATTTGAAATGTTTCTTGTTTATTGATATAGGTAGTTATTGCTATGAACTTCCATCTTAGAATTGCTTTTGCTGAATCTGTAAGTTTTGGCATCCTGTATTTCCATATTCATTACTCTCAAGGTACTTTTGACTTCCTCTTTTTTTTAATAAATTTATTTATTTTATTTATTTATTTTTGACTATGTTGGGTCTTTATTGCTGAGCAGGGACTTTCACTAATTGCGGCGAGCAGGGGCTACTCTTCATTGTGGTGCACAGGCTTCTCATTGTGGTGGCTTCTCTTGCTGTGGAGCATGGGCTGTAGGCACACGGGCTTCAGTAGTCGTGGCATGCAGGCTTCAGTAGTTGCAGCACGCGGGCTCAGTAGTTGTGACTCATGGGCTCTAGAGCACAGGCTCAGTAGGAGTGGTGCATGGGCTTACTTGCTCCGCAGCATGTGGGATCTTCCTGGACCAGGGCTTGAACCCATGTCCTCTGCATTGGAAGGTGGATTCTCAACCACTGCGCCACCAGGGAAGCCCTACTTTCTCTTTTGATTTCTTCTTTGACCCATTAGCTATTCAGTAGCATGTTGTTTTATCTCCACATATTTGAATTTTTCATTTTTCTTCTTCTAATTGTTTTCTCATTTCATACCATTGTGGTAGGAGACGCTTGATTATGATTTCAGTCTTTTTAAATTTATGAAGATTTGTTTTATGGGCTAACATATATTCTGTCCTAGAGAATGTTACATGTACACTTGAGAAGAATGTGTATTCTGTTGCTTTTGGTTTGGTTGGAATGTTCTGTGTATATCTGTTACATCTATCTGGTAGAAGGTGTCATTTAAGGCTGATGCTTCCTTATTACTTTTCTGTTTGGATGATCTATTCATTGATATAAGTGGGGTATTAAAGTCCCCTACAATTATTGTATTGCAATCTATTTCTCCCTTTAGGTCTGTTAATATTTGCTTTATATATCTAGATGTTCCTATGTTGGGTGCATAAATATTTACAAATGTTATATCTTTTTGTTGAGTTGACCCTTCTATCATTTTGTAACACTCTTCTTTGTCTCTTAATATAGTCTTTGTTTTAAAGTTTATTTTGTCTGACATAACTGTAACTACTTCAGCTTTTTTTGTTTCCATTTGCATGGAACATCTTTTTTCCATTCCTTAACTTTCAGTCTGTGTGTGTCCTTACATCTGAAGTGAGTCTCTAGTAGGCAGCATATAGATGGGTTTTTAAGCTAGCTTCACTTTTTTTTCATTCTTTTTTTTCTGCCCTGATTGGGTGAGTTCCACTGTCCTGTCCTTGAGTTCACTGATCCTTTCTTTGTTTCATCTGGTCTGCTTTTGAATCCCTCTAGTGTATTTTTCAGTTCAGCCATTGTATGCTTCACCTCTATGACTTCTATTTGGTACTATCTTACATTATCTCTCTTTGTTGAAGTTCTCACTACATTTATCTATTCTTTTTCCACGTTTATTTCGCATTTTGATGATTATTACTTTGAACTCTTTATCAGATAAATTACTTATCTTTGTTTCATTAAGGTTTTTTAACGTTTTATCTAGTTACTTTATTTCGAGCATATCCCTGTGTTTCTTCAATTTGCTTGACTGTCTGTGTTGGCTTTTAAGCATTAGATTAAACAGCTGCCTCTTCCAGTCTCGTGGGAGTGGTCTCATGCGGGAGATGAACGCTGTCATCCAACCATGCCCTAGCTCTTGGTTGTTTCTCAAATCTTTGTGATTGTTCAAGTAGACTAATTTATTTTTAACGGCTCCCAGTAGTTGAGGGTGTGCCAAGACCTGTCAGTGTCCCAAAGGGGAGGATTTCAGTCAGCACCTAGATTCAGGCTGATTTGGAAGCCAGACCCTCAAAAAGCAGCTTTTAGAGTATGCAAATATATACAGTCCTGTGGGACCACTAGTGTAAACCCCACTGGCCCCCAGAACCAGGTGATCTGGACGTGTGACCTCAGTGGCAGTCACAAAAGTTGGGGCTCCAGATGAGTGTATAACCTCCTTTCTAGGACATATTGGTGATGTGTACGAAGGTAGAGGGAGACTGCAAAGATGGCATCCATTGGCTTTTGTTCCCTGTGAACACCTCCATAGGTCCCTGTTGTGTGCCAGTCCTGAAGCCTGCCCCTTAGGTCAAAGCCCTAGGACAAATAAGCATCTTTCACAGAAAGACTGGAGTGTGTTTCAGTCAACTGTCTGCGCAGTACCCTGGGAGTAGTGGCCTGCCAAGAACTGTCTCTCTTATTGGAACAATCCCATAGGACCCAAGAACACAAAGCCCCTTGGCCACCAGAGCCAGATCATCAAGGAGCATCCACTGGGTGGCAGCTGCAAAAACTGGGGCACCAGAATTGTGTAAAAGCTCACCTCAGGGAGATACTCATGGTCTGGAGCACCACAGAGGGAGGGTGTGAAGATGGCACCCACTGACTGGAATGAGGCAGAGGGAGGGTATATAGATGGCACCCACCAGGAAAGAGGGTACCTGCTGGCTAGACAGAGCACAAAGATAACACTTGCTGCCTGGAATGAGACAAAAGGAGAGCATATAGATGGTGCCAACAGGAAAAAAAAAAGAAAAAAAGCATAGCTTAAGAAAAAAAAGATGGCGCCCAGAGAGCAAAGCTGAGGTAGAGTGTGAAGATGGTGACCCCCAGCCGGCAGGCCCCTAGACGTGTGGTAAATTAGATGCCTGCATCTATAGCTCAGGCCAGAGCTTTATGACTAGCAAATTGGTGTCATTCACGTGAAGTCTGGGTGCTTCTCTAGTGGCTGCCACTTGCTCTGAGCCCTGGGGTGGATGAGTCTGAACACTTGAGCCCTTTAAGAGCCATTTCTCAAGTCATTACAGTCTTTTGGATGCAAGCCCTGTTGGTTTTCAAAGCTAGATGCTTTGGGGCTCATCTCTCAGGTGCAGGATTTATAAGTTGGGGTGCTCAGTTAGGGTTCAAACCCTTTACTGCTCAGGGAGAAGCTCTGGGTTCTAAGTTCCCTCCTGATTGTTGGTCACTGCAACAGGGATGGATTTCATGGCAAAATTGTGTCCCAGACTCTCCTACCAACTTTGATGAGAGACTTCCTTCATTCATCCAATGCACAGGAGTCACTCAGACAGCTTTTAGGTTTTTTCCAGAGGAAGTTCTTCTGTATTACCTGCAAGTTTGGTCTGTTTATGGGTGGAGGTGAGCCTAGGATCCTCCTATATCACCATCTTGAACTGGAACTTTAAATGTGTTTTTTTAACATGATGCTGTATGATGAATTCCCTGGGTTTAAAAAAAAAAAAAAACATTAGTTATGTGTTTGAAATCAAAGTTTAGGTGCTCATCAAGGAACTAAAACACCACAACAAATTTAGAAACATCTTGCTATCCACTACTCCCATTAATAGTTCTCTTTTCCAGATGTTCTCATTATCCTCCCCAACTACCAAGGCATTGATATTTAGAGACATTTTTAATATAAAATCTTAAGATAATATCCCTTGCGTTATTTCTCTTCATTGGCCTAATCTGATTTTATCTTTCATAACTTTATAACTGAATAACTTTGAAAGCCTCCTTGATGATCTAATATCACTAGTCTTTCTTCCAATCACATCTTATTCTTGGTCTAAAAGTAATCTTTTTTTTGGCAAGAGGTTTTCAGTATCTGTCTTCCCCATTAACAAACTTTAATTGAACTGCAAAACACTTGCAGAGTTTCATGAAGGCTATTTCAACCTTCCCTCTTTTAGGGTTATTTGGTTTGGGCACATGTCACCCCATTTTTCACCAAGCTCACCTAGCTGACTAGTCACCTGTACTGTTTTTCCCCCTACATTCCATGTGTTTTCTTCCAAAATTTTGCCAAGTTCGAAGTGAGCTGCTTTACCATGTACAAGTCATTGTACCACACTGCCAGGCCAGCATTCCCTACTTTCACTCTTGTCCCACAATTTACCAATGTCATCTTCTATTCTGGCTGTGCTACCAGATTTATTGTCTTTTGCTTAAGGCTTTACTTCCTACTTCTGTGGGATTGTACATGTTGGATCCCCTCCATAATTCAAGAGGCTGCTTTCCTTTAAATTCAGTCTTAAAACACAGTTACCCCTATTTTAATTATCATTTCTTCTATTGCCAAAATTATTTTGTGCTCCTCTTACTTGTATTCATTACTTTTTATTTTATCTTATAAGGTCAAATACAGTTGCATTTGTGTGTTTTTGTTGCTAAGTACTCAGGGTTGTACCTGAGGCTTGATTTGCATTTGTGCCCTCTTGTGGGATGAAACACTAAGGAAGAGTGAGCATAGGAAGAAGAGTTGGAATTGGATCTGTATGATACTTGCCTTCTCATTTTTGTAGATGCCAGATCTCCCTTGAACTAATCTGGCTATGATAAAATGATTTTGAGGAATCAGAATGTCATAAAGCCTTTCCCATTCCAGTTTTAGCCTTTGAATAATGAAAGTTGAAATTAAACTGAAAAACTTAATAATTTATGAAAATTATAAATTGAAAATATTGGAGATAAATCTGGGCCTTTGGTTTTTACTTAAAAATGTATGTGAAATCTTATTTGAAGATTAAAGGTTTATCATTCTTTATTCATCTAACAGAGAAATAGGTAGGAAGGTCTCCTAGGTGACTTGTTGGGTGAGGGTCAGGAGAGTAAAGTAACTTGAAGGATGAGTAGAGATTAGGAAGGCAAAAAATTCGTGGAGATGTTGATAGGGAGAGAGAGAAATAAGATAGGCAGTACTAGGCCAGGTATGAGAAATCACTCCAACAGAGGCTTAATAGTGACTATTGAGGGTGAGAATGGGAGTTAGCAGAGCTTAGGCCAGAGAGGACAGTATACCAGATCCTGAAGGGCCAATTGAGATAGTTATCCCATATTAATAACTATATCACAAGGTTATCCAAGGAAGGATTTAAAGAATGAGAGTAACATTATCTTCAAATGAATGGTTAAGAGAAGAATTTAAACAATTGTTCAGATAATTAAAACTAAGTTATTGCTAAATGACTTAGCTAATTTAGGGGTGTGTGTGTGTGTGTGTGTGTGTGTGTGTGTGTGTGTGTGTGTGTGTGTGTGTATGTTTCCCTGTTCTGAATGATATTACTTCACTTTTATACCATTTTGGTGCATTGAATGCTTAAGTAGTATTAAATTTATAACTAGAATTAATGAAACAGAATTTTAGAGCTTAGAGAATACCTTAAAAATTATCTAATTCAAACTTCCATTTTTTAGATGTGAAAATCAAGGACTACTAAAGTTAAGCAACCTTTCTAATGTTGTGTAGCTAGTAAATAGCAGAGTCAGGATTTGTATCGGTTTCATCTAATTCCTATGCTCTTAACCAATATATCATCCCACAAAATAAAATCAATAATAGGTATACTTCAGACATTTTTTTCAAACTGTTTTATTAATATGATTTTATTTTGCAATTTACACCACTATGTACATATTGTAGTTCACAGATTAGAAGTCACTAACATAAACTGCAGTACGCATCTCAACTTTGACAGACTAGTGATTACTTAAGAGACCATAGATTATGATAAATTGATCAGTTGGCTGCATGGAGAAGAATTCCTTTCCCGTGACTGGAAAGGGAGCAAAAGAGGGCTAAACGGTTTCATTGTTATAGAAATCTACATCAAGGTCAAATTCCATGAGAAGTCTTTATATAGCTATAGAATGTGTAGTGTTTATAGAATGTTGATAGGGTTTATGCAAATAAACCAAGTTTCTGATCTACTTTATAAAAAGACCTATCAAAAGAAGGTAAAACAAGTCACAAAATATGCTTTCAGTATATCCAAATATTAAATTTTAAAAGTTCTAACTTGCTGGGAGACCAGACCTTAAGTTAAACCTGAAATATGAAAATTCATAACTAACTGCTGCTATTTAAATTGTATGTAACTATTAGGGTACATGGTATTTTTTGACAGGCCAGTTCATAACCATTCTAAATAGTCTAAGTAGTTATAATGTTAAAAGTTATATTTTATTATATAGTGAGTCTAGGTATGATGACTTTTAACAGATCCCTTTTTTATGAGGCTTTATATTTCCCCTGTCAGTCAAATGAGAATTCATTTATTTAAAAAAGAAGGAGAAGGATGAAGAGTTTCATTAATTTTAAAGTCCCTGGGTTAGTACAAATTTAATTTGGTTCCGTTCCCATGTCATCTGGGGGAACTGGAGGCCCAGCTTCTCACTTAATGTAGATTTCTTTCCCTTTTGAGTAAATATCTTCTGTGTGACTTTTTATTGGTTTTTAATCTGAAATCTTTTTCTTAACATATTAAGTACTGCCAGCCTTGGTAGGGAGTGCCATCTCCAGTATGCTTTAGTCGTATATTCATGTTTTCATATTCCTCATTCATGCATTTATTTTTATTTATTTATTTATTTATGGCTGCGTTGGGTCTTCATTGCTGCGTGTGGGCTTTCTCTAGTTGTGGCGAGCAGGGGCTCCTCTTCATTGAGGTGCACGGGCTTCTCATTGCAGTGGCTTCTGTTTGTTGCGGAGCACGGGCTCAGTAGTTGTGGTTTGCAGGCTCTAGAGCACAGGCTTAGTAGTTGTGGTACATGGGCTTAGTTGCTCTGCAGCATGTGAGATCTTCCTGAACCAGGGCTCGAACCCATGTCCCCTTCATTGGTAGGCGGATTCTTAACCACTGTGCCACCAGGGAAGTCCTCATGCATTTATTAGTCACTCAACAAATATTTATTAGTGCCAGGCACTCAGGATCAGTAGAAAGGAGTCTCATAAAGTTGTTAAAAGAATATAGTCATTGTACTTAAAGTTAGACTATGAGATGTCCCAGTTCCTTGTGGACATTTTACTCATGTTATCTTGGTGCAGCAGCTCTATTTTGTCCATGTGACATGCTAGATGGATGTTTCTCATGAATGTGAGATTATGCAAGTGTTGGCCATGGGACCAAAAGGGAAGTAGTTGATCCATCTATTTTCCACAGAGTAATTTTCCCTGATTTTTTGTAATTATGACATTGCTCTCTTCTCACCAAACGTAAGATATCTCAGTTGCTCACATTATTAATATTGTTTTCATTTTATTTTTTAAAGTCCTTAATATAGTCACCTATTTTGTCATCTCACCAGAGAGAGCATATTTATGAATGTTCTTATCATGTATTTATCATCATATCCCCTGCCAGAAGAATGACCTGACATTCTAGTTGCCAGTATGCTGGAGAATTGCAGAGTTCCATGGGCAGCCTGTGTCCTTGATTCTGCTTCAGCTAATTTTTTTCAGGCAGAGGAAGCAGTCATGTTTAAGGCTTGATTTCTGGAGTGACAGCTACAACAATGGGATTTGAATTATTAGTATTAAACTATAGGCTTTAGCCTGATAATTCTTCTGGATTTCACAACTTGAGTTCCTTAATACCACATTTAAGTTTAGCCCTTCCCCAGTTACTGGTAACAGTTCTATATTTAAGAACAGATACGGTGAGGAGCTCATGGTCAGGATTTTATGAACTTAGTATCCACTCGTTCTTCACATTACTTTGTCTTGGTACGTTGGTTGCAGTCGTTAAGCTCTTGCTTTGACCTCTCTCGAGCCCTTCTTATGTCTGTCTCTAGCAGTTGAATCCCTGTGTTTTCATCTATAAATGAATCTATGCTTTGTTTTCTTGCACATTATCCTAGTTCCAGCCTAAAGTGCTGTTTTGAATACCAAGATTTCATGATTCCTTAAAGGTCGAATTTGGCAACTTTCTGTTAAACCTCCCTGGTGCAACAGCCTCATCACCTGTACTCTTCCTGTTGCCTACTATTAGATTACTTCCTCTTATTCTGTGTCATGCTTTGCTTATTGAATGGGACTTTGACCATTTGTAGACTGCCAAATTTCTCTGATAGTCTGGATTACCTCTCCCTTCCTGCTGCTTAGAATCTCCCAATGATTGCCATCTCCACTTCAAAGATCTGTCTAATCTCTGGGTCTCTGCGTACTTACTGTCAACAGTGTAATCCATTCTTAATCTGAGTCTCTGTTTTTACAGTAGATACATGAAAATTCTGCATAAAAATTGCCTAATTCTGAAAATCCAGTGGACCAACCAAGCCTGTTGAATGTAACTCCACATTATGTTTAGGTTTAGAAACA
This sequence comes from Delphinus delphis, assembly GCF_949987515.2. Lineage (NCBI taxonomy): Eukaryota > Metazoa > Chordata > Mammalia > Artiodactyla > Delphinidae > Delphinus > Delphinus delphis. The sequence goes on along the minus strand of NC_082698.1, from coordinate 72,738,973 downwards.
TTCAGAAACACATTTATCTGAGTCAAACTTGTATACTGCATAAGGGGATAGAAAATTGTAAAAGCTACTAGTAAGTAACTATAAGCTGCTCTGGATTTCTGTTTTATTTATTTTTTAGTAGTTTTTGGAGAACTAAATTCAAAGTGGAAAGAAAAGGATAAAAGCACCTGTTAGTTCATGGTAAGTTCTTACATTTTAAGTGACTAACCGTAAGTGTAGTTTGTCTCCTGTGTGAGTCATGTTTTACAATTTGTCAAAATTTTGGGAAGTATGACATAATTCATTAACATAGTAGTTAACATTTCAAATAGATAAAGATGGGCTTCTTTAGTAAAACAGTACAGCAAAAGAGTCGTTTTCTCTGGGAACCATAGGCTAACACAGTAGAGACAGTTTACTTAAAGAATAGGGCATAGCGTAAATGTACCTTAAGAATATCACAAATAGGTTTTTTATTTAGCTTATTAAATATAAATTTATCCACCTTACAGCACAGCATCTGAATAAACCAAAGTACTTTTTAAGGTCAACTGATTTTGTTTATAGTTTGTCTTTAAATAAAAGCTGATCCCTTTCTTAAAGTGAAACTTGTATTTCTGATTTCATATTTTCCTTTTTCAAAGAAAGGTCTTATATTATTGTTTCCATAATAGTAAACCCAAACTGTGAGTGTATCCCTAAGTAGCTATGGACCCTGTAGTTTATGGGCTCTCATATAATTAATTAGTCATCTCAACGTAACACTTAAGATTATTTGATACATAACCTATATGTACTCCAAATAGTGTAATAATTTTCTAAATGCAGATTTTATCTGCTTATCAAGTTGTGCATCATAGTAAAAAATTAATGATAAATGATAATTCCATTAATGATTTTATTTGATTAGAGACCATATTTGTTGTCTATCATTTTCAAGATGACACTTGGTAAACAATCTTGTAATTCATATTATCTGTCAACTCAAATAATTTTATAAATTAATTGGAATCCATACTTCTGTATATGGTTCTAAATTATAGCTTTTGGTTAATAATTTGTAGAAGACTATTTAGAATGTGTAGTAAGGCCCTAAATCTATTTGGATAAAAGGGCTTTGTTAAGAAAAGAAAAAGAAGGAAAAAAAAAGTAATCTCGTATCTTGTGCACTTTCTTCTGTGCTGCCAGAGGGATTTTTCTAACAGAAATCTAATCATTTCGTTTACTACTCAAAATTATTCACTAGTTGCTTATTGTCTATATTTTTAAATATTAACTCTGTAACATTAAAAATACTCTGTGATTTTACCCTTGTTTCCTAAACCAGCCTTATTTCCTGCCATTTCTTCTTTTTCTAACCGTATCATAATGCTTGCTTTGCCTTCAACACCCCATGCTATCATTTTTTTTCTTTTTTAATTTATTTATTTTTGGCTGTGTTGGGTCTTCGTTTCTGTGTGAGGGCTTTCTCTAGTTGTGGCAAGCGGGGGCCACTCTTCATCGCGGTGCGCAGGCCTCTCACTATCGCAGCCTCTGTTGTTGCGGAGCACAGGCTCCAGACGCGCAGGCTTAGCAGTTGTGGCTCACGGGCCCAGTTGCTCCGCGGCATGTGGGATCTTCCCAGACCAGGGCTCGAACCCGTGTCCCCTGCATTGGCAGGCAGATTCTCAACCACTGCACCACCAGGGAAGCCCCCCATGCTATCTTTTAAAGCTTCAGAATATTTCTAGAAAAATAATATTTAAAAGGTAGTTTCAAATGTTAAGATAACCAACTGTAGGTATATTTACCCTCTGAAATGAATATATATATATATATATATATATATAAAATGAGGTGATATGAGCTTATGGTTAGTGATACATGTTAAGAGTCAATTACTAAAGATAGTAGTGAAAATTCTGGTAATTATAATTACGGACATGAGTTTCAGCTACAGAATGTAGAGCAGAGACCCATAGGCTAGAGTTTTGGGAATATTCACCATTGACCTATGGGAGAAAAATCATATTGCGTAAGTTAGGCTTCTTGGCTGCATACAGCCAAAACTACTTCGATTAAAAAACAAAACACACAGGGCTTCCCTGGTGGCGCAGTGGTTGAGAGTCTGCCTGCCGATGCAGGGGACGCGGGTTCGTGCCCCAGTCCGGCAAGATGCCGCGGAGCAGCTAGGCCCGTGAGCCATGGCCGCTGGGCCTGCGTGTCCGCAGCCTGTGCTCCGCAATGGGAGAGGCCACAGCAGTGAGAGCCCCGCGTACCGCAAAAAAAAAAAAATAAACAAAACAAAAAACCCCCACAATATATTAGACAAAATTCAAGTGGCTCTTAATCAGTGTTAAATCCAGAGGATCTAGGTTGGGCAGAAAACAAAGGATGCAACACAGCTAAGATTCTGCCACAGCAATAGTCTACTTTAGGTACTACTACTAGTGCCATTGCCAATAGATACTCTCAGCCATTGTCACTAACTGTCCTGCCACTAGAAACTCTTGCTGTGAGTCTGGACTCCTAATAAATGGTGATATCTCTAATCTATGAGGAAAAATATGGATTATTCAAAATAAACTAGATAGCCATTTGGACAAAAAAATAAATAAAATGGATTCCTCCTCTACCGTAATTCCATACAGATCAAAGTTTTAAACGTGTAGAGAATAAAATCATAAAAGTACAAGGAAAAAAGCATGAAAGGGCAGATAACAAGGCTATGTGTGTAGAATATTCTGGAAGAGTACACAGAAAAACTGTTAATAACGGTTGTTGCTGGGGAGGGGAATTGAGGGCTATCTTTTTTTGCATATTGTGCATTCTTTGTTTTCAGCATGATAAAATCATTAAAAATCATTTGGAGAGATAAATTCTTACTCATTGTTATTGTCTGCCTGAAAGAGCATGTTACTTGGGGTTGAGGTTGGCAGGATTTACCCATATAATGTGATAGAAAAACATTGTAGTGTCATATGTGTGTTTTAAAGTATACTTATTAACTTCTTTATTGGATCTACAGAAGTGAGCATTACCTTCTAATAGGTTACCACATGAGTAGTACAAGAAAAAATTTGGATAATTTATTATGAACGTTTGGGAATCAAATGATTAATAATTAAAGTTTCCTATGTCAATTAATAAAGTGGTATTTTAGAACCATAAAAATAATGTCCTATTTCTGAATTTGAGGAGTGGATGGATTCCTTTACTTAAGTAGTCATGTATTCAATAAATATTTATTTTAACACTGTGAAAATATTGGTAACAAGATGGACATGATCCCTGCATTCATATCTTATGATCAAGTTGGAAAAACAGATTAAAGATAAAAATAGACAAATACAAATTATGGAAGTGCCGTGAAGAAAATAAATAAAGAGCTTATGGAGAGTATCAGTACTATGGGGACAAACTTAGTTTAGATAAGAGACCTGAAGAATGAGAAGTAGCTTTTAAATAACTGGAGGTAAAGCATTATAAGACAGGAGAATCGGCCTTCGGGGAGAAAGGAGCTTAGATTTTTAAAGAATTGAAAAAAGATTAGTTAACCTTTATTAGTTGTTGAAGTATAAAATTTCTAGATAGAGTATCTGGATAGATGCTGATGCCGTTTACTAAAATGGGAGAATACTGGGTTGGAGCGTAAGTCTGAGAAGGAAAATCAAGAGTTCTGTTTCAGATATTTTAAATTTTAGATGTCTGTGTGATATCCAAGTGGAGGTTTAAATACACTTTAGATTTTGAGATATAAATTTGGAAATTATAAGCAAACAGATGATAGATCGGTTTTAAGGAGAGGAAAGAAAAGCAGGCATTCTTTAGAGCTGTGTTGTCCAGTGTAGTAGCCATTAGGGTCAAATGGCTCTTCAAATTTAAATTAATTAAAATTACATCAAACTTAGTGTATTTCTTCATCAACTGTAGCCACATTCCAAGTGCTCAACGGTCACATGTAGTTGGTAGCAACCATACTAAACAGCACATATAAAAACATTTTCATCATTGCAGAAAGTTCTGTTGGACAGCACTAGTGTAGATCCCTGAGAAACACTAACTTCTGGTTAGGCACAAAGGTCTGGAGAATATGAAGGAGTAGTGAAAAAGGAGAAAAACTAAGAGCATGTTTTAAGAAGCAGCAAAGGGTCAACTGTGTTAAATGCTGTTGAGAGGAAAAGTCCGGGGGAGTCTCCATTGGATTTGCTACCATGTAGTTTATTGGCAACATGACAAGAGGACTTGTCTGAGCTGGTAGAGGCAGAAACTAGATCTAACTGGGTTTAAAAGTGAATAGATGGTGCAGAAATGGAGATAGCATATTTTGGCAGTTCAGAGAAGTTTGGTTATGAAGGGAAACAATGAAATAGATCACTATCTGAAAGGGTATATAGGAGTAAGAGCTTTAAAAATTGACATATATATTTATAAATAAACACACAAACACTTATGTACATACATATGCATACATATGTGTCTACTAGATTGTAATGTAAGCTCCTTGAAAGAATGAACTCTAGTGTCTCATTGAATCATGGTTTTTTTTGTTTGGTTGGTTGGTTTTTTTTTGCGGTACGCGGGCCTCTCACTGTTGTGGCCTCTCCCGTTGCGGAGCACAGGCTCCGGACGCGCAGGCTCAGCGGCCATGGCTCACGGGCCTAGCTGCTCCGTGGCATGTGGGATTTTCCCGGACCAGGGCATGAACCTGTGTCCCCTAGCATCGGCAGGCGGACTCTCAACCACTGCGCCACCAGGGAAGCCCTGAATCATGTTTTTTTAAATTTTATTTTATATTGGAGTATATTTGATTTACAATGTTGTGTCAGTTTCAGGTGTACAGCCATATGATTTAGTTATATCTATTCTTTTTCAGATTGTTTTCCCATAGAGGATATTGCTGAGTATTGAGTAGAGTTCCCTGTGCTATACAGTACATCCTTGTTGATTATTTTATTTATAGTAATGTGTATATGTTAATCCCAAGCTCCTAATTTATCCCTCCCCATCCCCATCTTTCCCCTTTGGTAAGCATAAGTTTGTTTTCTAAGTCTGTGAGTCTGTTTCTGCTTTGTAAATAAATTCACTTGTATCATTTTTTTGATTCCACATATAAGCGATATGATATTTGTCTTTCTCTGTCTGACTTCACTTAGTATGATAATCTCTAGATCCATCCATGTTGCTGCAGATGGCATTATTTCATTCTTTTTTATGGCTGAGTAATACTCCATTGTGTATATGTACCACATCTTTATCCATTCCTCTGTCAATGGACATTTTGGTTGCTTCCATGTCTTGGCTATTTTAAATAGTGCTGCAGTGAACATTCAGGTGAATGTATCTTTTCGAAGTATGGTTTTCTCTAGATATATGCCCAGGAGTGGGATTGCTGGGTCATACGGTAGTTCTATGTTTAGTTTTGTAAGGACCTGCATACTGTTCTCCATAGTGGTTGTACCAATTTATGTTCCCACCAACAGTGTAGGAAGGTTCCCTTTTCTCCACACCTTCTCCAACATTTATTGTTTGTAGACTTTTTGATGATGGCCGTTCTGACTGGTGTGAGGCGATATCTCATTGTAGTTTTGATTTGCATTGCTCTAATAATTAGTGATGTTGAGCATCTTGCCGTGTGCCTCTTGGCCATCTTTGGCCTGCTCTGTCTTCTTTGGAGAAATGTCTATTTAGGACTTCTGCCCATTTTTCAATTGGTTTGTTTCTTTGATATTGAGCTGCATGAGCTGTTTGTATATTTTGGAGATTAATCCCACGTTGGTGGCTCCGTTTGCAAATATTTTCTCCCATTCTGAGGGTTGTCTTCGTTTTGTTTATGGTTTCCTTTGCTGTGCAAAAGCTTTTCAGTTTAATTAAGTCCATTTGTTTATTTTTGTTTTTATTTTCATTACTCTAGGAGGTGGATTGAAAAAGATAATGCTGCAATTTATGTCAAAAACTGTTCTGCCTATGTTTTTCTCTACGAGTTTTATAGTATCCAGCCTTAGATTTATTGATAGGTCTTTAATCCAGTATGTATTTATTTTTTGTGTCTGGTGTTACGGAGTGTTCTAATTTCATTCTTTAAATGTAGCTGTCCAGTTTTCCCAGCACCACTTACTGAAGAAACTGTCTTTTCTCCATTGTATAGTCTTGCCTCCTTTGTTGTAGATTAATTGACCATAGGTGCGTAGGTTTATTTCTGGGCTTTCTTTCCTGGTCCATTGATCTGTATTTCTGTTTTTGTGCCAGTACCATACTGTTTTGATGACTATAGCTTTGTAATATAGTCTGAAGTCAAGGAGCCTGACTTTCAGAGTACAAGTCTTTGGCCTCCTTAGGTAGGTTTATTCCTAGGTATTTTATTATTTTTTTGATGTGATCGTAAATGGATTGTTTCCTTAATTTCTCTTTCTTATCTTTCATTGTTAGTGTATAGGAATGCCAGAGATTTCTGTGTATTAATTTTGTGTCCTGCAACTTTACCAGATTCATTGATAAGCTCTAGTTGTTTTCTGGTGGCATCTTTAGGATTTTCTATGTATAGTATGTCATCTGCAAAGAGTGACATTTTTACTTCTTCTTTTCCCATTTGTATGCCTTTTATTTCTTTTTCTTCTCTGATTGCCGTGGCTAGGACTTCCAAAACTATATTGAATAAAAGTGGCAAGAGTGGACATCCTTGTCTCATTCCTGATCTTAGAGGAAATGCTTTCAGCTTTTCACCATTGGGTATAATTTTAGCTGTGGGTTTGTCATATATGGCCTTTATTATGTTGAGGTAGGTTCCCTCTATGCAGACTTTCTGGAGAGTTTTTATCATAAATGGATATTGGGTTTTCTCAAAAGCTTTTTCTGCATCTACTGAGATGATCATATCACTTTTATTCTTCAGTTTGTTACTCTGGTATATCACACTGATTGATTTGTGGATACTGAAGAATCCTTGCATCCCTGGGATAAATCCGACTTGATCATGGTGTATGATCCTTTTAATGTATTGTTGGATTCTGTTTGCTAGTATTTTGTTGAGGATTTTGTGTCTGTGTTCATCAGTGATATTGGTCTGTAATTTTCTTTTTTTGTGTTATCTTTGTCTGGTTTTGGTATCAGGGTTATGGTGGCCTCATAGAATTACTTAGGGAATATTCCTTCCTCTGCAGTTTTTTGGAAGAGTTTGTGAAGGATAGGTGTTAACTCTTCTCTAAATGTTTGATAGAACTTGCCTGTGAAGTCATCTGGTCCCGGACTTTTGTTTGTTGGGATTTTTTTAATCCCAGTTTCAATTTCAGTACTTGTAATTGGTCTGTTCATATTTTCTATTTCTTCCTGTTTCAGTCTTAGAAGTTTGTACCTTTCTCAGAATTTGTTTATTTCTTCTAGGTTGTCTATTTTATTGGCATATAGTTGCTTGTAGTAGTCTCTTATGATCCTTTGTATTTCTGTGGTGTCCGTTGTAACTTCTCCTTTTTCATTTCTAATTTTATTGATTTGAGCCCTCTCCCTTTTTTTCCTTGATGAGTCTGGCTAAAGGTTTGTCATTTTTGTTTATCTTTTCAAAGAACCAACTTTTAGTTTCATTGATCTTTTCCATTGTTTTCTTTGTCTCTATTTCACTTATTTCTACTCTGATGTTTATGATTTCTTTCCTTCTGCTAACTTTGGATTTTCTTTGTTCTTCTTTCTCTAGTTGGTTTACGTTTAAGTTTAGGCTGTTTATTGGGGATTTTTCTTGTTTCCTGAGGTAAGACTGTATTGCTATAAACTTCCCTGTTATGGTGCATCCCATAGGTTTTGGATTATCGTGTTTTTGTTGTCATTTGTCTCTAGATATTTTTTGATTTCCTCTTTGATTTCTTCATTGATCCTTTGGTGGTTTGTTTAGTAGCATATTGTTTAGCCTCCATATGTTTCTGTTCTTTACAGCTTTCTTCTTGTAATTGATTTCTAATCTCATAGCGTTGTGGTCAGAAAAGATGCTTGATATAATTTCAATTTTCTTAAATTTATCAAGGCTCGCTTTATGGCCCAGCATGTGATCTGTCCTGGAGGATGTCCCATATGCAGTTGAGAAAAAAGTGTATCCTGTTGCTTTCATATGGAATGCTCTATAAATATCACTTAAGTTCATTTGGTCTAATGTGTCATTTAAGGCCTGTGTTTCCTTTTTGATTTTCTATCTGGATGATCTGTCCACTAATGAAAGTGGGGTGTTAAATCCCCCACTATTATTGTGTTACTGTTGATTTTTCCTTTAATGGCTGTTAGTATTTGCCTTACATATTGAGGTGCTCCTATATTAGTTGCATATATATTTACAATTGTTACATCTGCTTCTTGGATTGATTCCGTGATCATTATGGAGTGTCCTTCTTTGTCTCTTGTAACATTCTTTGTTTTAAGGTCTATTTTGTCTGATATGACTATTGCTACTCTAGCTTTTAATTTCCATTTGCATGGAATACTTTTTTCCATCCCTTCACTTTCAGTCTGTATGTGTCCCTAGATCTCAAGTGGGTCTCTTTAGACAGCATATATATGGGTCCTGTTTTTTTTTTTTTTTTTTTGGTACGTGAGCCTCTCCCTGTTGTGGCCTCCCGCTATTGTGGCCTCTCGCGTTGCGGAGCACAGGCTCCGGACGCGCAGACCCAGCGGCCATGGCCCACGGGCCCAACCGCTCCGCGGCATGTGGGATCTTCCCAGACCGGGGCACGAACCTGTGTCCCCTGCATCGGCAGGCGGACTCTCAATCACTGCGCCACCAGGGAAGCCCCGGGTCCTGTTTTTATATCCATTCAGCCAGTCTATCTGTTGGTTGGAGCATTTAATCCATTTACATTTAAAGTAATTATTGATATGTATTTTCTTATTGCCATTTTGTTAATTGTTTTGGGATTGTTTTCGTAGGTCTTTTTCTTCCTTCCTCTTTTGTTTTCTGCTCTTGTGATTTGATGACTATCTTCAGTGTTGTGTTTGGATTCCTTTCTATTTTTGTGTATCTATTGTAGATTTTTGGTTTGCTGTTACCATGAGGTTTGGATATTGCAGTCTATATATATACAGGATTGTTTAAACTTGCTAATCTCCTAATTTCAAATGCATTTCCAATATCCTGCATTTGTACTCTCCTCATCACTGCTGGTTTTGATATCATATTTGTGTGTGGATTATTTCCTACCTTTACTGTATGTTTGCCTTTACTGGTGAGCTTTCCCATTCTTAATATTCTTGTTTCTAGTTGCGGCCTTTTCTTTTCAGCCTAGAGAAGTTCCTTTAGCCTTGGTTGTAAAGCTGGTTTGGTAGTGCCGAATTCTCTTAAATTTTTCTTGTCAGTAAAGCTTTTGATTTCTACATCAAATCTGAATGAGAGCCTTGCTGAGTAGAGTAGTGTTGGTTGTAGGTTTTTACCTTTCATCACTTTAAATATATCGTGCCACGCACTTCTGGCCTGTCATTGATTCATCTTTTAATCCTTTTACCCTTAGAACTGCCTTTTCATATTCTTGAGATGACAAGTAATAGTATACTAGACCACCTTTTACAAAAACACATTTTCTCCAATATTTATTTTGCAACCAAATACTTTTTAGCCTTCAAGTATAAAGGGAATTTGAAGTGAGAAGGGAAAATGGTCCATTTTTGGTTTTTTTTAGGAAGATAAATTTCATTGTGCTGATCAGTTTTATAACAGTGCTCTGAATACAGATAGAGGCTCAGTTTTAAAAGAAAACACTTTATGATGCAGTAGCTTCTCTAGTGTTTACAAGCATACTTACTGGTGAAAACTGGAGTAAAAGAAAATGAATAAGTAATTTGCCAATCACTATTATGTATATTTTTTTCAATTTTTCAATTATGGAATTTCTAATGCTGAAAAAAAATACATCTTTTTTCCTCATAAATTTTCTTTATAAAATTTCCTCATCTATCTTCTCTATAAAACACAGTTGTGGTATTTGTAGTTAAAAGAAATAATTTGCTTTGGAAATGTTTTAGCTGTTTCTGTGCATAGTGATACCTGTGATGTTTGTCGTTTCTTAATGTATTTTGCATTTTTAAATATTTTTGCATAAAGTTATTTTGCATCGCAATGAAGGGGCAGATGTGGAGAAAATATCTAAAAATATGGTGCATAACAAATTACATCTTATAAATCATTATTCACTTTTAAAAATGAAATTTGGATAATTTTAATGTACAACGATTCATAACCAAAAATGTTAGGAAAACTGAATGTATAACACTTCCTACTAAATGGATGTAATAGCATTCTATCATTCTTACCTTTATTTGAGAAACAGTTCTTTTTAAGGATATTTACCAGAAGAAAGAGATTCAGGTATGGTGCCAGCATAATCCTTTATGACCTTGATTTAGATCAGACATTTATTTTATCTTCACTCAGTGTTACATTCTAGTTGGCTGTGTAAAGAATAATTTTCTGAGAAGCAAGAAGACCTACAGTCCTGCAGCCTGTGGAACAAAAAACACATTCACAGAAAAATAAGACACGATGAAAAGGCAGAGGGCTATGTACCATATGAAGGAACAAGATAAAGCCCCAGAAAAACAACTAAATGAAGTGGAGATAGGCAACCTTCCAGAAAAATAATTCAGAATAGTGATAGTGAAGATGATCCAGGACCTCGAAAAAAGAATGGAGGCAAAGATCGAGAAGATACAAGAAATGTTTAACAAAGACCTAGAAGAATTAAAGAACAAACAAACAGAGATGAACAATACAATAACTGAAATGAAAACTACACTAGAAGGAATCAATAGCAGAATAACTTAGGCAGAAGAACAGATAAGTGACCTGCAAGACAGAATGGTGGAATTCACTGCTGCAGAACAGAATAAAGAAAAAAGAATGAAAAGAAATGAAGACAGCCTAAGAGACCTCTGGGACAACATTAAACACAACAACATTCACATTATAGAGGTCCCAGAAGGAGAAGAGAGAGAAAAAGGACCCGAGAAAATGTTTGAACAGATTATAGTCGAAAACTTCCCTAACATGGAAAATAGCCACCCAGGAAGTCCAGGAAGTCCAGGAAGCGCAGTGAGACCCATACAGGATAAACCCAAGGAGAAACATGCCGAGACACATAGTAATCAAATTGGCAAAAATTAAAGACAAAGAAAAATTATTGAAAGCAGCAAGGGAAAAACAACAAATAATATATAAGGGAACTCCCATAAGGTTAACAGCTGATTTCTGAGCAGAAACTCTACAAGCCAGAAGGGTTTGGCAATGATATACTTAAAATGGTGAAACGGAAGAACCTACAACCAAGATTACTCTACCTGGCAAGTATCTCATTCAGATTCGATGGAGAAATCAAAAACTTTACAGAGAAGCAAAAGCTAAGAGAATTCAGCACCAACAAACCAGCTCTACAACAAATGCTAAAGGAATTTTTCTAAGTGAGGAACACAAGAGAAGAAAAGGACCTACAAAAACAAACCCAGAACAATTAAGAAAATGGTCATAGGAACATACATATCGATAATTGCCTTAAACGTGAATGGATTAAATGCTCCAACCAAAAGACACAGGCTTGCTGAATGGATACAAAACAAGACCCATATATATGCCGTCTACAAGAGACCCACTTCAGACCTAGGGACACATACAGACTGAAAGTGAGGGGATGGAAAAAGATATTCCATGCAAATGGAAATCAAAAGAAATCTGGAGTAGCAATACTCATATCAGATAAAGTAGACTTAAAGAATGTTACAAGAGAAAAGGAAGGATACTACATAATGATCAAGGGATCAATCTAAGAAGAAGATATAACAATTATAAATATATATGCACCCAACAAAGGAGCACCTCAATACATAAGGCAACTGCTAACAGCTGTAAAAGAGGAAATCAACAGTAACACAATAATAGTGGGGAACTTTAACACCTCACTTACACCAATGGACAGGTTATCCAAAATGAAAATAAGTAAGAAAACAGAAGCTTTAAATGATGCAATAGACCAGATAGATTTAATTGATATTTATGGGACATTCCATCCAAAAACAACAGATTACACTTTCCTCTCAAGTGTCCACAGATCATTCTCCAGGATAGATCACATCCTGGGTCAAAAATCAAGCCTCAGTAAATTTAAGAAAATTGAAATCATATCAAGCATCATTTCTGACCACAACGCTATGAGATTAGAAATGAATTACAGAGGAAAAAACGTAAAAAACACAAACACATGGAAGCTAAACACTACGTTACTAAGTAACCAAGAGATCACTGAAGAAATCAAAGTCAAAAAATACCTAGAGACAAAGTCAAAAAATACCTAGAGACAAATGACAATGAAAACACGAAAATCCAAAGCCTATGGGATGCAGCAAAAGCAGTTCTAAGAGGGAACTTTATAGCTATACAAGCCTACCTCAAGAAACAAGAAAAATCTCAAATAAATAATCTAACCTTACACCTAAAGGAACTAGAGAAAGAAGAATAAAAAAAACCCAAAGTTAGCAGAAGGAAAGAAATCATAAAGATCAGAGCAGAAATAAGTGAAATAGAAACAAAGAAAACAATAGCAAAGATCAATAAAACTAAAACCAGGTGTTTGAGAAGATAAACAAAATTGATAAACCATTAGCCACACTCATGAAGAAAAAGCAGGAGAGGACTCAAATCAATAAAATTAGCAATGAAAAAGAAGTTACAAGAGACACCGCAGAAATACAAAGCATCCTAAGAGACTATTACAAGAAACTCTATGCCAGTAAAATGGACAACCTGGAAGAAATGGACAAATTCTTAGAAAGGTATAACCTTCCAAGACTGAATCAAGAAGAAATAGAAAATATGAACAGAGCAATCACAAGTAATGAAATTGAAACTGTGATTAAAAATCTTCCAACAAACAAATGTCCAGGACCAGATATCTTCACAGGTGAATTCTATCAAACATTTAGAGAAGAGCTAACATCCTTCTCAAACTCTTCCAAAAAACTGCAGAGGAAGGAACACTCCCATACTCATTGTATGAGGCCACCATCACCCTGATACCAAAACCAGACAAAGGTAACACAAAAAAAGAAAATTACAGACCAATATCACCTATGAATATAGATGCAAGAATCCTCAACAAAATACTAGCAAACAGAATCCAACAACACATTAAAAGGATCATACACCATGATTAAGTGGGATTTATCCCAGGGATGCAAGGATTCTTCAGTATACACAAATCAATCAATGTGATACACCATATTAACAAATTGAAGAATAAAAACCATATGATCATATCAATAGATGCAGAAAAAGCTTTTGACAAAATTCAACACCGATTTATGATAAAAACTCTCCAGAAAGTGGGCATAGAGGGAACCTACCTTAACATAATAAAGGCCATATACAACAAACCCACAGCAAACATCATTCTCCATGGTGTAAAACTGAAAGAGTTTCCTCTAAGATCAGGAACAAGACAAGGATGTCCACTCTTACCACTATTATTCAACATAGTTTTGGAAGTCCTAGCCACGGCAATCAGAGAAGAAGAAGAAATAAAAGGAATACAAATTGGAAAAGAAAAAGTAAAACTGTCACTGTTTGCAGATGACATGATACTATATATAGAGAATCCTAAAGATGCCACCAGAAAACTACTAGAGCTAATCAATGAATTTGGTAAAGTTGCAGGATACAAAATTAATACACAGAAATATCTTGCATTCCTATACACTAATGATGAAAATTCTGAAAGAGAAATTAAGGAATCACTCCCATTTAGCATTGCAACAAAAAAAATAAACTACCTAGCAATAAACCTACCTAGGGAGACAAAAGACCTGTATGCAGAAAACTGTAAGACACTGATGAAAGAAATTAAAGATGATACCAACAGTTGCAGACATATACCATTTTCTTGGATTGGAAGAATCAGTATTGTGAAAATGACTATACTACCCAAAGCAATCTACAGATTAAATGCAATCCCTATCAAATTACCCACAGTGTTTTTTACAGAACTGGAACAAAAAATCTTAAAATTTGTATAGAGACACAAAAGACCCAGAATAGCCAAAGCAGTCTTGAGGGGAAAAAACAGAGCTGGAGGAATCAGACTCCCTGACTTCAGACTATACTACAAAGCTACAGTGATCAAGACAATATGGTACTGGCACAAAAACAGAAATATAGATCAGTGGAACAAGATAGAAAAACCAGAGGTAAACCCACACACCTATGGGTAACTAATCTATGACAAAGGAGGCAAGGATATACAATGGAGAAAAGACAGTCTATTCAATAAGTGGTGCTGAGAAAACTGGACAGCTACACTTAAAATAATGAAATTAGAACACTCCCTAACACCATACACAAAAATAAACTCAAAATGGATTCGAGACCTGAATGTAAGACCAGACACTCTAAAACTCTTAGAGGAAAACATAGGAAGAACACTCTTTGACACAAATCACAGCAAGATCTTTTTTGATCCACCTCCTAGAGTAATGGAAATAAAAACAAAAATAAACAAATGGGACCTAGTGAAACTGCAAAGCTTTTGCACAGCAAAGGAAACCATAAACAAGACGAAAAGACAACCCTCAGAATGGGAGAAAATATTTGCAAATGAATCCGTGAACAAAGGATTAATATCCATAGTATATAAACAGCTCATGCAGCTCAATATTAAAGAAACAAACAACCCAATCCAAAAATGGGCGGAAGACCTAAATAGACATTTCTCCAAAGAAGACATACAGATGGCCAAGAGGCACATGAAAAGCTGATCAACATAACTAATTATTAGAGAAATGCAAATCAAAACTACAATGAGGTATCACCTCACACGAGTTAGAATGGGCATCATCAGAAAATCTACAAACAACAAATGCTGGAGACGGTGTGGAGAAAAGGGAACCCTCTTGCACTGTTGGTGGGAATGTAAATCGACACAGCCACTATAGAGAACAGTATGGAGGTTCCTTAAAAAACTAAAAATAGAATTACCATATGATCCAGCAATCCCACTACTGGGCATATACCCTGAGAAAACCATAATTCAAAAAGACACAGGCACCCTAGTGTTCATTGCAGCACTATTTACAATAGCCAGGTCATGGAATCAACCTAAATGCCCATCGACAGAAGAATGGATAAAGAAGGTGTGGTACATATATACAATGGAATATTACTCAGCCATAAAATCGAACGAAATTGGGTCGTTTGTTGAGACGTGGGTGGATCTAGAGACTGTCATACAGAGTGAAGTAAGTCAGAAAGAGAAAAACAAATATCGTATATTAACGCATATATGTGGAACCTAGAGAAATGGTACAGATGAACCACTTTGCAGGGCAGAAATTGAGACACAGTTGTAGAGAACAAACGTATGGACACCAAGGGGGGAAAGGTGTGGGGTGGTGGGTGTGGTGGTGTGATGCATGGGGCGATTGGGATTGACATGTATACACTGATGTGTATTAAATTCATGACTAATAAGGACCTGGTGTATAAAAATTGAGAGTAATTTTCTAACATTAACATAAGTTTTATTGAAATCTAAACCAAGAGTGCCACTCCACTGCCAATGCTCTGAGTCATCCAAGTCCCTGAGCTAAGAATTTTTGCTCAACCAGCTATCCTTGTTTTTGAACATGTTGGGTTTGCATATTTATATATATATATATTTTCTTTTTTTTAATTAATTTATTTTCTTTTTGCGGTATGCGTGTGTCTCACTGTTGTGGCCTCTCCCGTTGTGGAGCACATGCTCCGGATGCACAGGCTCAGCAGCCATGGCTCACGGGCCCAGCCGCTCCGCGGCATGTGGGATCTTCCCAGACCGGGACACGAACGCGTGTCCCCTGCATCGGCAGGAGGATTCTCAACCACTGCACCACCAGGGAAGCCCTATATATATATATTTTTTTTTTTTTTTTTTTTACTCTAGACAGGAATGGATCCAGATTTCATGGTGATTGAAGTTCATACAAGTTTAGGTGTCTTATTTGAGAAAAAGCAATATGAAATTATGGGTGTAAAATGAAGTACCAGAAACAAGAACAAGTAGAGGGCCCTAGAAGCTTAAGTTTCATTAGTTTCCTGGTAAATTCCTCTCATGATGTAGTATTATTCTCCCCATTTTCAAGGTGAATCACTTGAGGACAAATAATTTAATATCCCCAAAATCACAGAACTAGAAGTGACAGAGATATCAAAGTCTTGTCTGATTTCAAAGCCCATATAATAGAGAAATAGAGTAGCCTAGAAAAATCTGTGGACTACACAGTTACAACAGAAAGTTCTATAAGAGTTCTGAGAGAAGCTTTTTGTAGATCCTGGAGTCATCAGGATAGACTTTCAGAGATGTGGTGTAAGATCAACTTTGAAGAATAGGTTATATTTTTTGAGGAACCTTCATACTGTTTTCCATAATGGCTGTACCAATTTATATTCCCACCAACAGTTTAGAAGGATTCCCTTTTCTTTATATCCTAACACTTATCTTTTTACTTTTTCATAGTAACCGTCCTAACAGGTGTGAGATAATATCTCATTGTGGTTTTGATTTCCATTTCCCTGATGATTAGTGATAATTGAGCACCTTTTCCTCTACCTGTCCATTAAGTGTGTCTTCTTTGGAAAAATGTCTATTCAGGTCCTTTGCTCATTTTTAATGGAATTACTTAGATTTTTTTATTTGTTTGTTTTTGGGATTTTGTTTGTTTTGCTATTATGAGTTCCTTATGTGTTTTGAATATTAACCCCTTATCAGATACATGGTTTGCAAATATTTCCTCCCTATCTGTAGGTTGTCTTTTCATTTTGAGTTTTCTTTGTTGTTCAGAAGCTTTTTCATTGAATATAGTTCCACTTGTTTATTTTTGCTTTTGTTACCTGAGCGTTTGGTGTCATATTCAAAAATAATTGCCAAGGCCAGTGTCAAGGAGCTTTTTCCCTGTGTTTCCTTCTAAGAGTTTTATGGCTTCAGGTCTTATGTGTAAGTCTTTAATCCATTTTGAGTTGATTTTTTTGTATGATTTAACATAAGGGTCCAGTTTCTTTCTTTTGCATGTGGACATTCAGTTTTCCCAGCACCATTTGTTAAAGAGACTACCCTTTCCTCATTGTGTATTCTTCATGCCCTTGTGGAAAATTAGTTGGCTGTATATGCTTGGGTTTATTCCTGGGCTCTCTGTTCTGCTCTGTTGGTCTATGTGTCTGTTTTCTTGTTTGTTTGTTTTGTGGTACGTGGGCCTCTCACTGTTGTGGCCTCTCCCGTTGCGGAGCACAGGCTCCGGACGTGCAGGCTCAGCGGCCATGGCTCACGGGCCTGGCCGCTCCATGGCATGTGGGATCTTCCCGGACCGGGGCACGAACCCATGTCCCCTGCATCAGCAGGCTGACCCTCAACCACTGCGCCCCCAGGGAAGCTTGTGTGTCTGTTTTGATGCCATTACCATACTGTTTTGATTGCTCAAGCTTTGTGATATAACTTGAAATCAGGAAGTGTGATTCCTCCAACCCTGTTCTTTTTTCTCAGGATTGTTTTGGCTATTTGGGGTCTTTTGTTGTTCCGGACGAATTTTAGGATTGCTTTTTCTTTACTGTGAAAACTACCAATGGAAATTTGATAGGGATTATTTTGAATCTGTGTATTGTTTTTGGTAGTGTGTACATTTTAGCAATATTAGTTCTTTTAATTCTTGAATACAGTATATCTTTCTATTTGTGTCTTCTTCAGTTTCTTTCGTCAGTGTTTTATAGTCTTCAGCGTACAGATATTTCACTTCCTTGGTTAAGATTATTCCTAAGTATTTTATTCTTTTCGATGGTATTATAAATGAGATTATTTTTTTGCTTTTCTTTTCAGATAGGTCATTATTGGTGTAAAGAAATGCATCTGATTTTTGTATGTTGATTTTTATGTGCTATAACTATACTAAATTCATTTATTAGTTTGAACCATTTTTTTGTTGATCCTTTAGGATTTTCTCCATATAGGATTTTGTCATTTGTAAACAGAGGTAACTTTACTTCTTTCTTTCTGATTTGGATGCATTTTATTTTTTCTTGTCTGATTGCTCTTGATACTGTATGATCCAGCAATTCTTCTCTTGGATATATACCCAGAGGAAATGAAATCAGTGCCTCAAAGAGGTATCCATATTCCCATATTTATTGCAGCCTTACTCACAGTAGCTATGTTATGGACACAACCTAAGTGTCTGTCAATGAATAAATGGATAAAATAATTGTGCTATACATATAAACAATGGAATGTTAGCGTTAAAGGAGGAGATCTTGTCATTTGCAACAACATTGATGAACTTGAAGGACATTATGCTAAGTGAAATAAGCCAGACACATAAAGAAAATAACTACAGATTGTCTCCAACTTTCAGTGGTTCAATTTAGGATTTTTTTTCTTTTTTTTTACATTATGATGGTGCAAAAGCAATATGCATTCAGTAGAAGCTGTACTTCAAATTTTGAATTTCAGTCATTTCCTGGGCTACCAATATGCAGTACTATACACTCTTACGATGTTGGGCAGTAGTAGTGAGCCACAGCTCCCTACACTTAAAACCATTCTGTTTTTCACTTTCAGTATAGTATTCAGTAAGTTACATGAGATATTCAACACTTTATTATAAAATTGGCCTTCTGTTAGGTGATTTTTTCCCAGCTGTAGGCTAATTGTTCTGAGCATGTTTAAGGTGGCTAAGCTATGATGTCCAATAGGTTAGGCATATTAAATGCGTTTTCAGTTTACAACATTTTCAGTTTACAATGGATTTATCAGTACATAATCCCATTGTAAGTTGAGAAATATTTGTATATGATCTCACTTATATGTGGAATCTAAACAAGTTGAATACATAGAAGCAGAGAGTAGAAGGAATGATGGTTACCAGGGGCAGGAAGGTAAGGGAAATGGAGAGATACTGGTCAAAGAGTAACAAGTTACTGTTATGTAGGATGAAAGAATCTAGAGATCTAATGTAGAGCATGATGACTATAGTTAACAATACTATATCAAGTACTGGAAATTTGCTAAGAGAAGATTTCAGGTGTTTCACCATTAAAAAAAAAGGTAACTATGAGATTTTATGTTAATTAGCTTGACTGTAATTATCATTTCACTATGTATATGTGTATCAAATAATCATGTTGTATACCTTATATAAAAGTGTATTAAAGTATACACCTTGTATACAGTTGTATAAAGGTGTATTTTTATTTTAAAATGAAAAAAAGAATAGGTTAAAAATTGGCTAGATTCATTCAAAAAACATTTAATCCTACTCTGGAGGAGTGGATCTAAATATTGTGTCACTTCAATGTTATATTTATAATTTGGAAGACCCTCTTTAGAAAAAATATATAATTATAAATAAAATATTATGTATTGGGCCATGTAAGAGGACCATGTGAATGAGGGGCCCTGAATATTAAGCTTCATTAACCTTATGATAAAGCATCTCATTACAATGTAGAAGTACAGATTTTGTATGCAGTATTTTGGTGGGAGGGGGCAGGGAAGCTGTGGAATTATCATACTATGTAAGCTTGCTTGAAACTAGCTGGTGTTGACCACATGCAGAAAAATTATATTCTAAGTATTTTAAGAGACTTTTTGATATCCCTTTATCATGTTGGGACTGTTTCCTGCATGTATTCATAAATAAATAAGAAAGTACTATTTAAAAAATTATAAAAAGTAGAAAGCCAAATAGAGTTATGAATAAATTATAGTGTTAATAGCTTAATGCCTTGCATACGTAGGTATTTTTTAGATAGTTTTATATTTATATTCTGAAGTGTGATATGTAAAACTGAAGTATCCATGTATAGGTTTCCTACAATAAAAGTGCTTTTAGTTACCTAGGTGGGAATAAGTAAATTAAAATTTGGCTCACTAACTAGTCTCTCCACATAGTTTCATGCAGCAGGCTTATTTTATACCCCAAACTGTTCTATTCATAATTGCTTTTATAAGTCACAACATAATGCTAATTGGATCCATTTATATGTAAAGTTATTAATTTATTTTCACTTTGATATGAATTGTGACCACTATTTTGCTGGAAGTTTTAGACTTGATCATTGATGCTCATTATTTTACTACATGGAAGTACCTTCATGTATGTCAATTAAATGAATTTGCTTACAGGTTGATAATTTTTCAAGATTATTAATACACTGGGGAAACAAGGGTCATTGTTAGAGAAAGGGAAGGAGGGAAGAACTCTTAGTTGGCATCCATAATGGACAGTATCTATTTCCCTAAGAAAGGATTATTTCATGCAATAATTCCACTTCAAATGCATATCTTCCTCTGAGTTTCTAGTATACTACATGATATTAAGCACAAAACACAGGCCTTACTGAATTCATATAAAAATAACAAAGGGCCAGGTAAATTGAAAAAAGCAGAGAATAGGATTATGCAAACAAGTTGTGTTTGTTCTGTAGTCTTGGCAAAAGGAGCAGCAAAAGCAGTTCAGATCTTAAGTTTAATGTAGATTCTGCCTCTTTTCACACCATTTTTATGCCGAATTGCTAATAACTAACAAAATAAATTGATATGCCTCTTGCCTATTTTATCAGCCCCTGGTTGTCCTTGTAGAGTATTTAATACTATAAAATGGCAAAAAGTTAGGCAGAAATGGTCAACTTTTAAGTAAATTAAAGTTGATCAGTTCTGGTTTTTGTCATTTAAGATTTTTAAAATCAAGAACAACCATATAATACCTCTAAAAATAATGGAACACACTGACAAGTCCCCTCAAGTTAAAGAGGAACTTGAGTTCGAGAGAAGTTAAGTGACTTAGCTAACAAAGATCGTTGTCAGTAAGAGAGCTTTGACTAGATACTAAGCTTCTCTATTCCTACTGCACTACACCATGGTGTCCCAATTAGTTGCCCTATGGCAAGGAAATATCAGAAAAGAATTAAGTTCCTGGATATAAAGATATTTAATTTGGTCATGAGGTAATGGAAAATACTATTAACTAATAATACATACAAGAAGCTTAAAATTGCACTTGAGAAACATTGTGATAGCTAAGTGTGGAGTTGTAAGTGACTTTAGAGAGAGTCTATTGCAGATCAGTTCTCTTATTTTACAAATGAGGAAACAATGAAGGTTAGGTGATTTACCCAAAACAATACAGATAATTCTAGAGCAACTATCAGAAGGCAGCTGTAGTTACAGTGGTTCAGAGACTACAATTTAATGCCTGCCTCCTGGGTTGAAATTTTGGCTTCTACATCAGTTATTTGACCTTGTGCAAATCCTGTAAACTCTTTTTATCTCAGTTTCCTCATCTGTTAAAATGGGATGATGATAATAATAATAATTACTAATTCATAAATTTTATGAGGATTAAAAAATATATTCAGAACACTGCATAGCAGGTATGTGTTCAGTAAATGTTTCTATTACTAAAAGATTTTGATTGAATGCTCTATTTAAATATAGTCTATTTTAGTTAACCAAAAATCCTTTTATACCTTGATTTGCCTAGTTATTGGGAGAACCTAGGCTAGACCCTTGATGTCTACAGTTGTCATCTAGTGTTTTTCTTTTCAATCATATAAAATTGTTTCTTTTGTTACAGATTTGTTTTATCACGTAATCATTTGCCAAGGTTTATTTCAGTTTTACTCTCTGAATACGTTTGAGTAGTAAAAAACAAATTTATCTTTAAAACTTGTTTAACAAAGTGCACTCATTTTCTCATTGCCATTTTGGCTTTTATAAGAAATGACAAAAGAAATCATTGGTATTTTATTTACTATTTTTAGACCATGTATATATATTTTGAGTAATTTAACTGTACAATAGATACCGAATTAGTTTCACTTTTTCATTTACTACTCATTTACTAGTGTTACAGTTCAACTTTAGTGGCAGGGATCACATCCATTATAAAACTGATTAGACAATTTAATTTGGAATTTAACACTGGATATGGCCAAAAGAGATAAGCCCACAAATAGTGTGAAACATTAATCTTGTGCTGCTTCTTATGTCAGTGAAAGCCAGCATCTTGTGTTTCTGCTGTGAACTGGAGTATCCAGTGCTATCTGTGAAGGGTCAGCACCACAGAGATCAACCGGTTTTCTTGGTTTTACACAAAAGATCAAAACTTTGTAAAGTCCATGAGCATTGTAATTAAACTACATTCAGATTCTTTTGAATATTGGTGACTTGGACTTCAGAGTCTGAGGTTCCAGGGTGGTCATATTCCCCTGCTTTTGACCACATAGATTGCCTTTACAAAGAGGAAAAGTTTTCATTAATATTCAGGTGCCAGTGTTCCCTGTACAATAGTTTTCCTAATATTGTGACAGTTGAATTTTTGTGTCCTCCATTTGTAACTCCTAACCTCTAGAGTAATGAGAAGCTGTGAAAAAGTATTGGTATCAAGAGGTTTCAATAGCCCTGCAGCTGGTTCAGCAAATGCATTTTCATTATTGGTGAAGAATAAAATAGTACCTCATAAAAGTTTCTTGAAAAGTGAACTGGAATTCCCTTAATAAAGAAGTGCTGTTACATGGATTTAAAACAACCCCAGGAACGATAATCACAGAAAAGAGATTTAAGATCCAAAATTGGGGTGAAATGCTATTTGGATACTATGGTTATTGGGAAATATGCTTTCAAAAAATCTTTATTAATGATTTGGATATGAAATAATGAAAATTGTACAGATAATTAAGATGTGCTATAAGCATGAATCTAAGAGAAATAATTCAGAAAGAGAGGTTTAAGGATTAAGTGCATAGAAAAGAAGTTAATAAAAAGTGATATACTGTGAAAAAATAAAAACTAGAGGCCTGTGGAAAGAAAGAATACTGCAAGCAGGGTGGCAAGCTATAAGATTAAATAACACTTTAAAAACAGGAAATTAGATGTGATCTACAGTGATTTGGTTTTAAAAAATGGTTAAGAGTATATTTGAGCAGGAAGCATGAGGTAATTTAGAGATTATTTATACTCAAATATCACATCAAGATTAGGAAATTATAGCCTTTTTCAGCATATATGTATTTATTCAAAAATACTTGCATATATCTGGACACTAATGAATGTCGGCATATTTAAAGGATTTCGAAAGAAAATAATCATTCAAGACTTGAAGGGATAATCATTCAAGACTGACATTCTGGAGTGAATTAGAAAAGTTATGCATTAATTAGACTAAAGGATAGAGTCAATTAGTATTGCTTTTTCTATCAAAGTAATGTTCAGTTAGCCAACATTTATTGTCTACTACATGCTAGATACTATATTAAATGTTTTGTATGTCTACATTGCCTCATTTAATACTCATTGACCCTCTGAGAAAATGGAGGCTTAGCAAGTTATAATATTTACACAAGATCAGACAATTCCTTGTGGCATAGCTAGAACTCAAACCCTTGTCTGTCTAACTAGTATAAACGATCTTAACCAATCTGTAATTAATAGTTGTATACTTATTTATGTGAGATATACCCATCAACATAGGAAATTAATTTGAGTATTAGCAAAATGGAGGTGCGTAATTTGTGATAAATATTCAGAGATATACAAACAAATGCAGTTTACCTTATTGAAAATGAGACTTAAAAAAATTGAATTGCTTTTGGCCCACCTCTGAGATTGCTCATGGGTTCTATTTCTTTTCTTAACTGTGTCCTGTTTCACATTTCCCTTCCTGGATCAGTCCTGAAATTCATTCTTGGCTCTTCCCCTTTGTCCTCTTTTGAATGCTGCCTCAATATGCAAGTCTATTCTTACCTCTCTTGTGTAGTGTAGTATAATCCTTGCCTTCTGTCCTGCATCTTATCTTCTGTCTATTTTAATAACTAAGGAACATTTATCCTCAGTTTCTAGATTCCTTTAATTCTGGAAGTTGGATATCCAGAATTGTAATTTATCTTAAATCTGAAAAACATATTCAGGTAGATGGGCTACCACTAAATAATTTATAGTAAAACAATAATATATTAAAAAATAATAATGAGTTCAGTGATATCAAAAACATCAGTTAAATTGTTAACTGTTTAGTATATTTTCCAAAGGATATATACATTAACATTAAGCAATTGACTTATTTGAGGTTTCTAACTTAACTGACTGAATTGATTAGATATTTTATGTCATAGACTGCTGAAGCTTCACAATGTAAACTCACCAGATGCCAACAGCACCCTCCCCATGTTGTACTGATCAAAAATACCTCCAGACATTGCCAAATATCCCCTGGGTGGGGGCTGAGGGGTCAAAATTAGTAAAGGTATAGACTAATATACATTTTTATTATAAACTCATTCAATTTAATTCCAGACTTAAATTAATGAATTCAGTGAAAGAGTCAGAGAAACAGTACCATGTGAAATTAGACGAGTTCAGTATGAATTACCATTAAGCTGTTCAGTTAGATTGCAAGGATGTTAAGGGCTGTGACCATCGTTTAGGCTTCATGCAAAACAGCTTCTAGAGTACCCAAATAATTTAGTTGATCTTACCACTGGCCTCTTTGCCCACACTTCCCTGATCACATATATAACACACAATGTTCAAAATAGAAAACCAGCAAGAAACTAAACTGGGAAAGACAACATAATGTAATGAAAAAAGTCCATCGACTTGGATTAAAAAAAAAAAGCAAAAAACATGGATTTACATTTTTTTGTTCATTTAATTACCCAGTCTTTAACTGTAGCCACATCATTTAGTTTCCCTAAGCCCTAGTTTATTTATCTACAAAGAAGGGAAATTGAACTATGTATCAAATGGTTTTCAAATATCAGTCCTTAGAACTAGTACCAAGCCATAGAGAAGTTTTCATTAGTCTTCTGTTAAATGAGAAAATATAGAAAATTTAGTCAGTTCTTCATAAAGTTAACTTATTCAATTTTAGAAGACTTTTTATTCTGAGATCAGGTATTTTGACATTTGATGTTAAAATGTAATTTTATTATAATTGTGATTGTAATAAACTACAGTTTTGTTTTTACTCTTCACAAAATAAAAACAATTCTCTTAGTTTTGTATGAAATTTTGCTAATCTGTTGAATGAAAAGATTTGAGAACTATTGACTGGATCTCCAAGGCCAGTCTCAGAAAGAAGAGTGTATAATTCTACAAACATGTAAATATAGCTCTACTGTTTACTTTTATCTGATAATATTATAATAAATTGCATAAGGGTAGTCTGGAGAATGCTGCCACAAAGAATTTAAGTTAAAAAGACAAAAAGAATGAGAAGTTACTACTTTTTAAGTGAATTAAAGAATCTCAGTAAGATGGTCATTTTGAGCATAAATATCAAAGTAATCTTGTCTACAAGATCTTGGCCAAAATGAATAAGGAAAAATTAAAATAGAGGAAAAATGTCTTTAATACTAAACATTATGGGAAACTTCCATCGGCATTCCACTCACTGGGGTGTCTCTGTTATATAATTTACACATGAAATCCCCATTGTAGAAAGGAGCTTATAATTTTGACTCCTTTTCCTCAGAAAACCATGTGGTATTGCAGGAAAAATAGTGGAGAAGCTCTTAGAAGGGACCTGTTCTAGAACCCTCTGATTTGGTGGATAGAGGGATGGATAGGGAGCACAACTCCACTTGAATTTTCTCTTGTTGCTGTGGATCAGTAGTTCTTGAAAGCAGGTGTGCCAGGGGCCACAGAAAGTGAAGTTATCCACCAGTACCACCTGGTGGGTAATGAGGCATATCCCTAAAGTAGTAAGACACTTTTCTAATGTGAGAACCAGCAATTTAATAAAAAGAATCCAAAATCCAAATAGCTACATATTGTAACTGGAGGAAACAGACCACACAGAATGCTAGAGGTGGCAAACCTGCCCCTGCTCATTGGTTAGCCAAAACCAAGAAAATAATCTAAGATGAAGTTTCTGTCCTCGAATTATCCATGTCTCTGGTTCTTTTCCCCTTCACACAGACTTCAGAATTACTTAACCAGAAAAATAAACATACAATTGCCCCTTCAGATTAAGATCTAAGAGCAAAATTTTGATAGTGTTCTCTTACAGCAAGTGAGGAGATCTGTCCTATGCCAAACCTAAAGATGTGTTCTTTTTCAAGGATAAATACACAGAAAAGTTAAAATGAGACCTAGCTATGAAAAGATTCTACAAAGAAATAGGTGGAGAAAATTTTAGCAATAAGAAGCAGAATATCATTTATGAGAAAGATTTTCTGTAGTAAAACCATGTAACTTTTATAGATTCTGATTTATATATTCTCAGTAAAATTCAAAATTAGATTTAATAAAAAAATGAAAGATTAGATAATAAACCAATATATAAAGAGACCTAATTGTGAACAGGAGAGAATATAAGAAAATTAATAATGCTATACCAACTAAAATTCCATTAGCAAAGAATGGAAGGCACACTGAAGAAAATAAATCAGAGATATGGAGGAAACACTTAGAATTTTTTGCTGAGAATGTAAAGGGAAGGTCAAAAATGAAAATAGAAGATAGTATATATATGGAGGTCAGAAACAGATACACCTAAACAAAAGATACACCTAAAACAAATTTAGCCAAAAAGATTGAAAGTGAAAAATAAAATGCAGGAAAGAGCAAAAATTTTCATACACATGCAAATTGAAATAAAACAGGATATAAATTATTTCAGAGTATAATTAATGTATTACACTTATTAAGATGAAAATGGTCATTTTTAATTAAAAAGGCTGTCATGCCCAATGAAGCTATAATTACACGCAAACACATACACACACACACACACACAATGTGACATCAAGATATAGAAAGTAAAAAGGAGAAATTAGCTAAAACAATGGTAGAAGGGCACTTCTGTGGTTTTTATGTTTTACATTTAAGTTTTTTAATCAATTTGAGCTAATTTTTGTGTAAGGTGTACAGGTTAAGTAAAGTCTCATTTTTTGTTTTTTTAAGATAAAGATTCCAATTTTTGCCCATCAAAACACATGGACATTGTAAATAGTAGTAAATGGAATTGATAAAGGTGCAAAAAATAGGCACTGAAAAACTGTAGTTGTGAATACAAATTGATGAAACCTAATGTGATTCAACATTTGAAGTTTGTGGGCTTTATCCAAAAATAAATAATCATAGATAGGCACAAAAATTTACATAGAATAGTGTTAACTGAGTGTTATTACAGGAAAACACTGGAAACAATCAATCTACATGTCCAGTGTTAGGATGACTGATTGGTAGAATAGAATACACAAGATTAGAATGGTATGTAGCCATAGGAAATTGTTCATAATATAGTAAGTGAAAAACAAGTTACAAAACAATATTCTATAGTATGTTAATAATATAGAGAATTACAAATGATTTTTATTTTCTTCTTTGTGTTTTTTCCTAAGAGTTCCAACAATATTCAATGTTACCACTAAGTATTTTTATTTTGGGAGTTTATTGTGAATAAAGCAGAGAACAGTTTCAGGTTTTGTTGTGGTTACTATTTTGAGTTTTATTACTATCTTAATGAGTTTTTCTTTCATGACTTTAAAAGTATTGCAACATTTTAAAGTTGTTTTTATGAATAGAAATGTATTTTTACCCTAGCAGACTGTATCTCTTATTTTTATAATGAAAATTATTAACATATAGAATTATTTAAACATATATACATATATAATTTTAATTATAAAATGTCTTCCTTTTTGTACTATGTTAGCTGATTTTTCATCACTAAAACTTTAGGAAGGAAAAAAAGATAAGGTATGAGGAAATTGCTCCTAATTGCTGTTTTTAAGGGAAGTGAACCTAACACCTGCAATTTTTTTCTTAGAAGAACAGCCCAACACTTATTTTTAAAAGTAACTACATTTATTAACTTTTTAAAACACTCTTACTTTATTCAAACTGAGTCACTTATGCCCTTTTATCTACTGTAACTAAGATTTTAGATTGGCTTCTATTATAGCACTCTAGAGAAGATAATATGAGGAAGAAAAATTACTCATTTTTACAAAACTAGGGCGGCCACGGGACAATGGTGTAAAATTCTTGCTAAAAACATAGAGGTCTTCAATAAATAGAAACATGTTCTGTTGCAATGTTTGTCCGAGTACATCTGTTTATTAGGTGGGTGAAATTTTTAATCTTTATTCAAGGTAAAACTGCATTTTTGGATTAATCAAATTGGCGATATACTTCACGAGGTAATCTTGATAACCAAGTAACTTTTTTCTTTTATATATCTTTCAAAAAGATAAAGACATCTCAGGTTGTAAGGAATTTAGCTAAGGACTTTGATAGGTAAATAATTTAAATCTCTGTCCAAAGCTATCAAAAAGAAAAAGTATTACGTATGTGTGTATTATATATTCAAACAAATGAATGTGCATACATGTATATAATGAAACAAAAAGATTATGTTGCAAGATTTCTATTCTGAACATGACCCTAAAATGAAGGAGTAAGGATTATAATGCATAATGTTTGTTTAGAGTAACTTTTCTAATTCTTGAGAGGGAAAAGGAAAAATATGCAAACTTGAAGAATCTCTTTCTTATAAAATGGATAATTTATGGAATATATTGAATATATAGTATTCTAGCGATATATATAAATTCATAATGCTGCACTAACACTGGTTTTATATGCATAGATTGTAGTATGTGATACTAAAGGTAGATGCAAAGTGGGTTTATTATCCTTTTGTACACTTAAAAGGTTTTAGTGAGTCTAGATCCTTTTAAGTTCCTTTAGATACAGAGTTTGTGTGTGCACTTCACAGATGTCTTCTTAAATACATGGAATTACACTGGATATTCAGGATATTTAAAAATTGCTTTCTTGGTATATTTGAAGGGCACATTTGAACCAACTATGAGTCTGAGGATACATTTTAGTGAAATTTTATCTTTTGTGCTGTACCTATTGAACTCCATGTTAAAGCAACCATTAGTTTTTTCTCTTAGAAATAATTCCTCAACTTTGATGACAACATTTCTAGTCTCTTTTAGAATTCTAACTCAGTATTTTCTTCATATACAATATGCTGAATTAACTAAAATGAAAATATACTTTTTCTTAATGCCTTTTCTGTTGCCTCCATTTAGAATGCCATGTCCTCAGTTTTTTCACTACTGTCTTCACCTGTTGAAATTCTGCTTCTCCCACAGCATTGTTATTATAGCTAATAATACTGTTATATACTTAAGAGTTGCTGAGAGGCTAGATCTTAATTGTTCTCACCACAGAAAGGAAATGATAATTATGGGACATGATGGAGTATTAGCTGACTCTGCAGTGGTAATCATATTGCAATATATAAATTATATTAACATATGTATCAAATCAACACAGTTATATACCTGAAACAATGCTATATGTCAATTATATATTGATATTAATAAATTGTTTTTACTTCTCCTACAAGGAAGAGTGTCACATATTTTCTGAAACACTTCTTGATTCCCTTAATGTTGTCTTTCAGTTAGATTATGTGATAACTTTTAATATTGCATTTTCCACATTCTTCCCCATTTTATATTCTTGAGACAGTAGCTAGTTTATACATCTTTGCACCTCTTCTATTGCATGCTCTTGATATGTAAATAATTGGTACTTAATAAAAGTTGTAATAAGTAAAAAAAAAATATGAAGGGACACACATTTAAGTAGCAGAATGATACGCATCCTCAACCAGTTTTACAAATCTGAATGATTTGTCAAAGTCAATGTGAGAAGCCACTTACTTAGTTCAACCACCTGCTAAAAATATAGCTAAAAATCATCCAAGGTAGAGATTTCACTGCAAAATCTTCCTTTCAGGAAGTTTTACTAAAATTAAAAATTCTTTCCAACAATGATTTAACTTAACACAAGGTAAAAATAAGTGAATGAATCTGATTTCTAAATAGCTGAATCTGAATCTCCCAACCCAGATATTAGGTAGAGATTAACAGCAACAACAACAAAAAATACATATCATGACCTAAATCCCACACCTTCAGAATAACTTTAAACTGAGAATGTATAACCTTCAAATTACCTCTAAGTTAAAAAAAAAAAATCAGTGCAACTATTTCTCAAACTCCTTTCCAAAGTCCATCCCTAGAGCAACTGGAAAGAGAAGGGGAGATCCAGCGAAACTTGAGGAATGAGAAAAGAGGAGAATGGAGGGTCTAAGATGGAATAATTGGAGAATCTTTAGGAAAGATACGGGAGCACTTAGTACTATTCTTGCAACTTTTCTGTAAGTCTGAAATTATATTTTAAAATACCATCAAAAAATTAAAAGCGGGGCTTCCCTGGTGGCGCAGTAGTTGAGAGTCTGCCTGCCGATGCAGGGGACACGGGTTCGTGCCCCGGTCCGGGAAGATCCCACATGCCGCGGAGTGGCTGGGCCCGTGAGCCATGGCCGCTGAGCCTGCGCGTCCGGAGCCTGTGCCCCGCAGCGGGAGAGGCCACAACAGTGAGAGGCCGCGTACCACAAAAAAAAAAAAAAAAAAAAATTAAAAGGTGAATATAAGTAGGTGGTAAATAGATGAAACAAAACTGGCAAAATGTTAATAATTGTTGAAGCTGGGTGATATGTACATGGGGATTCATTATATTCGTTTCTAAACTTGGTGTATGCTTGTTAACTTCCATAAAAGACTTTTAACAAGGAATGAACTTACAGTGATCTTTTCATTGATAATGTAAATTTACTTCCTCATTAAATACTTCTAAGGCATTTATATCTGGTCATGTTGAAATTAAACTAAAGACCTAAATAAATGGGAGTCATCTTTATGGATTAGAAGATAATATCATTAAGATGACAGTATCACTCAAATTGATCTATAGGTTCAACTCAATTTCTATCAAAGTTTCACCTAACTTCTTTGCAGAAATTGAAAAGTTGATCCTAAAATTCACATAGAAAGTCAAGAGGCCCAGAATAGCCAAAATAATCTTGAAAAAGAAGAAAATTAGAGGACTCACACTACTCAATTTCAAGATATACTACAATGCTACTACAGTATTCAAGACAATGTGGTAATGGAATAGAATTGAGAGTCTAGAAATAAATCATACAATAGCCAAGTGATTTTTGACAATAGTGCCAAAGCAATTAAATGAGGAAAAAATAATCTTTTAAAATAAACGGTGCTGAGATCACTGCATATCCACATGAAAAAGAATGAACTTGGACCCCTACTGTACACCATGTATAAAAATTAACTGAGTATGGATCCAAAACTTAAATGTAAGTGTTACAACTGTAAAACTCTTAGAAGAAAATTTAGGTGAAGAAAATTTAGGTGTAAATCTTTGTGACCTTGAATTAGGCAATGGTCTCTTAGATATGACACCAAAAGTACAAGTTAGATAGTAAGAAGTGTGGATGAGGATGTGGAGAAATTGGAACCCACGTACACTGCTGGTGGGATTGTAAAATGGCGTAGCCATTTTGAAAAACAGTTTGGCCGTTGCTTACCGAGTTAAACAAAGTTACCATTATGAACCAACAGTTCAACTCCTAGGCATACACTCAGGAGAAGAGAAAATATACGTTCACACAAAAACTTGTACATGAGGACTTCCCTGGTTGCACAGTGGTTAAGCAATGCAGGGGACATGGGTTTGAGCCCTGGTTGGGAAGATCCCACACGCCGCAGAGCAACTAAGCCCATGTGCCACAACTACTGAGCCCGTGTACCACAACTACTGAAGCCTGCATGCCTAGAGCCCGTGCTCTGCAACAAGAGGAGCCACCGCAATGAGAAGCCCTTGCACTGCAATGAAGAGTAGTCCCTGCATGCCACAACTAGGGAAAGTCCACACAGCAACGAAGACCCAATGCAGCCAAAAATAGATAGATAGATAGATAAATTTATTAAAAAAAAAAACTTGTACATGAATGTTCATAGTAACACTATATATGATAGCCAAAAAGTAGTAACAAATCAAATGTCCATCAGCTGACAAGTAAATAAACAAAAGCTGGTATATCCATACAATGAGATATTATTCAGCAATAAAAAGGAATAAAGTCTTTTTACAACATGGATGAACCTTGAAAATATTATGCTAAGTGAAAGAAGCCAATCACAAAGGACTACTTACTACATGATACCATTTAAATGAAGTACCCAGTATAGGCAAATCCAGAGACAGGAAACTGATTAGTAGTTGAGGGAAGAGGGGACATGGAGAGGTTGGGCTTGGAGAGTGATAACTAAGGTGTGTAGGGTTTATTCTGCTATTAAAAAAAAAAGATGTTCTGTGATTGATTGTGGGGCGGATGCACAATTCTGAATCTACTAAAAGCCATTGACTTGTACACTTAAAACGAATGGCTGTATGGTATGTGAATTATATTTCAATAAATCTTTTTTTTAATATCTGATCATTTTTTGCAAGACAACTTAAGTTCATTGAGAGAAGAGCCGAACATATAAAATATATCAGTATAATTTGGCTATGTTTTCAGTTTACATTTTAATAATTGCTGTTGTTGAAAAAGTGCTTTTGAAATGTTTGTTCTGAAAAAGCAGTTTTCATCTTTTGGATGGATAGAAAGTGCCACTTATTTGTTCTCCATTCAGTATTACCAGTGAGCAGCACAGCCAGAGTTATTAGAATTATTTGGTGTGTAAAGTAGAGAAATGTAGCTAGAATTACCTTTAAGATGAAGTCTTACTAAAAAAGGGAAGCTGCATTTGGAAGTACACTTGATCGTATAGATCTAAGATAGTATTGGCTGGTTATTGAATATTAACAACATGTGGATCACTGTTGTTTCACCGGTTTTAAAGACAGAATCATTGTCTTCTGTCACTTATCTCAAAATCTCAGTTAAAAATTGATTCACACAGCATGAGTAGGAAGCAAGTTACATGTAAACTGGTAGGAATTATTAAATTAAATTCTTATCTGTTTCTTCCTAAGTAAGAAAGCTGCATAGAGGCTAAGTAGGTTTGTAAAGAACTGGGATTATGATAAGTAGCTTGAAAATGAGGGTTCTTGATATAGCATATCCTTTATAGGTTTGAGCTTTATATTGTTCTGAATAGCAAAATATGAGCAGAAGTTTCCTCCTTTCAATAAAGGTAACAAAATTTTAATCAAGTTTTAATAAGTAGAAGAGAAACCATGTAAAACAAAGTATTCTAGAAAATAATTGTTTATAACTTTAAGGTTGAAAAGATAACATGCTGGAAGTTTAAATGGCAAAATATAGTATTTTAGTTACTGTCAGTATATTGAAGTATTGTCATTAAATTGGGTCAAATGCTAAATAGCTTTATTTTTTTCTTAAAAAACAATTTTTTCACGTTGTTTGAAATTATGTAGACAGTCATAATGCATACGATTCCTTTTTTAAATTTAATTTTTATTTTATATTGGAGTATAGTTGATTTACAATGTTATGTTAGTTTCAGGAATAGAGCTAAGTGAGTCAGTTATACATATACATATATCGATTCTTTTTCAGATTCTTTTCCCATATAGGCTATTTCAGAATATTTGAGTAGAGTTCCCTGTGCTATGCAGTAGGTCCTTGTTCATTATCTGTTTTATCCATAGTAGTGTGTAAATGTTAATCACAACCTCCATACATATGCCTCCCTACCACCTTTCCCCTTTGGTAACCATAAGTTTGTTTTCTAAGTCTGTGAGTCTCTATTTTGTAAATAAGTTCATTTGTATCATTTTTTGAATTAGTTTCCATGTATAAGTGATATCATATGATATTTGTCTTTCTCTGACTTACTTCACATAGTATGGTAATCTCTAGGTTCATCCATGTTGCTGCAAATGGAATTATTTCATTCTTTTTTATTTCTGAGTAATATTCCGTTGAATGTATGTACCATATCTTCTTTAGTCATTCCTCTGTCAGTGGACATTTAGGTTGCTTCCATGTCTTGGCTATTGTAAATAGTGTTGCAATGAACATTGGGGTGCATTTATCTTTTCGAAGCATGATTTTCTCCAGATATATGCCCAGGAGTGGGATTGCTAGATCATATGGTAGCCCTATTTTTAGGTTTTGTTTTTGTTTTTGTTTTGGCTGTGTTGGGTCTTCACTTATGTGCTAGGGCTTTCTCTAGTTGTGGCAAGCAGGGGCCACTCTTCATCGCGGCGTGCGGGCCTCTCACTATCGCGGCCTCTCTTGTTGCGGAGCACAGGCTCCAGATGCGCAGGCTCAGTAGTTGTGGCTTACGGGCCTAGTTGCTCCGCAGCATGTGGGATCCTCCCAGACCAGGGCTCGAACCCGTGTCCCCTGCATTAGCAGGCATATTCTCAACCACTGCGCCACCAGGGAAGCCTTAGGGTTTTTTAAAAATCTTTATTTTATTTATTTATTTGGCTGCATGGGGTCTTAGTTGCAGCACACGGGATATTTGTTGCAATGTGCAGGATCTTTGTTGTGCATGCGGGATCTTTTTTGGGTTTTTTTTCTTTGTTTTTTTAATTGCGGCATGCAGAATCTTTAGTTGCGGCATGTGAACTCTTAGCTGCGGCATGTGGGATCTAGTTCCCTGACCAGAGATTGAACCTGGGCCCCCTGCGTTGGGAGTGCGGAGTCTTACCACAGGACCACCAGGGAAGTCCCTCTATTTTTAGTTTCTTAAGGAACCTCCATACTGTTCTCCATAGTGGCTGTACCAATTTACATTCTCACCCAAAGTGTAGAAGGTTTCCCTTTTCTTCACACCCTCTCCAGCATTTATTGTTTATATACTTTTTGATGATGGCCATTCTGACTGGTGTGAGGTGATACAACATTATAGTTTTGATTTGCATTCCTCTGATAATTAGTGTTGTTGAGCATCTTTTTATGTGCCTCTTGGCCATCTATCTGTATGTCTTTTTTTGGTTGTTGTTTTGATTGGGTTGTTTGTTTTTTTGATATTGAGCTGCATAAGCTGTTTGTATAATTTGGAAATTAATCCCTTGTCAGTTGCTTCATTTGCAAATATTTTCTTCCATTCTGAGGGTTGTCTTTTCATTTTGCTTATGGTTTCCTTTGCTGTGTAAAAGATTTTCAGTTTAATTAGGTTGCATTTGTTTATCTTTGTTTTTACTTTCATTACCCTAGGAGGTGGGTCAAAAAAGATATTGCTGCAATTTATGTCATAGAGTGTTCTGCCTATGTTTTCCTCTAAGGGTTTTATAGTACCCAGCCTTACATTTGGGTCTTTAATCCATTTTGAGTTTATGCTTGTGTAAGGTGTCAGGGAGTGTTCTAATTTCATTCATTTACATGTAGCTGTCCAGTTTTCCCAGCACCACTTATTGAAGAGGTTGTCTGTTCTTCATTGTATATTCTTGCCTCCTTTGTCATAAATTAGGTGACGATAGGTGCGTGGGTTTACCCCTGGGCTTCCTATCCTGTTCCATTGATCTGTATTTCTGTGTTTGTACCATACTGTTTTGATGACTGTAGCTTTGTAGTATAGTTTCAAATCAGGGAGCCTGATTCCTCCAGCTCCGTTTTTCTTTCTCAAGATTGCTTTGGTTATTTGGGGTCTTTTATGTTTCCATACAAATTAAAAAATTTTTTTGTTCTAGTTCTGTGAAAAATGCCATTGTTAATCTGATAGGGATTGCATTGAATCTGTAGATTGCTTTGGGTAGTATAGTCATTTTCACAATATTGATTCTTCCAATCCAAGAACATGGTATATCTCTCCATCTATTTGTGTCATCTTCAGTTTCTTTCATCAATATCTTATAGTTTTCTGAGTACAGGTCTTTTGCCTCCTTGGATAGGTTTATTCCTAGGTATTTTATTCTTTTTGATGTGATGGTAAATGGGATTGTTTCCTTGATTGCCCTTTCTGATCTTTCATTGTTAGTGTATAGGAATGCAAGAGATTTCTGTGTATTAATTTTGTATCCTGCAACTTTACCAAATTCATTGATAAGCTCTAGTAGTTTTCTGGTAGCATCTTTAGGATTTTCTATGCATAGTATCAGGTCATCTGCAAACAGTGACAGTTTTACTTCTTCCTTTCCCATTTGGATTCCTTTTATTTCTTTTTCTTCTCTCATTGCCATGGCTAGGATTTCCAAACTATGTTGAATAATAGTGACAAGAGTGGACATCCTTGTCTCATTCCTGATCTTAAAGGAAATGCTTTCAGTTTTTCACCATTGACAGTGATGTTTGCTGTGGGTTTGTCATATATGGCCTTTATTATGTTGAGGTATGTTCCCTCTGTGCCCACGTTCTGGGGAGCTTTTATCATAATCGGGTGTTGAATTTTGTCAAAAGTATTTTCTGCATCTATTGAGATAATTATATGATTTTTATTCTTCAGTTTGTTGATGTGATATATCATACTGATTTTTGTGGATATTGAAAAATCCTTGCATCCCTGGGATAAATCCCACTTGATAATGGTGTATGATCCTTTTAATGCATTGTTGGATTCAGTTTGCTAGTATTTTGTTGAGGATTTTTGCATCTGTGTTCATCTGTGATATTGGCCTGTAATTTTCTTTTTTTGTGGTATCTTTGTCTGGTTTTGGTATCAGGGTGATGGTGGCCTCGTAGAATGAGGTTGGGAGTGTTCCTTTCTCTGCAATTTTTTGGAAGAGTTTCAGAAGAGTAGGTGTTAACTCTTCTGTAATGGTTGATAGAATTTGCCTGTGAAGTTATCTGGTCCTGGACTTTTGTTTGTTGGATTTTTAATCACAGTTTCAATTTCAGAACTTGTGATTGGTCCGTTCATATTTTCTATTTCTTCCTGGTTCAGTCTTGGAAGGTTGTACGTTTCTAAGAATGTGTCCATTTCTTCTAGGTTGTCCATTTTATTGGCGTATAGTTGTAGTAGTCTCTTATGATCCTTTGTATTTCTGTGGTGTCCGTTGTAACTTATCCTTTTTCTATTCTAATTTTGTTGATTTGATCCCTCTCCCTTTTTTTCTTGATGAGTCTGGCTAAAGGCTTATCAATTTTTTTTATCTTCTCAAAGAACCAGCTTTTAGTTTCAATGATATGAGATTTTTCTTGTTTCTTGAGGTAAGATTGTATTGCTATAAACTTCCCTTTTAGTACTGCTTTTGGTGTGTCACATAGGTTTTGGATCATCGTGTTTTCATTGTCATTTGTCTCTAGGTTTTTTTTTTTTTTGATTTCTTTGATTTCTTCAGTGATCCATTGGTTGTTTAGTAACATATTGTTTAGTCTCCAGATGTTTGTGTTTTTTACATTTTATTTTCTGTAATTGATTTCTACTCTCATAGTGTTGTGGTCAGAAAACATGCTTGAAATGATTTCAATTTTCTTAAATTTATCGAGCCTTGATTTGGGACCCAAGATGTGATCTATCCTGGAGAATATTCCATGTGCATTTGAGAAGAAAGTGTAATCTGCTGCTTTTGGATGGAATATCCTATAAATATCAATTAACTCTGTCTGGTCTAATGTGTCATTTAAGGCTTGTGTTTCCTTATTAATTTTCTGTTTGGATGATCTGTCCACTGTTGTAAGTGGGGTGTTAAAGTCCCCCAGT
Source organism: Delphinus delphis (assembly GCF_949987515.2). Taxonomy (NCBI): domain Eukaryota; kingdom Metazoa; phylum Chordata; class Mammalia; order Artiodactyla; family Delphinidae; genus Delphinus; species Delphinus delphis. Next base: position 72,701,532 of record NC_082698.1, on the reverse strand, counting down.
ATTATTGTGTTACTGTCGATTTCCCCTTTTATGGCCATTAGCATTTGCCTTACATATAGAGGTGCTCCTGTGTTGGGTGCATATATATTTACAATTGTATCATTTTCTTTCTAGATTGATCCCTTGATCATTATGTAGTGTGCTTCCTTGTCTCTTGTAACAGTCTTTATTTTAAAGTCTATTTTGTCTGATACGAGTATTGCTACTCCAGCTTTCTTTGATTTCCATTTTCATAGAATACCTTTTTCCATCCCCTCACTTTCAGTCTGTATGTGTCCCTAGGTCTGAAGTGGGTCTCTTGTAGACAGTATATATACAAGTCTTGTTTTTTTAAAATCTATTCAGCCAGTCTGTGTCTTTTGGTTGGAGCCTAATAATCCATTTACCTTTAAGGCAGTTATCGATTTGTATGATCTTATTGCCATTTTGTTAATTGTTTTGGGATTGTTTTTGTAGGTCTTTTTTCTTCTCTTCCTCTCAGCCTATCACAGGTATGACTCACTTAACAGCAGTGTGGTTTTTTGTAAATCCATTAATATCCAAAGATATTTTGATCATTTGATTCTCAATAATTCAGGGCCCACACTTATGGGTGAACTTCAGCTTCCTCATCACAGAGCTAAAATCTCTAAAGCAGTATGTATGTAATAGTGTACCTGGCTTCTTGAAGATACCCCAGGGCTAAATGTGAATCTGTATCTCCTAGCAGTGGCTCTCAAGCTTTTTATTGAGCCAAAGAATTACCAGGGAAGCTATTTAAAATGCAGATTTCTAATCTAGACCTACAGAATATACGTTTTTTTAAGATGTATCCCAGGTAATTCCTCGAGTCCATCTTAGACAAGTCATTTAAGCTCCCTAGCTTTAGTATCAGTACCTGTAATATAGGTACAATATCACTGTCTTACAGAGGTGTAAGAATTAAATGATATGTATTATTAAGTATCCAGGAATAGTTCTGGCACTTTGTAGATGCTAATATGATAGCTCTACCTTCTCCTTAACGTGTTAATTTTGGATTTACCGATACTAGGTTTCTTAAGACTAAAGGATAGTTTCCCAGTAGACTTACAGAGTCCCTATTTGTTCTATTAACTAATAAAAGAATATGGCACCTTAGGAGAAGCTTTTCTCTTTCTCTTTCTTTTCCACTGCAAAGAAGGTAGTTATTTGTGGTTTTCTTCTGTCTTTTCTCACACAAAAAAAGACTGGCCTTCAAACTTGGATCAAACAAGCAACAGAGAGAAAGTAAGCCAAAATGAGTGAGAGAAGATGAACTATTAAGCCCATCCACTTCCAGAACTCTTCCCTAAAACTTTTCTCCTCTTTTTGCCAGTTTCTTGGCAAATTGGACAAGGCTGTGATGGTTAAGAGTTGAGGCTAGACACAGGGGTGCTGTAGGTGCTATCACCCTTCCAGAGTGTGCTTAACCTCCTGGTTCACAGAGGGCAATGGCATGTATTCACTTGGATGCTAAAGACAAGCCCGTTTCTTGGCCAGGGGGGTCTGACTACATGGGGCAGGACACTGTACAAGAGGCCTCACATCTGACTCCCATTTAGAGTACAGAAGGCCCACTCTTGCAGCCATATCCTACATCCTGGCCCTTTAGTTACTTCTAGGAGGTCTTGTTGGTATATCAAGGAAGGAAAATAGGGTCAAATCCTAGCTTCACCACTGACTTAGCTGTGTAACACTGAACAAGTTATTTAACCCCAAATTCAATTTTCTCAAGTAAATTTGAAGCTGTTCTGTAGGCAGTGGGGACCTGATGGTTTTTGAGGAGGAAAGTAACTATCAAAATTAGCTCCCTTGGGCTTCCCTGGTGGCGCAGTGGTTGAGAATCTGCCTGCTAATGCAGGGGACATGGGTTCGAGCCCTGGTCTGGGAAGATCCCACATGCCGTGGAGCAACTAGGCCCATGAGCCACAACTACTGAGCCTGCGCATCTGGAGCCTGTGCTCCGCAACAAGAGGGGCCGCGATAGTGAGAGGCCTGCGCACCGCGATGAAGAGTGGCCCCCGCTTGCCATAACTAGAGAAAGCCCTCGCACAGAAACGAAGACCCAACACAGCCAAAAATAAATTAAATAAAAATAAATAAATAAGACCCCAAGATCACTATTTAAAAAAAAATAAAAAAATTAGCTCCCTTAACCTGCTATATAGCACAGGGAGCTCAGCTCAGCACTCTGTGATGGCCCAGTTGGGAGGAATGGGGGGTGGGAGGGAGGGAGGCCCAAGAGGGAGGGGATGTGTGTATGATTATGGCAGGTTCACTTCACTGTGCAGCAGAAACTAACACAACATTGCAAAGTAACCATACTCCAACAAAAAATTTTTTTAATTAAAAAATTAAAGAAAAAATGAGCTCCCTTCCCCCAAAACAGTGGCCCTCCAAAAAAAAAAACAAACACAGACTAATTTTTTAATTTACATTTTTTCTGTTAAAAAAAAAACTAGAGTTAAATTCTCAAAGTCTAAATTAGACTAAATATAAAACTGCTATACAACCCACTGAATGGATTTATAGTGTCCCTCAAAAGTATCTAGTCATCTTCCACCTTTTTCCTTTTTTCTAAATTCATCCTGCTCCAGTCTTCACTATCATCACATGCACTTTATTCCATCAAACATCATTTTTCAGGATCAACCTACCTGAATAATCATTAAGCCTCTTTAGAGCTTTCCCAAACTTAAATATTGTCATTTTGATTATATACCCCAAAGCATTACTTTCCTCACTTTTTTTGTTTAGTACCAGAATGTTCTAAAAAGAAACAATAAATGTTGTTTATTTCCCTAAAAAGAAAGATCAGTATATCCAATGGCTATTAAGTTATCCACTTAATAAAACACATCAAAAACTACTCATCCTTATATTAATTATCTGAAATTAGAACATAATGAATTAGTTAACCTAATACTTTGCTATTTACTTCATGCTTACAAGATTATGCAAGAAACCAAAATGGCTTCTCATAACTTGTTTGCTTTCCAAATACTTCACATTTCAACCCCATATCTATACAGAAAGAGAAAATCCAAACATACTCTCCTTACCTAAAATCAGTAGAGAGGGCTAAAAAGCATTATTTAGGACTTTTTTAGACCTTGAAAAACAGTTACACTTCCAATGTGTATTTAAATTACAAATCAGTTTTTATCCTGTGACATTGCTTCAACTTAAGTTCATCGTAGTTAAATTGACTGGGCTACTGCTTCATCTTTCAAGTCAGATGGAGATTCTTTTGCATCAAGACTCTTATTCAAGATTCCTTCTTCAGCAAAATTGACTGTTAAATTAGGTAGAAGTTCTCCAAGACTACATGGTATTGTGGTTCTCAATCTTTGTTCCACTGGAGAAAACCTAATTAGTGGTGAAAGAGACTGTTTTCTTTCACCAAGGGACATGCATGAAGATGGTTTTGTATAGTCAATGTGCAAATCATGAGTGCCCAAAAAGTTAAGCATATCATCAGTTTGCATGTATTGGGAAGTAAGGCTCAATTCTGGTTTGTGTCTTTCAAGTGTTTCAGGATTAGAGAGGCAAATTTCTTCCCTTTGCTTGGACAGAGATTTCTTCAGAGCTTCATATCCACTGCAAGTAGCCTGTAAATTAAAGTCTGATTCTGGAGTATTCTGTCTTCCTCCCACAACACCTTCTGGGAAAATGCCACTGTGCATAGGACTATTTGGTTCCAGTTTAAAATTGGCCTCTGTACTACTGGAGCTATTAAGACTTAAGTGACCAACTTCTTTTGGAAGAGTTTCATGTAATATGCCAAAATCACTACCTTTAAAACTGGAACTAATTCCACTTGATATCTGAAAAGAATTCCATAACATACTTTTATGCATGGAAAGATCTTTGTAAGAAGCTTTCGAGTGGTCTGATATTTTAATATACTCTTCTTCACTGCTACCTATGACATTTCTCCTATTGCCTACAGCAGGGGAGAATGTCTCTATTTGGCTAGTTTCTAAAAGCTTGTTCTGTAAAGCTGTACATTCGAAATCTTGCTTACAAATTATGTCCTTATTTAACAAATCTGACAGATTTTGTTTTGTTGGTTCACCTATGCAACTGGTCAGCACAGGTTTCTGAAGCACACACTTGAGGCAATCTGAAACAACTTTCTCTTCAGGCAAATGAGTCTTTCTCTCTGAAATTTGGTCTCTTTTTCAAGGAAGTGAAGGTCTATTGCCAGTCTTGCTTGGTTAGCCTGACAATGTTCATATTTCACTACTTTCAAGATTTCATTTAATAACTGAATAACTGTTAAGAGATTCAATTTTCCAGCCTCTTAAACATTTCCTA